>NC_142867.1:145133500-145444300 GCF_051225735.1 Oryctolagus cuniculus | reverse complement strand
GTGTGATGTCAGCCTGCGAGGCCCTGTGTGTGTGTGCATGTGTATGTGTGTGTGCGTGTGTGTGATGTCAGCCTGCGAGGCCCTGTGTGTGAGTGTGCGTGTGTGTGTGTGTGTGTGTGATGTCAGCCTGCGAGGCCCTGTGTGTACGTGTCCGTGTGCATGCAGGCTGTGTCGGCCTGTTCCCAGGAGGCAGTGCCAGGGGGGTGTCTGTGCCGGCCGCCTTCTCCCGTGTCTGTGAGGCTACAGGAGACCCAGCGCGCCGCCCTCTGTGTTGATGGCAGTTCGCTCCCCCGGCTGCTGTCCGTGCCCTGGCTCGTGCTTCCCTGGGCTGGGCGGTGCTGAGGGCCAGTGCTGCAGGCCCTGGGGCTGCAGTGGCTGCCGAGTCTGTGGGGTGCAGCTCCCGAGTGCCCCACAGTGGCCCAGGCAGCCGGCAGAGCCGTGGGCAGCCTTCTGCCTATGCGTGCAGTCAGCGCTCAGGCTTGGTCTTGTTTTCAGAACAGCAAACCTGACTCCTTGCTGAAGATGGAGGAGGAGCAGAAGCTGGAAAAGCCGCCCGTGGCTGGAAACAAGGACAAGTTCTCCTTTTCTTTCTCCAACAAGAAACTCCTGGGGTACGTGAGGGTGCAGGTGGGACGGGAGACCATGCAGGCACCCCACAGTGCACACATACACACCCCCACAGGCTACACACCCCACAGTGCACACATACACACCCCCTACAGGCTACACACCCCACAGTGCACACATACACACCACACAGGCTACACACCCCACAGTGCACACACACCACACATTTACATAGCACACACATCACACACTGCACATGTATCCCAAATACACACACACACACACATTGCACCACACACCACACTGTGCGCATACCACACACACACACCATACTTACCACCTGCATTCCCACTGCACACTGCACCGCACACATACACACATACACAGAGTACAGAGCACACACACCTGAGCATTTGGGTTCCCCGGCAGTGCCCCTTCCCATGAGCTGGTAGCGTCTGTGCCCTGGGACCCGTGGTCCGGTGCAGATCCGGGGAGAGCTACAGTGGCACAGCCTCTGCGTGGGCCTCTGCAGGGCAGGCCGGGACAGCAGCACTGGGGGTGGGCTGGAAGGAGGCCGCCTGTGGGAGGCACAGCACCTGGCGGGGGAGTGCGGGTGACTCCACAGGTGTTTGCTGGGCAGTTGTGGGCTGGTGCTGAGGACATGGGCATGGCCTTGGCTCTTAGTGGCCAGTGAGGGGGGCAGGGTGAACTTAGTAATCTGATAAATCCACCTAAAGTTATGGCTGTGACAAGTGCCCTGGAGAAGGATTCACATGGGAGTCAGGAGGACTTCTGGGAGGAGGGAGGAGGTGCTGAGTTGAGTGATGGACAGCATTCTAGGAGTGGCACACCTGCCAGGCAGGACTCAGGACACGTGAGCTTGGCCCCCAGTCCCGCTGAGATGTTCCCCATGCGGTCACTTGCTGACTCATGTCCCTGGGGAAGTGGTGGCCACTTTCCCTGGCCTGGCCTCAGTTTCCCTTTCTGGGTGCTGGAGAAACAGGAAGCAGGGCCTGAGAGAGTGCGGAAAGGGTCGGGGTCCCAGCAGAAGCCCCAGCAGAAGCCAAACGTGTGTGGGTCTGATCTGCGGGGCTCCATTACTGTTGGGGTCTCAAGCCCGAGGCTGACCCCTGACCAGCAGGGGGCAGTACAGACACTCCCCGACAAGGTGAATGGGAGAGGTAAGGTCGACTGGTCAAACACACCACAGCACCCGTGAGTTCTGTCGAAGCAGGAACCACTTTATTGAGGAAGTGTGCAGGCTTATAAAGCTTACGAAGGACGTGCGCAGTAAGGGAGCCAATCAGTGAAAAGGTCACGCAGGCATGGGTAGACCACGCACAGGGGCATCTTAAGCAAAGTATAGGGATCACGCACTGTCCACGTGTCCGGAACCAAAGTGGACCTGTCCCTGCCGGTGGTCTGATCTTACGTGGCTTAACCGCAGCAGCCGCAGACAGGCCCCTCGAACATCCGCCAGGCGCCATATTGTAGTGGAGGTTTTAGGCAATGCCCAACACGTTACCGCATGTCTCGAGCCTCGAGCGTGTCACTTACCTTATCCAAAGCTCTGCATCCGGGTCCCGGGAAGGCTCCCGGGTGGCATCAGGTCGGTGACAGTGCTACTGAGAGTGTAAAACGGGAGGAGAGAGCTGCAGGTGGCTCTCCGGCTGTGCACGCACACTTGCCTGTGTGTGCATGTATGTGTGTGCTGTGGCCCCGCCACCACCCTGTGCCCAGTGCTGACCAGACAGCTGTGGCTCCCTGGGCTCCCGATGGGAGCTGTGTCTGTTGGAAGCACCGGACATCTCTGCCTGGGCCTGCTGTCCCTGTCCTTGGGAGGGAAGCTGTACTGCAGCCCTCGCGGAGGCCAAGGCCAGAGTGCTCGCAGGCCGAGTGCGTGGGCACGCCTGTGTGTGGGAGCTCTGCCTGGCCCCGCAGGGAGACGGATTACGCGGCTCTTAGATCACTGTGTCTGTGCTTTGGCCCTGGCCATGAATTCATTTTTCTAAAATAGCAGTGCAGGGGGAAAAAAAAGAAAACAAAAAACAGGCAGGTTGGATCCCATTGCTGTGTGTGAGGCTGGTTTCAGCACGTGTCAGGGTATCTGAGCCGCTGGCTGGAGGCCCACGCCATTGCGGCCCTGGACAGTGGGGCGGAGGCTCGTGTACTTACACCGTCCAGGGAAATGCTTTCTCCGTGCCACGCGGGCTGCTTCAGGGCCACGCTCGGGGAACACAGCGTCCGGGAGTGGGCTATGGGGCTGGGGCTGGGTGAGTTCCCGAAGCCCTGAGCAGGCAGGGCAGCGCCGACACTTGCCCCGGGGCCAGGGTCCCGAGGGCCATGCTGCCCATGCGCTGGCCTTGGGCCACACGGGCGCCCGCTGACTCGCCGCCTTCTGCTGCCCTAGCTCCAAGGCGGTGCGGCCCCCGACGAGCCCTGGGGTGTTCGGGGCCTTGCAGAACTTCAAGGAGGACCAGCCCAAGCCCGTGCGGGATGAGTACGAGTACGTGTCGGACGACGGGGAGCTCAAGATCGACGAGTTCCCCATCAGGAGGAAGAAGAATGCCCCGAAAAGGGACTTGTCCTGTGAGTGTGGCGGGGCCTGGGGGGCGGGGGAGGGCCACCGGGGGCCAGTGCCGGACGCCGTCTGCTCTGCTCGCAGTCTTGCTGGATAAGAAGGAGGTGCTGCCCACGCCCGCCACGAAGCCAAAGCTGGACTCCACCGTGTACAAGGTGAGCCACCCAGCCTGTGCTCATTGGCGGGCGGGGCTCTCAGGGGCCCTTGGCGTGCCTGAAGGGAGGAAGGAGCCCCCTTCCATCCCGGGAGCCCCGCTGACCGACTGCTCTGTGCCTCGCAGCAGAGTGATGACTCGTCAGACGAGGGCTCGCTGCACATCGACACGGACACCAAGCCCGGCCGCAACGCCAAAGCCAAGAAGGAGAGCGGGGGCTCTGCGGCTGGCATCCTGGACCTGCTGCAGGCCAGCGAGGAGGTCGGGGCACTCGAGTACAACCCCAACAGGTGGGCCCCGGCCACGTCCGGCAGGTGCAAGGCTGGCCCTCGGGCTGTGGGGCTGGGGCCAGCAGGGGCTGAGCTGGCTGGGGCCCGGGCAGGGCTCCCAGAGGACAGAGGTGCCGGCCTGGCCAGCATCCCACTGGGCATTGTGTGCAAGGAGAGCTAGGGCTTGTGGCTCTCAAAGCAGTCCCAGGGAGGTCACGGGTGTCTGTTTTGTTTTCATCACTGTGATCTCGTTTCGTTACATGAGAATCACAAGGGGATTCCGCTTGAGTACCGCAGACCAGTGCCTGAGGGGGTGGGTCTACACATGCCTTCGAAGCCCCCAGCTGGGTGCACGTGGGGACCCCAGCCACCATGGGGAGTGGCGTTCCCCAGTGCAGATCCCAGTGCACAGCAGAGGCAGGCCTAGACTCTCCATGTGGTTCTCGAGCCCACGCCTGGGGTCTCCAGGGTGTTGACTGCGCCAGCCCGTGATATGTGTGCCCTTGTCTGACGGGAGCGCCTTGGCCTGCGGAAGACAGGGCCCACGGGGCCTGCCGGGTGGCTGCCGAGCCTCTGCACTTTGCAGGGTAGGTGATCCGGGGCTGCGCGGCCGACAGCTCAGCACAGCCCCGAGGACTGTTCAGGGTGGGCTGAGGCCACTCTCAGATGACAGAGGGGCTCCAGTGAAGCGGATTAAGGGTGATTGAGAGGAGCTCTGGCTGACTCAATTGGCTGTGTTTTATTTCACAGCCAGCTGTTAGTACTCTTTTTTTTTTTTTTTTAAGATTTATTTATTTATTTGAAATAAATAAATATCGAGAGAGAGGTCTTCATCTGCTGGTTCACTCCCCAAATGGCTGCAATGGCTGGAGCTGGGCTGATCCAAAGCCAGGAGCCTCTTCCGGGTCTCCTACGTGGGTACAGGGGCCCAAGCACTTGGGCCATCCTCCACTGCTTTCCCAGGCCACAGCAGAGAGCTGGATTGGAAGTGGAGCAGCCGGGTCTCAAACTGGTGCTCATGTGGGATGCCGGCACTGCAGCAGTGGCTTTACGAGCTGTGCCACAGCACCAGCCCCATAGGCACTCTGTTTTAATGGGACTGCAGCATGAGCAGAGGTACCCCCAGTGCCTTGGGGACAGATTCCCTGTGTGCATGAGGTGGTCTATGTTCTGACCTGGAAAGAGGTGCTTGTGCCCACCCGGTGATGTCTGGCTGTGAGTGCCTGCCCCGCCCCCCGCCAAAGCTGTGGCCCTTGCTGGGCAGGGCTCCACGTGTTGGGGTCCACGTCTTGGGTAGGAAGTGTGTGCCAGCTGACACCGCCATGCCGGCCACTGTGGGGCCAGGGCGTCTGGGGCCACCCATCCATGTTGGTGGCAAATAGGTCTGTGTACCTGGCTGGGCACCGGGGGTCTTGCAAGGGTTGGGTCGGGGACCCTGGCTGTGAATGAGAGCCAGGAGGGGGCGGCCTGTGTGCTAAGGAGAAGCCCCGAGCTGCCAGGTCCTGTGCGTGTGTCCAGAGGAGCGCGCTGTGCAGCGCCAGCGTGTGCCCACACACGTGCACACACGTGCCTACTGGGCCTCTGCAGCCGGCCGGCCCCCGCGCCGCCGCGGGCAGTTCCTCTCCCAAGTCTCCCATTTGGAGCGTTGGTCAGTTTTTGATGGTCCATTTGCTCTGTTTTGAGTACTGACTGTTTGGGGAAGAACAGCTGAGGAAAATATGCTAATTTCTCGAGGATCGTTTGCTTAGTGTTTACCGCTGGAGAGGGAAAAGGAGAGGATTTTGGTATGATAATTGGAGGATTAAAGTATTATTTTCTATGCCAACTGGTTAAGCTTTGCCCACTGATTCGCCTGCGACCGCGTGGACAGACGGGCCCGCCCCCAGGTCACTTACATGGCATGGGTGGCAGCATGCTTTTTGTGTGGGACCCGCGTGGTGGGTGTCCTGGCGCCTCCCGCCCCCGCTGCAGGCTGGCTGCAGGCCCCGCCCTCCTGTCTATCTGGGCCCAGCAGGCTGGAGCGTCAGGCGCCTGGTGCAGGCCATGTGGGGTGAGCTGTCCGTGCTCCCTGCTCCGCAGCACTGCGGCCCAGGTACCATGGGCCTCCAGGGGCTCTGAGGGCTGCCTCGCCAGACTTGATTTTCCCATGTTCGTGGCTTTGGCTGGTGGGCGGCGACTGAACGTGGCTGCATCCCCCCTCCCCAGGCTCATGGTGCAGTCTCTCCTTGTCCACGGGACCCTCAGAGGGCCGATGAGTCTGGGCCTCAGTCAGTGTTGGCCCTCGGAGACAGCTCTGGACAAGCTGGCATGGCCAGCCACAGGAGCAGCTGTGTTCACTGGGGACAGCCTCGTCTCCCAGCTGGCTGGTGGCAGGGCCTCCATGTTGGGAACCCTCTTGCCTGGGCGCCTGTGTGTGTTTGCTGATAGTGGATGGCCCCTGCGGCTGCCTTGGTTTCCTCTCTCACCTCCCACACGCCCTGCCTCCAGCAAAGGGCATGGGTGTACAAGTCCACGCAGCACCCACGTGCACTCCAGCGGGGCCTGGGCCTGCCATGCGTTCATCTCCCACCTACCCTCTTCTCATGGTTTCACTAACAATGCTCCGGCCAGTCCTTGGACATAGTGGGGGTGGTACCAAAGGAGTGCTGGGAGGGGCAGGCCCAGAGTGGAGGAAGGAGATGGCAGGCATCTTGCGTGCCTGAGTCTGGTTCCTGGAGTGCTGGATACAGTGACAGTGCAACTAGGCCTTCCCTGAAGGCTGGGGTTGGCTGTCCTGTCCGCCTTTGGCCAGGGCTGGGGCCACAGGGCGGTGGGCAAGGATGCGGCCCAGAAAGGATGCTGAAGGCCAGGCCCGTGTGGCGGTGTGGGAGGCTGTGGGGCTGCACATGGCCTGGGGGTCCAGGGGGACCCCTGACCCATCAGCCGTTTGTTGTGAGCTGCTCAGGTGAGCCAGGGTGGGGGCAGGGCCTCATGAAGAGGCTGGGGCTGGACCCTGTGGGCAGCTCTGGGGGCCTGGAGGGGAGGCCCCTGTGGACGGCCTTGAGGCAACACTGGGCACTGGCTGTGTGAGGTGACAGTGACCACCTTGTCCAGCCCTCTGGAGCCCGGGCAAGCCTGTCACACCCTGGTGTTTCAGAAGCCCCTTCTGGGAGGCAGGGAGCCAGTGCCGCCGGGGGAGGAGGCGCAGGCATGGGGCCGGGGCCGAGGACACAGCCCGAGCCCCGGGCAGCCTCTGTGGGAGTGGCGGTTGGGTGGCCATGAGAAAGCCTGGGATTCTGGTGCCGCCGGAGATCTTGGACTGAGGCAAGTGGCAACTGTGCCTGTCCAGGGAGGTCACAAGGGTGGGCATGGAGAAGTGGGGTCCCCTGGCGAGGGAAGGCCGTCCTGCTGCCATCCCGGGGCAGTGGCCGACAGGTGTCCTGGGAGGGGAGGGGGACACGCTCTGCACTGGGGAGAGAGGTGCAGGGTGGATGTGGGAGTGTAGGGTGTGCAGAGCCCACTGAAGGGCATGGGAGGAGGTGGCTGAATCTCTTCACAGCTGAGCACGGGGGGGGGGGGGGGACCCCGCTGTCCTCAGCCTCCTGACCCTGCCCGGGCCTCCAGCCTTCCCCACGGGCGTACGGGGAGGTGAGTGGAGGGGCGCAGCTGGCCTTTTCCCATGGGGAGATCATCAGCCCTTGGCCACCCATGCCACTCCGTGCCCTCTGCTGGGCTGCGAGGCCCATGGGCATGGGCCTTGGGCTGTGGGCCGTGGCCAAGGGCTGAGTCCCTGTCTCCCTGTGCCCCCAGCCAGCCCCCGGCCTCCCCCAGCACGCAGGAAGCCATTCAGGGAATGCTGTCCATGGCCAACCTGCAGGCCTCCGACTCCTGCCTGCAGACCACGTGGGGCGCTGGCCAGGCCAAGGGCAGCTCGCTGGGGGCCCACGGCACCCGGAAGAACGGGGGTGGCGGTGGCAAGGGTGCAGGCAAGCGGCTGCTGAAGAGGCCCGCCAAGAACAGCGTGGACCTGGACGACTACGAGGAGGAGCAGGACCACCTGGACGCCTGCTTCAAGGACTCGGACTATGGTGAGCGTTACGGCACGGGTGGCCACTTGCCCTGGGGTCTGGGGCGGCTGGGTAGCAGGGGCCCGCCTTCATTTTGAGCTGCGGTTCACTGCTGTGAGGTCTGCCGCGGGAAAGCGTGCACTTGGGGAGCTGGCGTGTGCAGCCGAGGCCGCAGTCCTCCGGGGCAGTCATCCCCGCGGAAGGAAACCCTGTGCCCATCGCCTCGCCCCAGCCCCTGGAACCACTGCTCCGCTGTCTGTCTGTGGGTTTGCCTGTTCAGGACATTTCATAGATTTCCCTTGGCATCATATCCTCAAGGTTCATCTGGGCTATCACAGTGTCAGGATGCCTCCCTCCCTCCCTCCCTCCTTCCCTGAGAGATCTTCCATCCGCTGGTTCACTCCCCAAAGGGCCGCAACAGCTGGAGCTGGGCTGATCTGAAGCCAGAAGCTTCTTCCAGGTCTCCCACATAAGTGAAGGGGCCCCAAGTTTGGGGCCATCTACCACTGCTTTCCCAGGTCATAGCAGAGAGCTGGATTGGAAGAGGAGCAGCCAGGACTTGAACCGGCGCCCATATGGGATATCGGCACGGCAGACAGTGGCTTTACCCACCAGGCCACAGCGCCGGCCCCAATCCCTTCCTTTTATAAGGCTGACCAACGCTCCGCTGTTGTGTTAACCTGTCTGTGTGCCGGTGGATGCGCGGGTTGCTTCTGCTCTGGGCTGTCTTGAGTAGCCGTCTGCAAACATGGGTGCGTGGGTTTCCTGCTGGGGGCCAGTGCTCACGTGCTGCCTGGCTCTGTCCCAGGCGAGTGGTTACTGGGCTGCACCCTGCCCATCCAGCCTGTCGGTCTCTGTGAGGCGGAGAAGCCTGGGGCCACACCAGAGGTAGGCTGGGGGTTCCCGGCTCCCGCTAGGGGGAGCTGCTCCGGCTGCAAGGGAGACGTTGCAGCCACTGCTGAGAGAAGCTGGCACAGGCTCGTGCTTCCCAAGGCCGGGTGTGCTGTGGCTCACTTCATCCGGGGCCGCCTCCAACACCTGTTCCTAAGGCCAGAGGCCGGGCCTCAGCCATCCCAAGGCTGCTGTGACTGGGAGAGCTACATGTTTATCCTACTGTCCCCGGGAGACGCCTCCCACTGGCCCTGCCCCACATCTGGTGGACAGATTGGGTCTTCGTGGTGGGGCCCGCCCTGCTCCGACAAACACACTGACAGCGAAGCCAACTTCTGTTTCAGGCCGTCTTAGCTCCGGGGGTCCTTGGCAGGCCTTGGCGCTAGAGGGCTGCGCCCGGCTCAGAGCGGGTCACTGCAGGTCCCTGAGTTGAACCGCTCCCGCCAGGCAGGCCCTGCGCCATGGACGCTGGACACGATTTCCTTTGATAGCCGCGGAGACTGCTCCCCACGCAGAGCCTTTCCTGGGACCCGGGGCCCGCGCCTCCCTGGTTTCCCCCTGTGCGCTGCAGCTGCCTCCATGGCCAGGCCTCTGGGTCTCAGCTCTGCGAACAGTGGTGTGGACAGCAGTCCTGGGGGGCGGGCATGACTGCTTGGCAGGGTGCAGGTGCCCCGCCGTATGGCAAGGCCCAGCCCCTGTGGACGGGCTCTGAGCGGGGGCATCCTCACTTGGGTAGCTTCTGTCCCCAGTGATGTGGCACAGCCCTGAGGACTGGCCTGGGGCCACTGGTCAAGAAGGGCTGCTGGCACCTGCAGCTTCCCGCCCCCGTGGCCACGCCCAGTGGCTCAGCGCCCCGCCTTCCCTCTGCCTCCTTCAGTTTACCCCTCCCTGGAGTCTGACGAAGACAACCCCGTCTTCAAGTCCCGGTCCAAGAAGAGGAAAGGATCGGACGACGCCCCCTACAGCCCCACAGGTAGTGCCAGGGCAGGCGTGTGAGTCCGGGGCTGCTCCTGCCCGGCCCACCGCTGGCAGCCTGGCCCCCAGGGAGGGTTCACTGCCCTGGGGGTGGGATGGGCCCAGCTTCGCCTCACCCAGAAGCCCCTGACTCCTGCCCCTCCTCTCTGGGTTCCTCCTGTGAGGAGCTCCACCCCCAAGCCCGCTTTATGGGGCTGTGGGATGCCTGCCACTGTGGCCAGGGGCGTGGGCTCTATCCTCCTTCCACATGCCCCCCCGCCCCGGGGCCTGCCCTTTGCCGTCTTGCGTGTCTGGGCTCTGCCCCAGGGAGACACCAGGGAGGCACCTGTCTGCTTGGGTGGCCAGGCTGTGACGCTTCTGACGGCTTCGCCTCCAGGGGCCTGGTGCTCGTAGCCCTGGACTCTGGGACAGGCCAGGTGGGGTGGGCCCAGGCCACGAGGCTGGTATGGGCCGTGGCTGATGGCTTGAGGGGCTTCTCTCTTCCACAGCGAGGGTCGGCCCGTCAGTGCCAAGACAGGACAGGCCTGTACGCGAGGGAACCAGAGTGGCCTCTATTGAGACTGGGCTGGCGGCCGCCGCGGCCAAGCTGTCCCAGCAGGTGAGGAGGGGCTGAGGTGGGTGACACCCAGTGGCCAGGTACCATCATGCCCCCCTGGGCTCAGGCACCCCCGGGCACGGGCCACCCAGGCTGCGGGCTGCAAAGGACCTGGGGCTGCTTGATGACAGAGTGGCCCATTCTTCTGGGCCTCTGAGGCCTGTGAGTGGGGAGCAGGGAGCCAGACTCGGTGGCCTGGAACCCTGAGTCTGGGCAGGTGCCCTTGCTGAGGGTGGGCTGTTCTTCGATGCGGGGGCCTTGAGGCCTCTACGCGCCCCTGGCCGGCAGCCTCTGCTGGCGGCAGCCGGCTTCCTCCCCAGCGCCGTCTTGTTTGCCTCCAGCTCCTTCTTACTCAGGAAGGGGAGGTCCTGAGCCTCAGGTATCCCCTGGACTGGGCTCAGGGAGGTTAGCAGGATCTGAGAGGCCACGCCAGCCCCCCACCGCGCCCCCCCACCTCCCCCTGCCGCTGGGCAGGTGTGCGTCGGGAGCCAAAGCTGGCAGACTGAGCTCATCATGGCCAGATGTGTGGGCCTGGGAGAGGTCCGGCCCTTCCCGCCTGCCCCCAGCGGGTCTGCCCCGTCCCCGGTGATAGTGGTGGGTGTCTGAGGGCTGCAGGTAACGCACCTGCGTGCCTTGTTCAAAGGAGGAGCAGAAAAGCAAGAAGAAGAAGAGCGCCAAGAGGAAGCTGACTCCTAACGCTGCCTCCGCCTCCACCACGCTGGCCTCCGCCACGCTGGCCTCCGCCACGCCGGCCTCGGCCACACCGGCCTCCACCACGCCAGCCTCCACCACGCCAGCCTCCGCCACGCCGGCCTCGGCCACACCGGCCTCGGCCACGCCGGCTTCCACCACACCGGCCTCCACCACGCCGGCCTCCACCAGCACGGCTAGCAGCCAGGCCTCGCAGGAGGGCAGCTCGCCCGAGCCCCCGCCCGAGTCCCACAGCAGCAGCCTGACTGACCATGAGTACACGGCGGCTGGCGCCTTCGCCGGGGCCCAGGGTGGCCGCGCCTCCCAGCCCATGGCACCCGGCGTCTTCCTCACCCAGAGGCGGCCCTCGGCTTCACCCCCCAACAACAGCACCGCTGCCAAAGGTAGCGTCCTTCCCGCCCTCCCCGTCATGGCCTTGTTCCCCGGGAGGGGACGGCGCTCCACCAGGGGTGGTTCTGGGCCTGGGGCAGCAGATGCCGGGGTCCAGGGCAGGCTCTCTGAGCATCTGCGTGCCCCGCAGTGTAGCACTTGAGTGTTTACGGCTGGCCTGCCAGGTGATGTGCCTCGTCTGTGTATGACAGAGATGGACGGATGGGGCCGGGGAGGGGACCCTGGTTACGGCAGAGTTGTCCAGGTCCTCAGCTCTGGGGCCTGACGCGGTCAAGTGTGGCTGGGGGTGGCCTGCGGTGAGCCAGGCTGACCCCCCAGGGTCCCTCTGTGTGGCTGGGGGACAGAGGAACCTGGCCAGAGGCCCTGCAGCCTCGCTGTGTCTTCCCTCTCCTGCCCCCAGTCCACCCCCCAGATCGAGAGCCTGGCGTGGTCACTGGCGTGGCTCCAGGTGGCCGCGTTGCAGGGGGTGGGGGCCCCGGGTGGCCTCACGTTCCGTGAATGCCGACCTGAGCCTGAGTCCAGCCGCTCTTCATGGGCCGTAGGGGCGCGGGCGAGGGGCTGCGTGCTGCCCCCTCACTCATCTTCCTTTCTCGTGTCCCTGCCCCCCCCCCCCCATCTCTCTGTAGGAAAACGTACAAAAAAGGGCATGGCCACCGCCAAACAGAGGCTCGGGAAGATTCTGAAAATTCATCGGAATGGGAAACTGCTCCTTTAAAGCTTGGAAAGCCAGGAGCCTTCGCTCCGCTCAGGACCCCTGGAGCCCCGCTGAACCATCGCCCCCCAGGAGGGTGGCCAAGCTGCCTTGCCCGGGGGTGGGGGCCTTGCCTCCTGCCAGCTACCACTTCCCCAAACGAACGCGTGTCCCGGAGCAGGCGGGGGGGAGCCGAGCCCGGCCGTCCCGCGGTTTGAATACGGACGTCCTTTCTCAAGTTGCTTAGAGTGACCAGTTCCTGAACAGCAGCCCTGCCAGGAGGAGGACCATTCCAGGTTCAGGACAGCCTCCGGGCACCCCTGAGTGTGGGTGTGACTGCAGGGGCCTCCGCAGCTCTGCTGGGAGCGTGAGTCCTTCCAGGAAGGCAGAGTGAGCCAATGCTCACCAGCCCCAGAGCGTGAGCTGGCCACAGGCTGGTAGCCTCCAGGGGCTTAAAAAAATAAGGCCAAGAACACAGAGAGGAGGAGGAGCAGGTGGGGCGTGAATGTGCCTCCCTTCCCTTGCCTTCCCGAGTGATTCTCAGACAAGTGCGGAGGGCGCTTGGCCAGCGAGGAGAGGTGTGCCCTGCGCTCCCCGGCTGGCCGCGGCAGGCCGTGTGGTGGGCCTCGTGCCCCGAGTGCCCAGGGGGCATGCCTCGGGGGCGGCTGGGACCGACAGCCAGGTCGGTGTGTTAGGGAGCCAGGGAGCCGTGTGGAAAGGGAAGGGCGGGGGCTCGGCCACGTCTTTGGGTCCGGGGGGCCCAGGCTAAGCCACGGGGAGGGCCCCCGCCGGCCCTGCCAGCGACGCTCCCGAGAAGCACTTCGCAGTCGGAACGCGGCCCTCGTGTGCGTGGCGAGCGTGGGTCGTCCCTGGGCGGCGCGTCCGCCCGGCGACACAGAGTGGCTGGATTTGTTTCTCAGGCAATCCTGTATTTTCATTTTAGATGTATTTCCTGAAGCATATTTTTCATAGAATGTAGCGTGTAAATAGCTTTTTAAATAACTTCTTTTTTATAAGAGTAAAAGTATCTTTAGGGATTTCTTTCTAGAGAGTCCTCCATTAACATTTATACGAGTTTTTTGCCGAGTCTGACGGACAGTGGGTTCCGACGCTTCTGCCCTCGCTCTTTCTTTCCTTCCGTTCCCGTCGCTGTCGTTTTTCTTTTAGGAACTAAGGTATTGCCTGAAAAACAAGTGCCGTGTGTGCAGCCGCTGCCCCCGCCGCGCCCGCGTCAGGATGACTTCGACTCTATACCAGCTCTTCGTTTTCCTTCTTGTATGATGAGGGGTGGGGATACAGTTATTTTACTAGCACCTTGTGAAGTGTTTCCGTGTTTTGTGATGCTGTAATTTATTAATGTTTGTAGCTTTTTATATTTGTACATTTCTTATGAGCTTTGTTTATACACCCGTCCCCTGGATGTTCTGTCCACGGGGAGAAGCAGCTTGGCGGAAGCCTTCCCCACTCCCACTTGTCCGGGGAGGCGCGGCGGGGTCCAGGGCCCGAGGCTGGGAGAGGGGGACCCCGGGCCCCAGGCCTGCTCGGAACCCGCGCCCCGTCCTTGATGAGCATTTATATAATCGAACCCGGGCACCAAGCTGGTCTCTCTCTCTCTTTTTAATTTTATTATTATTATTTTGGCAACATGTACATTTCTAACAAAGTTTATCGTGGCTATTAAAGTGTTTTATTTCCCGATTCATATTACTCTTGTATCGAGTCCATGAGGTCTAAGGCAACTTAGACCAAAGTTTTAAAAAAGTAAAAATATTTCAGGTTTTGTACAGAACCATGTCTGTGTCATTTCTGCCTCCTTGGCCTTCATCTACCGTCGTGGTGGGGGGACGGCATTGGGGGTGGGGGCCAGGCCACCGGCATTCCCCACAGCAAGCCTCGGGGGGCCCCCCCAAACCTGCAGTGCCCCGAGCCGACTCCCAGGGCTGGGTGGTCCTTGAGACCCTGGCTCTGCCAGTCTCAGCCCCGCGAGTGTCCTCGGGGGGCCCCTGGAGCTGCCTTACTCACAGGTGCCTGGCCTGGCTGAGTCCAGGGCACACGCGCAGGTGCACCCACCCAGCATGGGGCCAGACCCCCCCCCCCCCCAGAGGGCACTCAGAGGTT
This sequence comes from Oryctolagus cuniculus, assembly GCF_051225735.1. NCBI lineage: Eukaryota > Metazoa > Chordata > Mammalia > Lagomorpha > Leporidae > Oryctolagus > Oryctolagus cuniculus. Next base: position 145,430,312 of record NC_142867.1, on the reverse strand, counting down.
CAGGGTTCGTCACGACAAACCAACGGGAGTGGCCCTGGCCCCCGACAGACGCACGGGAATAAGGGGACGAGAGAGGGTGTCCAGCACGGGGACCAGGTGACAGTTCCTGGTTGCAGTGGGTGGGGCTGCTGGGACACAGGTGGTTCTATGGTGGGGGCTGATGACAACGCTGACAACGGTAGGCGAGACAGCAACAGTCACCATGGGCTGCTCACACCGTGTCAGCACCGGTGATGGCACCGGTGGTCGCCCTGGCAGCCTCAGCGGAAGTGCGCTGCCCCCCAGCCCTGGTGCCTGCGCCCGCACACACATGGGGATGGGAGCTGGGCGTGAGGAAGGCTCCTACTTCCATGGAAGGTCACCCAGTCTGCAGGTAGCTGGGCCAGGTTGGACCCTGAGCTAAGCCTAGAAACAGGTTTCCTGAGGGAGACTGGACGGAGCCCACTGTGCCGGGCCTGTGGCTGGGATCCTGTGTGCCGCTGCACGCTCAGGGGAGACGCCCCCACCCCTGCTGCAGTGAGCCCAGTGCTGGGCCCTGGGCACCCCCCGCCTGAGCCCGTCCTCTGGAGACAAAGGGTAGGGGCATTCCCAAGCCTCCAGGACACCCCCCCCAGCCAGGGAAAGGCCCATGCGGCCTCTCTAGGACTGGCCCTGGGCCTTCACCATGCTCAGGCTGACCCCATGACCTCAGGGCTGCCCCTCTGTGCTTTGGGGTTCACTGTCAGGACCCTCAGGGAGCTGGGGGTCCAGAGGCAGCAGGGTTGGGGCCCCTGGCCTGCCCTGCCTCGTGCCAGCCTGTGGCTCCTGGCTCAGTGCACGTGTGCCTGCAGCAGGTGCAGTGGGGGGCCCTGGCCGGGGTCCTCCTGCGGATCACAGTTCCCTGCCAGTGAGGCTGGGCGGCTGAGGCCCACAGCAGGTGGGCACCTAGCCTACTCAGGCAGGCCCCAGCTCTGTCCAAGGCAGCCTCGACGGGGCAGCACTCTAGATTCTTGCAGACAGCCTGGACCCCTTCTTCGTTTGGCTTCATAGTCCACCTCCGGGAGCCACCACGAGGAGTCCTGGGACTTGGCACGCAGGGCTCGGCTCCTGCCTTCCTGGGTCCAGTTAGACCCCACGGGTGTGCGGGCTGGGATGGGGCCCCAATCCCAGAGCTGCACCCTCCGGCACGCAGAGATCCAGAGAACTGCGACCCTCGGGCCTCTGCCCATGCCCCGTCCACTTTCAGGCAGCCTGGGCTGGAGGACGGGACCCAGCGCGCCAGGAACAGCCCGCACTCGCCATCGCTGCTCAGCCCTCTCATAGTGGGGGACCGCGCCGCTGGTCTGCCCACCCTGCTGGGACAGCACTGGGGGCCTGGGATGCACGGCCGGGTCCTGGAGCGCCCACCAGGAGGAGGGCTGCCCAGGGCAGGCAGCAGCAGGGTCTCTGCGCCGGCCTCGGAGGGAGGGAGGCTGTTTCCTCCCGCAGCCCCGTCCAACTGAGCGGCCGGCCCAGCAAGCTCGTCGGAGCCCACGGTTGGCTCCCGAGTGCCCAGCACTGCGGGGGAAGCTTCCTGCAGGAAGGCATCTTACGTGTCCTAGCGTGCTCAGCCCACCAAAGCTCAGTGGAGGCACAAGCCCCCAGAACCCCCTGTGCCGCAGGGCAGGGTGTGGGTGACACCCCCAGAGGGGAAGGCAGCCTGGGCAGCCCCTTGGAGCCAGGACGCTGAGGTCAGCTGGGTCTGTGGAATGAGTAGAGAGGAGGGCCTGGGGTCGACTCAGAGCAGGGTTCAGGGCAGGGCAGGGGCGGCCCACACTGTGGGCCGATGGGCCGCATACAGGAGCTCCCCACCCCTTTTCACATGCCCATCTTCCCCCTGCCTGCCAGGGAGCTCGGCAAAGCAGGCAGCTCCGTCTGCTCTACACCCCCACCTGCCAGGTGCCCAAGTCCGGAAGCTGTCTGAACCTGTGGTTGGCAGCAAGGGGCCTAAACTCACGAGCCTGGGGGGGCACTTCCCAGAACGAACACCAGGGGGCAGGGCAGGGCTGGGAACAGGGCAGACAATCGCAGGAGGTATTACATGCCTGGGGCTGGGATACAGAGCCTTATGGCTCAGGGGGACTAAAGGCAGAAAGAATGAAATGAAAAGCATGCTGTGAGTGTTGGGAGTGAGACAGTAAAATAGAATTGCCTTAGCAGTGACCCGTTTTAAATCTCATTTGGCTCAGGACTATTGTACTGATGGGGGGGTGGGGAGGGCTTGTTTGGCCTCCAGGCGGATGGCTGGTGGACCGGGGGTAAGCCCACCCCTGCAGATGGTGGCCAGGAGCCAACTCCCAGTCTGCAGGAGAAGTGGCGCAAGTGCAAAGGGCCTGGGGTGGGGAGAAGCACCCCTTTCTAAGGCTGGCCAGGGCAGGGGCTGAGCCCAGCGGCAGGTACCCAAAGCTTACTGCAGGGCGGCAGCACCATCCTCACCCCAGGCTCCCCTCTCCATCATGAAGGGGTCGCCCGCTGCCCTCCAGGTTCCTCTCTTTGCCTTCCCCAGCCTGGCCTGGGCCCTGCACACACCCCAGACACTGTGGAGCTCTGGGCAGGGAGCCCCTTTTGCAGGGGGATGGGGGAGGGCACTGAGGCAGGCTTGTCTGGGACACGTGGCTGTAAGAGCCCCTGCCCTCATCCTCCATGGTCCTGAGGCGCTGGCTGGGGCATGGAAGGGAGACCCGAGAGCACTCCCCACCCAGGGTTTAAAAACAGACGCTACTGATTTGGAAATCTATGCTGTGTTCCCAGCCGTCTTGACAGCAGTGTTCGCAGTCACAGTTCCCAGTGATGAGGCACAATCGCTTCTCGGCCCTTTGGCTAAGATCAAGTGTGAAGAGAGACGCAGAGGGGCCGGCGCTGCAGCGTAGTGGGTAAAGCTGCCATTGCGTCACCGGCACCCCTTATGGGCACCAGTTCCTGTCCTGGCTGCTCCACTTCTGATCCAGCTTCCTGCTAATACACCTGGGAAAGCAGCGGAGGGTGGCCCAAGTGCTTGGGCCCCTGCAACCCCTGTAGGAGACCCAGATGGAGCTTTTGGCTCCTGGCTCCTGGCTTCAGTCTGGCCCAGCCCTGGCCACCTGGGGTTGGAAGATCTCTCTCTCTCTCTCTGTGTTTCCCTCTCTGTAACACTTTCAAATAAATAAATAAATCTTTAAAAAGATGGGGGGTAGGGGGGAGGGCGTTCAGATGGAAGGCATTAAACACACCGGGGTTTCCTGCAGCCTCAGTGGAACCAGTGTGGCCCCAATCCCCGAGTGCCTGCTATAAGCTGTCACACACTGGCTTAGCACTTACTATCTTCCCTAAGCCTCACCCAATGGAAGGGAGACGGCTGGGTCACTCTCCCAGCCTGGCCTGGGAGGTCCCTAAGGAGACCACGGTTGACAGGGCCCCAAGATCCCCAGTTCCCTGAACGGTCCATAGAAGGAGCCACCTGTGCAAAGGCCCTGGGGCAGGGGCAAGAGCAAGCCTGCCGAGGACCCGCTGGAGGCAGTGGGGGTCACTATGGCAGGGCCAGGGTGACAGGGAGCTCTCATCTCCTCGAACTCTTGGCCCAGTCTGCTCTGCACAGCCCAGCTGCCTGGGCCTCCAGCTCCGAGGAATCCAGACCCTGCCTCTGCCTAGCCCAGCTGTGCGGCCCCAGTGGCCTGCACAGTCTTCTCACCTGCAGAGGGGGATGAGGGCTTTGACATCACTCGGAGGTGTTTCCATCCTCATCCCTCCCAGGCCACTCCCGGATAGCGACCTGCCCAGAGGGCCTGGCATGCTGTGTGACCTTGGATGGGTCGCTTTCCCTCTCTGGGCCTCTTCCTCTATTTGCTGTCTGGAGGCCTAGGACACGTCGGGGTGGAGGGGAGGGGCCCCACACATCTGAGATGGCCCGCAGAGCTGAGGCCAGTCAGCAGGGCAGAGCCAGCCCCCCCACCCCCCAGCCTGCAAGTGGGCCGCCCACACCTGCGGTGCTGCTGTGGGTGCAGGCTGAGGCCTGTGAGTGCCAGGCAGGGCTGGAGCCTGGGCAGCGGCTGCCCCCCACCCCGAGCGTTGGGCCGAATCAATGCTTGATTAAACACTGGCTCATTCCCAGTTTCTAGTTCCCTGCTACAGTGCTTTCCTCAGGACACAGGGCGTCCCCCCCAGGAACCCAGCAGGCAGGGGTGGGGCCGGCAGAGCCAGGGCTGCGGAGAGCTGCTCTCCGCCCCCCAGGAACCCAGCAGGCAGGGGTGGGGCCGGCAGAGCCAGGGCTGCGGAGAGCTGCTCTCCGCCCCCCAGGCCTCTCCCAGGCTGAGCCCTGGGCGGCCTCATCCAAACAACCCGGGGTGCCACCTCGGCAGAAAAATGACGCTGTTCCATTAACATCTGACACGGATTTGCAGGCCCCAAACAGACGAGCGCGCGTGTAAACACCCGGCCCCGCTGGGCCCTCGCCCGGCCTCGTCACTCACTGTCCGGCCCAGGGCCCCCCCACCCCAGCCCCTGTGGCTTCAAGATCGGAACCCCCCACCCCCGCTCGCCCCAGCCCCGCACACTATTTACCAGAAGGCGGAAGTGCAGAGCCGCGAGGCCGGTGCGGGAGACAGCGGAACGCTCCACTTCCACTGGGGTCGGGGGTCCCGGCTGGACCCTCCCCAACTCTGTGGCCTTGGACCTCAACTTCCTCCCCGGCCTCATGGGCGGCTGTGGGTGTGAGACCCGCGCGCCCTGCCCCGCGCGGGGGGCCGCACCTGCCAGGCCTGAGCGTGGTCGGCCCTGGGCTCCCAGGGCCAGGGGCGTGGGGCCCACCTGGACGAGGGCCCCTGCAGACCTGCGCCCGCCAGCGGCTGCACGCACCTTGATGCCCTGGAGAGGGAGAATTCCTTCCACGTGTTGCCTAGAAACTCGGCCCAGTTGCCTAGTAACGCGACCTGTGCACCTGGCCTCTGGCTGCAGGTCCTGGGGAGCTCCTGCAGAGTGAGCCAGGGCCCGCCCCGAGGCCGACCCCCTAGGCGCTGGGAGGACCGCGGGCCTCTGCCTCCAGGGGGCCCCCTGGGTCCCCTCTGAGGCTTCAGGTGCTTGCGGGATTACAGAGACCAACCACGAGAGCGAGAGCGTGGAGCTGGCTCCGGATCCTGATTGTCCCCAAAAAGTCGCTTACGTCACCTTCCGACCTGGGGGCCCTCCGGAACCCTGATGTTTGCAGCAGCACACAGATGTCTCCCGGCGCTGGGGTCCCCTGGCCTGGGCTGCTCCTGGTGGGAAGCTCTGATCCAGGGTTGGACTCTGTGCTCCACCTGGGCATCCAGGAGCCCGGCCAGGGAGAGGACTCCAGGCAGGAGGGGTTTCTGGGGAATATGGTCCTTTTGTACTGTTTCTTCTGTTCTGAACGGGGTGCCCTGGAGTTTTGATAACGGTCTCCTGATGAGTTTCCAACCTGCCCTCCTGCGGGTGAGTGCGCTGCAGATCTGGGGAGGCGTGTGCAGGCGGTGTGCTTTCACGGTCCCCGAGCTGCAGCCACAGCCCTGCTCCCCCTCAGCCCCCGGGACCGGCCCACCCAGCCTCTGGGACCCCACAGCAGCCCATGTCTTCCTCTCCGCCCATCTTGGAAGCCTCATTTCCTTTGGCCACCCTCCTCCAGCTCAGGGAGGCTCCCCACTGCCCTCTGGCTGTCCACTAACTGCCCAGGGCATCTCAACCTTCTGGGCATCCCATGCCCAGCCCCTGGGGCATCCCTGGGGATGGTCAGACAGGCCTCCAGGGGGGTCCCCTTGGTTTCTGAGAGCAGAGCCCCTGCTTGACCCTCTGCTGGCTGGTGCTGGAAAAAGGGGTGAGCCAGTGGTGGTCTCACCCTCAGGGTTCTCACTCACTCGTGGGTAGACAAGGGCATTGGTGGGTGGTGGGCCAGCCAGGAGGACTGAGGGGCCAGGAGCCTGGGATGTGGACGGGGTTGGGAGGCTTGGGGCGTGGCAGGGTAAGAGGGGACTTTGGAAGAGGAGCTGCCTGTGGGGGCAGAGGGCTGGGTGATGGGCAGGACAGATGAGGCCCCGGGTGGCCTTGCTGGGGTCTGGGTTATTGCTGCTTCCTCCCGGGAGGCAGTGGTGATTCATGGCCCCAGCTTGGCAGCGGCCACATCCTGGGCAGGACCTCGGGCCTCAGGCTGTAAGCTCTGGAACTGGAGCTGTCACTTTCGTCCCCTCCCTCCCCAAGTACCCTGGGCACAGCGAGGAGGGGACAGGGTGCTCCCAACGCGTCTGAAAGCACCCTTGCTGGTGAGACAGGCCCTCCCCGGCTGGGAAGCCTGGGGGGCCAGAGACCTGAGTGTGGGGTGGAGTCTGGGGGAGGGGAAGGCTCCCTCTGGAAGTACAGGTGGGCGCAGACAGTAGGGGTGAGGGATAAGGGAGAGGGGAAGTGGTGATGGATAGGTGCTGAGCTGGGGCCAAGGCCAGGGTCACGGAGAGGACAGGAAGGGCTGCGGAGCCACCTGGCCCTCCCAGGGACGCAGGAAGCCTGCAGGGGTACCGAGAGGACCTCAGGATAAATGGCCCCAGGGCACGGCTGAGCGTTGCATCTTAAATGTACTTTTAGTGACTGAATGTTAAATAGTCACTTGAAAAAAAAATGAAGTAGAAAACAGGAAAACAATCGAGAAAATCAAAGAAACAACAAAGTGATTCTTTGACATGGTCAATAACATTGACCAACCTTTAGCTAGACAGACCGAGAAACAAATGGAGCAAATTACCAGTGTAGCAACGAGAAGGATTATCACTGCAGATTCTACAGGCATTCAAAGAACAACAAAGGGGGCCAGCGCTGTGGCGTAGTGGGTTAAGCCACCCACATGGGCGCTGGTTCAAGTCCAGATGCTCCACTTCCCATCCAGCCTGGGAAAGCAGTGGAAGATGGCCCAAGTCCTTGGGCCCCTGCACCCACATGGGAGACCCGGCCATTGTGGCCATTTGCAGAGTCAACCAGTGGATTGAAGATCTCTCTCTCTCTCTCTTCCTCCCTCTCTCCCTCTCTGTAACAGTGCTTTTCAAATAATAAATCTTTTTTTTAAACAAAAGGATATTTTAATTTTATGCAAGCAAGTTTGACAACTTAGATGACAAATTCCTCAAAGGACACACAAAACCAAACTGATGCAAAAAGAAATAGAAAATCCAATTAGGTGTCTGTATATTAAAAATGTGCTTGGCATTCTTTTTAAAAAAATTTAAAAACATTTATTTATGTTTTTGAAGGACAGAGATAGAGAGTAGGGGGAGGGAGGGAGGGTGAAGAAGAGGGAGAGGGAGATGGAGAGCGAGAGAGAAAGAGAGAGAGAGAGACTGAGATCTTCCATCTACTGGTTCATTCCCCCAGATGGCCCTAACAGCCAGGGTTGGGCCAGGCCGGAAGCAGGAGCTTCCTCCAGGTCTCCCACGTGGATGTTAGGGGCCCAAGTACTTAGGCCATCTTCCACTGCTTTCCCAGGAGCATTAGCAAGGAGCTGGATTGGAAATGGAGCAGCCAGGGCTTGAACTGGTGCCCATATGAGATGCCAGCACTGCAGGCGGAGGCTTAATCTTCTACATCACAGGGAGGGCCCCTTGGCATTCTTAATTTTAAAATCATCCAACCAAGAAATCTGCAGGCCCGAATGGCTTCACTGGTGAATCCTAGCAAACCTTTTATGAAAATATATGAACTTTGGCAGAAAATAGAGGATCAGACAACACTTCTTATTTTACAAGGTCAGCATTATCCTTATCCACAAGGAAATGACAAAGAAATATCACAAAGAGGTACTACAAAGAAATTACAAAAAAATCTGCAAACTTACATTCCTTATGCATACAGACACATATTCTCCATGAAATAAGTTGATTAAAAGGATGTTGCCTCACATTTTTAAAACTTATCTACTTTTATTTTATTTGAAAGTAGGAGAGGGAGATAGCACCTTCTGCTTCACTCTCCAGATGCTCACAACAGCCAGGGCTGGGCCAGGCGAAAGCCAGCAGCTCAGAGACTCATCCGAGATCCGAGTCCCCCCGTGCGCGGGCGGCAGGAGCTCAAACGTCTGAGCCATCAGCTGCTCCTCCCAGGGTGTGCATTAGCGGGAAGCTCGTCTGCACCTGGAGGGAGGCAGGACTCAGCCTCAGACGTGCCAGTGTGGAAAGCCGCTGTGCCGGCCCTGTGCCTGTCCCCAGCATCACGGTTAAGTGAGGCTTCTCTCAGGAAGGCGGGGCGGCTTAACATCCTCCAATCAATTTAATTTGTCCAAAGAGAATAAAGCAGAGAACAGTATGATCAGAAATCATTTGCCCAAACTGAGCAGGGGGATGTCCTGATGCAGGACATCTGTGAACATGGCGGGTTTTCAGAGTCCATGGGCGTGTGCACTGCGCACAGGCTGTGCGTGCCTTTCAAAGTTACTCGCCAGCAAAGCGAACTTGTCTTTGAATTATTTTTCCACAGACTGTTTTGAAGTACTCTCATCCTTCCTGGTGAGAAGCAGACTGACTGCTTTCCCCGGGAACAGAATTGAGGCAAAGACGGCCACTGTCAGGACTTACTCAACATTGCAGTTAGTCACTGCAATGAGGCAAGAAAACAAGTAAAAGGCATGCTGATTAGATGACTTTGTGTACACAGCGATACCTAAGGAATCTACAAAGGAGCTACTGGCGCTGTTTTGAGCAAAGACTTGGACCACAGATCACTTTTCTCTTGTAATGTCCAAAGGAGAGACAAAGAAAAGTGGTAACGCCGGAGAGACCATCAAAAGTCAGGTACCAAGGTTACAGGATGCAAGATCAGTGCTAGACAAATCAACTATATTTATATGTGCTAGCAATGAACAAGTGGAAATGCAATTATAAAGTAATTGTTTTTACAATAACATTCAAAACAACAGGGAATACTTAGGGATAAATTTAACAAAAATATTTGCAAGACATATGCACAAAATACTAACAAAACTGCTGAGAGAAATTAAAGAAGACAAATAAATGGAGAGATAAACTATGTTTATTGATTGGAAGAGCCAATACTTTTAAGATGTTGATTCCTCCAAACTAGGCTACGCATTTGTTGCAATTCCAATTTTAGCAATATTTTCAGTAGAAACTGACATGGAAATGCACAGGGCCTGGAATATGCAAAGCAAACAATTAAAAAAAAAACAAAATTGGAGGACTACACTGGTTGATTTCAAGACTTGGTATAGGAAATCAGCCTCGTGCTGCAGTGGGTGAAGCCACGGCTTGCAGTGTAGGCTTCCCACATCAGGGTGCCGGTTGGCTGCGGGCTTTTGCCTGGACCAGCTCTGGGCATTGTGGCCTTTTGGAGAATGCACCAGGAGATGGAAGATCTCTCTTTCTCTTTTACTCTATCTCTCTCTCTGCCTTTTAAATAAATAAACATCTTAAAAATCCTTGATATGAAGTTATAAAGAATGTATATAGAAGCCCATATACAATCTATACAGATACAGAAAAATGGAACTGAATGAATATCCAGAAATTAATCCACATGGGTAGGGCATGTGGACTACAGCAACAGGAAAAGAGAGGCAAATTATCTCCAAAGCAATCTGAAGAAGGCAAATAATAAAGACAAGAGCAGAAGTCTGTGACATTTTTAAAAAGATTTGTTTTATTGGGGTCGTTGTTGTGGCGTAGTGAGTAAAGCCGCTGCCAGCAGTGCCGGCATCCCATATGGGTGCTGGTTCCAGTCCCGGCTGCTCTACTTCCATTCAAGCTCTCTGCTATGGCCTGGGAAAGCAGTAGAAGATGGCCCAGGTCCTTGGGCCCCTGCACCCACCTGGGAGACGGGGAAGAAGCTCCTGGCTCCTGGCTTCAGATTGGCACAGCTTCGGCCGAGGTGGTTCACTATTTGGGGAGTGAGCCAGAGGATGGAAGAAGACCTCTCTCTTTCTATCTCTCTCTCTGCCTCCCCTTCTTTCTCTGTGTAACTCTGTCTTTCAAATAAATAAATAAATAAATCTTTTAAAAATGATTTATTTTATTTATTTGAAAGACAGTTACAGAGAGAGAGAAATCCTCCATCCACTGGTTCACTCCCCAGACGGCCGCAACAACCAGAGCTGCGCCAATCTGAAGTCAGGGGCCAGGAGCTTCTTCCGGGTCTCCCACATAGGTGCAGGGGCCCAGGGACTTGGGCCATCCTCCACTGCTTTCTCAGGCCAAAGCAGAGAACTAGATCAGATGTGGAGCAGCTGGGACTCAAACTGGCACCCATATGGGATGCTGGCACTGCAGGCCAGGCCTTTAACCTGCTGTGCCACAGCACCAGCGCCAAAGTCTGTGAAATTGAAAAGAGGAAGATAATACAGGAAATTTATGAAAGCATCAGTAAAGTTGATAATCTGCTAGCAAAAGTAAGGTACATAGAGGAAAGCCCCAAACCACCAATATCGAGAATGAGACAGGGGATAGGACAGCCATTTCAAGTGTCACAAGGAAAAACTATGAACAGATTTACACTCATCAGTTTCACAAACTAGAAGAAATGGACCAAGTCCTCCAACACCACCAGTGACCAAAATGCTACTGAGAGGAGACAAACTCAATAGTTTTATAACATCTAAATAAATTGAACCAGTAATTTTATTTTATTTTTGAGAGACAGGCAAGTAAGTACTCTCACTCTCTTCTCTCTCTCTCTCTCTTCCTCCCCCCCCCCCCCCCACCTATTCACTGGTTCACTCCCCATATACCTGCAATGGCCAGGACAAAGCCAAGTTGAAGCTGGGTGTCAGGAACTTGATCCAGGTCTCCCATGTGGGAGGAAGCCCAACCACTTGAGCAACCATTGCTGCCTCCCAAGGTGCTCACTGGCCAGAAGCTGGAATTGGGAGGGAACCAGGACTTGAACCCAGGATCTCTGAAAGGGAATGGGGTGTCCCAACTGCTAGGCTGAACACCTGCCCTGACCTGGTCATTTTAAAGCTACTAAAAAATAAATGTCCCAGCCAAAATTTTCTACTGGAAAATTCCAACAAACACATAATGAAGAGTTAGTGCCATGTCCACAGTGTCTCTTTCAGAAAACAGGACAGGAGGGAACACTTCCTTGGTCATTTCCTGAGGCCAGGAGTGCCTTGATCCCGAGAGCAAAGGTAGTACCAGCAATATAAGAAAAAAAAGTATATTCTACGACCAAGTGGGACTTATTACAAGGATGCAAGGCTGGTCCACTATTTAAAATCAATCCATTTAATCCACTATTAAAGAAGAAAAATCATATAATGATATCAATTGATGCAGAAAAAGCTTTTGATAAAAATCCAGCAACCGTTGATTTAAAGAAAAACCTTAGCAAACTAGAAACAGATCAAAACTCAAAATGGATCTGAGATTTAAATGTGAAATGTAAAACTAAACCACTTAAAAAAAAACACAGAAGAAAATTTTAGAGTTTTAGATAAATCGAACTGTTCTCAGGATGGGTAGCAAAAAGATAATCCATAAAAGGAAAATGGATCGCAGAAAAATACTTTCTGCTCCCCTGTGGAAGTCTCTACTAAGAGGGTGAGAAGACAGACTGCAGCTTGGAAGAACAGATTTGCAATTGCTGACCTGCTGAAGGAAGAGTGTCTAGAAGATACAAAGACCTCTCAAAACCTAACAGTGAAGAACAGTCCCCACCAGAGGAACTGCTAAAATGCACGAGCGTTCTGCTGAAAATGATATGCAGGTGGCAAACCACCATGTGACAAGGTGCTCAACACCAAATGCAGCCCAGAACGGGATATTAGGATCCACCCATCAGCTACACTAACAAACAGGGACAACACGCGACGCCATGAGGACACGGAGGAAGCTGATCACTCATTCATTGCTGCTGGGAATGTAAAATGGTACAGCCACTCTGGAGAACGGCAGCTCTTTTTAAACCTATAAATGGAATTACTCGAAGGCCCGGCAATTGGACTCTTGGGCATTTATCCCAGAGAAAGGAATATTTATTTTCATGTCAAAATTTGCACAGGAATATTTATATCAGCTTTCTTTGTAACAGCCCAAATCTGGAAACAGCCCAAATCACCTTCAAGGAACAAATGTCGAAATGCACTGTGGTACATCCCCACCGCGGATGCTACCTGGCAGTGAACAGGATGGAGCCTCGCTGCACACAGGGATGTGCAGGAATTCAAGGGACTGCGCGCAGTGTCAAAAGGACACCTGTGCATGATTCCTTTCACACCACACCCATCAGATAAGGCAACAATGGAGATGGAGAACAGGTTGGCGGTTGCTGGGGTTAGGACGAGGCAGGAATGGCTGTCACGGGGAGTGTGAGAGAGCCTCTGGAGATGGCACAGTTACGCGTCTCTGTGCTGGTGTTCATTTCATGAACCTGCATATGATCTGAGTGCACAGCGCCGCACGCACGCACACACGCGCACACACACACACAGTGCATGCATGACTGGGGAAATCAGCATAGGTTCTGCGGATTATACCAATGTTGACTCCCTTGTTTTCACAATGTACTGCTGCTGTTTCTTAAAAGATTTATTTATTTATTTATTTGAAAGGCAGACTGACAGAGAAAAAGAGATCTTCCATCTACTGATTCAGTCCCACAAAACAGGTACAAAGGATGGGGCTGGACTAGTCTGAATCCAGGAGCCTAGAATTCTATCTGGGTCTCCTGCATGGGTGACAGGAGCCCAAGCACTTGGGCCATCTTCTGCTGCTTTCCCAGGCCATAGCAGAGAGCTGGATTGGAAGTGGAGCGGCAGGGAACCGATCCAGTACCGGACAGGCCCCTGGCAGACCTTTCAAGAAGATACTCAAACAGCCAGGAAGCACAGGAACAGGTGTTCAGTATCGTTTATCAGGAACATGCACACTGGAACCGGAAGGCGCTACCACTTACTAAGCATCACTTAGTGTTGCCAGCCTGAATGACTGCACATGCGTTGGAACAAACGTGAAGGCTCTGGGTCTCCATCCACCTTGGGTGGCTGTGGAGAATGGGCGCCCCTGGGTGAGACATTGTGGTTGCCTCCTACCAGGGACTTACCCAGAGCTCTTCGTGTTTAAGTACTTTTCCAAGAGAAGTGAAAGCTAGAGCCTTGCAAGTCCTGGCCAGAGCAGCTTTAGAAACAGGTTGCTTTAACTGGAAACGGCCTGGATCTCTAGCAACAGGTGAGTGGGTGAGAACCCCAGGACCTCTGCATGGTGCAGCACCATTCAGCAGTAAAGAGGGAACACACTGAGCTGAGCAGGCACCGGAGACAGGCGCACGTGGGTGGGTTCCGATCATACAAGATCTACCATCGGGACTGGCGCAGTGGCGTAGCGGGCAAAGCCGCCACCTGCATCTCATATGGGTGCTGGCTCGAGTCCTGGCTGCTCCACTTTCCATCCAGCTCTCTGCTATGGCCTGGGAAAGCAGCAGAATATGGCCCAAGTGCTTGGGCCCCTGGATCCATGTGGGAGACCCTGAAGAAGCTCCTGGCTTTGGATCAGGCCAGCTCCAACTGTCACAGCTATTTGGGAAGTGAACCAGCAGATGGAAGACCTCTCTTTCTCTCTCTCTGCGTGTGCCTCTCTGTAACTCTGCTGTTCAAATAAATAAATAAATCTTAAAAACAAAACAAAGACCTATCAGCAGGGGAAACTGGCCTCCTAGGGAGAACAGAGAATGTGGGCTACCTGAGACAGGGCTGGGGACAGGAGGGACCTTTCCAGGGAGGTGAAACACTTCAGATCTCCATGCAGGGGTGTGGGGGAGACCCAAAGCCATCAAACATCACACTTAAAATGGGTGAATTTCATGCTCTGTAAATCCTGCCTCATTAAAGTGGGAGCCCCCAATTCAGTTCCAGGCTCTGTCCCTGCCCCAGCTATGGCGGGCATCTGGGGAGTGCACCACCAGTGCTGTGTGTGTGTCTGGTGCGTGCTCTCTCTCTCTCTCTCGCCCTCTCTCTGTCTCTTTGCCTTTCAAAATACCTATGTTTTAAAAAATTAAAACACCTTCCCACATGCTCCTCCCCTTTTAAAAAAAAGATTCATTTGTTTACTTGAAAGGCAGAGTTACAGAGAGAGAAGGAGAAACAAAGAGGGAGCGAAGGAGTGGTATCTTTTATTTGCTGGTTCATGCCTCCAGGTGGCTTCCAGGAACCAAGAGCCAGAAGCTCCATTTGGGTCTCCCACGTGGGTGACAGGTGCCCAAGTGGGTGGGCCATCATCTGCTGCCTTCCTGGGTGCATTAGCAGGGAGCTGGATTGGAAACAGAGCAGCCAGAACTGGAACCAGTGTTCTGATATGGGATGATGGCATCGCAAGTGGTGGCTTACCGCACTGCCCCGCAGTGCCAGCCCCACGGCCCCCCCTTTTCTAACGGCTAATCTCCAGCCCATTGATTGCCTTGGTAGCCCCGCCTGGGGAAACAGTCTTGCCAGCCTCTTCCAGGACAGGGTCTTGCATGTGCAAGCATTTTCCTCCAGTCTCCTTTGGCTCTTATTCTCCTGAGAAGGCAGGTCCTACTTTTCAGGTTCTTGCTCCTCCCGGAAGCTTTCCAGGATGCCCTAGGCTGAGCGGCCTAGGTCCTGGAGTCCTGACGGGGCCACAGAGCTGACCTGGTTGTCTTCCTGGAATGACTGGCTCCCTTGTCCCCTGGGATGTTCTCTAGGGCAGGGACCCCCACCCTCGTGGAGCACAGAGCCCCGAGGCCAGGACTGCGGGCCCCCTGCTTGGGGCCTGTCCTTAGGGACTCCAGGGCTTCTGCTCCAGTGGGAAGGAAACCTGCATCCAATCTCGGAGCGAGTGGCCATACCTGTGTTTGGAAATCCAAGCCTGACAGGTGGGGTGGGCCTTGCTGTCGGGGGTTCAGGGCTGATTCGTTAAAAGGTTTTATGAAAGCACGCTAAATAGACCGTGCAATTGCGAGAGTAAGTTCCTCTCTGGTGGAAATTACTCAGCCATTTGGTTTCTATTTCTGCAGACGCGGCTCGGCCCTTTTGAACACTCACTTGATACGCCTTTGCTGCCACAGCAAGAGGAAGATATGCTTTGAATTCCCTGTAAACCCCGTGTAAACACCAGGCTTACGGGTAATTGCAACAGAACACCGGCTCTGCCGGGGAGCCCCCGCCTGGCATCCCCGCCCTACTACTGGGGAACACGCCTCGGCCTTGGGAGACCCCGGCACCCACCCCCGAAGCTTCAAGGCCCAGCATGCCAGTTGAGGTCTCACCCCAGACTTACAGAAACTGGGCTTCTGGAAAGAGCTCTCTCCACGGGGGAAGGGAGGACACAGCTTCCTGGGGTCTCAGTCCATGGCGTCCTGTCTCCTCAACTCCCCGTGAGTCTTTGCGCACGCTTCAGCTCTGGCTTCCCAAGTCCAGTCCTCAGGGCGCTTCTTCTGCGTGGTCTCTGAGCGGTCGCCACCTGCGCCCCAACAGTCTGCAGCCGCGGCCTCTTGCCCAGCTCATCTGCGGGGTCCTCTCCTTCCCCAGCACCCTGCCTCTGCTCCCAGGACACCATCAGGCCTGCTCACCTGTCCCGCTCCTGGGAGGCCCTCATCTGGCAATCTGTCTGCACTCAGGCTCTGGCCACAGCTCAGCTCTCCCACTGTTCTCTGCTTCATGGTCTTCCTGAACCGTCTCATCGGGTAGCTCTCACCATGCTGGACCATCCCAGGGGCTCAGGGGTGGAGCCCACACAGAGCGCCTGCCTCTGCAGCATCGTCTTGAGAGCAGGATTGGAAGTGGATGCCCAAGCCCCTGCCACCTGTGTCACCAGCTGACGCCCTGAGAAACTCGTCTTTTTTTTTTTTTTAAAGGTTGAGAGATACAGAAAAGAAAGAGATCTCCCACCTGCTGGTTCACTCCCCAAATGTCTGCAACAGCTAAGGCTGGGCCAGGCAGCAGCCAGGAGCCAGGAACTCCATGTGGGTCTCCCATGGGTATGGCAGGGGTCCGACTACTTGCACCATCAGCGCTGCTTCCCAAGGTGTGCACTGACAGGAAGCTGGGTTTGGAAGCAGAGTTGGGACTCAAACCCAGGGACTCCAATACGGGACGCAGGCATTCTAAGTGGCATTTTAACCACTACACAAAACGCCTGCCCTTCAAAAGTCTTTTTTTTTTTTTTTTTTAAGATTTAGATATTTATTCAAAAGAGTTACACACACAGGGCGACAGAGAAATCTTCTATCCGCTGGTTCACTCCCCAAATGGCTGTAATGGGCCAAGGCTGGATCAGGCCAAAGCCAGGAGCCAGGAGCTTCATCTGGGTTTCCCACGTGGGTAGCAGGGTTCCAAGCACTGGGGCCATCTTCAGCTGCTTCCCCAGGCCATTAGCAGGGAGCTGCACTGAAAGTGGAGCAGCCGGGACACGAATCAGTGCCCCTGTGCGATGCCGGCGGTGGCTTTATTCGCTCCGCCACAACGTCGGCGCCTCCAGAAGTCTTTTACCTACTTCAGAGCTCTAAAGTCTCTAAAAATTGCTCTTCAGTTACCTTCCAGGGAGAGATGCAGCCACCAGACCAGCCGCGGTGAACTGGCCCAAGCTCCACCCTCCCGCAAAAGCCACGCCCACACAGACCTGCCCAGCAGCGGCCAGAGCCATTCTTTGCTTACCCTTCCCCGCCCTGGGAGGAGTCTATGGTTCATTACCCAAAATGCCGAGGCTGCCTTAGCGAACCTGCCTGTGTGAGCTTGTGCGCACCCCAGCACGGCGCGATCCCTTCTGGATACTCCTCCACCCCACATAGCAGGTACCTGCTTTCCCTAACTCAGGAAGCCATGGCCTCCAGTGATTCCCTGTGGTCTCGTTTGCTGCACAGAAAAACGACTGTGTGGCAGCTGGTGGAGGCTTTGACTGCCGCTCCCCACGAAGCACCCTCACCTTGGGGAAGGTGTCCCTCGGGCTGCTCCAGGACGAGGCCAGGCTGCGCAGGCCCCATGTCCCTGGGGCCCTGGGGAGTGGGGAGGGCCGGCAGGGCTGGTGGGCTGGGGGTACTGCGCACGCAAAGGCTGTGACAGTGGCTGGCGCTGTGGGGCTGCGTGTGACCCAGCCCCTTGCCTGTGACACACAGGCCCCTAGAGGCCGACCGTCAGAGAACTCGAGAGGTCCTGACCCATCCTGGGCCCGAGTCGGAAGCATCCGCCCTTCTGCCCAGGGCTGTCCCTGCAGCATGCCCAGGCCCTGCCTCTCCTGGCGTCTTCTCTGTCCCAGCGGGAGCCATTCTGTGCACTGAGTCAAGGGGGGTGGGGGTGGGGTGGGAAGGGTGCGGATTGGGGAGCAGCTTTGACCCCACCAAGGGGAAACCCCAGTGATCCTGCTGTTTTAGGACCGCTGCTGGGAGCTAACATAGCTGACAGGCAGATTCCACGGACAGGAGGGGGAGACCGGCCGATGTCCCGGCCATGTACAGAGGGCACGGGGCTGGCCGTCCCTGGGCGCTGCGTGGGCCCCAGGGCTCTCACTGTCTGTGTTGTTGGAGCTCCCGGGGCCCCAGGTGTAGGGAGGGTACGAGCAGCTGTGTTCTGTGAGGACAGGGAGCAGCCTCTGGGACTAGCGTGAAGGGCATGGTTTGACTGGGAGCGGCTTACCCGAAACACCAGCACCGGAGCCAGGCCGGCTGGCGCTGTGGTCTGAACAGGTTTGGTGTCTAACTCACGCAGGGGTTTAGCCCCCAGGTCGGAAGTGGATGGTTCTAAAAAGGTGCAAGCGAAATCCAATAATGGCGGCCGGGAGAGCGGCCTAGCGGGGGGCTCCCGGGTCCCGGGGGCGCCCTCAGGCCGCAGGTCTGGCGTGAGGCTGAGTTACTAGTTTTTTTTTTTTTTTTGACAGGCAGAGTGGACAGTGAGAGAGAGAGACAGAGAGAAAGGTCTTCCTTTTGCCGTTGGTTCACCCCCCAATGGCCACCGCACCGCGCTGATCCGAAGGCAGGAGCCAGGAGCCAGGTGCTTCTCCTGGTCTCCCATGGGGTGCAGGGCCCAAGCACCTGGGCCATCCTCCACTGCACTCCCGGACCACAGCAGAGAGCTGGCCTGGAAGAGGGGCAACCGGGACAGAATCTGGCGCCCTGACCAGGACTAGAACCCGGTGTGCTGGCACCGCAAGGTGGAGGATTAGCCTAGTGAGCCGCGGCACCAGCCGAGGCTGAGTTACTACGCCCGTGTCCGCCATCGCCTCCCACCACCCTCCCCAGACACCAGGGCTGTGGGGCCGCTGGACGCTGGACTTGAGCTCAACAACCTCTTCTCTTTGTAAGGTCAGCGGCCTCAGATTTTTGTTGTGGCAGTGAAAAGCTGACTCCCGACACCCGACCCCAGTTTGCTCGGCGGAGGGTGAGTGAGCTGGGGTGTTTGTCTTCCATGCCTGCCAGCTGCGCCCGTGGGGCATCTCCTACCTGCCCATCATCTGCAGAGGGCTCTGAGGACCAAGCCCTCCATCCAGGAGCCCCGGTTGCCCGGATGGACATCTGCCAGAGGGCTGAGGCGTGGGGTCCGCGGGGTGGGAGGAGCACAGGGTGACAGAGCCAACGTGTCAGAATTGGTTCCTGGTCGCATCTGCACACCCAGCTAGTAACTTGGCCAGAGAGGAGCCTGCACATCCCAGCCACAGACTGACCCAGAACATCCGGATAGCTGGCGTCTTCTGGAATCATCTGGAAGTTTCTTCGCTCGCATATTTAGCTTGGGGGTAGGATGACTCCACATGGCTTGAGCTTCCTCGTGGCATGGTGGGCTCCGTGGCTTCTGTGAGGAGGCACAGGGCCCTGAGGGTGGCTGTTCTGGTGCAGCTGGCGGAAGGCCATCACAGGGTGGCTTCCCTGAGACTGTCAGTCAAAGGAGTCGGCAGCTCAGGCCTACTCCAGGGGAGAGGCTTCACCCCACTCCCTGATGAGGGGCAGGACAAGCCCCCATCAGAACAGATAGCAGTAACAGGAGCGGCTACTCCTGGAGCAGGGCGCTGGGCTGCGGCTTTGCCAGAGCCCCCTCTCCCATGTGTGCACTCAGGACACCCTGTGAGGTGCATGTTGCTCCCTGGCGCCCCCATGTGCAGGCTCCAGGCCCCCACACCCACACACCTACTGTAAACAGCTGCACGCCCTTGCTACATGAACCACTTCATTCTGTCGACAACTGTTTGCTGGGGAAGGTCCCTGTTTTCTGGAGCTCAGACAGGACCTGGGGAGACAAGAAACCAACAAGGACACCCACCAGTCCCAGGGAGACCGGGTCCTTTATCAAGGGCTTGTCATCTGAGACTACAGTGGAGAGAAGGCCTGAGGCTTGTGCGGAACTGGGCAAGGGCCATCCAGGCATCGGGAGCAGCATGTGCAAAGTCCCTGGGGTGTGACTGAGCTGCAAGTGTCTGAGGGCTAAAGGCGTGACACAGGAGGTTGGGGAGGGGGTTCGAGAGGAGAGGGCTCCCTGAGCCATCCCAAGGGACCTGTGGGTCTCAGGGAAAAAGTGGGACGGAGGAGTAAGTGACTGACTCACTGAGGCCACCCCGGGTCCAGTTCTGTCCCCTCCTCCCCCAGCCCCGGGCCAGATGCTGGATCTGCAGGGAAGGTCCAGCCCCTGTGGAGTCCGGGCCTTCAGCGCCCCGTGGCCTCCCTCTCTTCCCACCCTCTGCTCCTCTGGCGCTGGTCAGTTGTGGGGCAGCAGGCGGCAGATCAAACAGCTCCAAGGGCCGGGCCTCGCCCGTCAGGGAAACATCACGCCGCCCTGGAATGAGGTGATTTCGAGCAGCCGATGTGAGGAAATGGGTATTTATGTAACAGTGGGCATGGTTTTTATTTTCCCTAATTTTCAGATTACTTTCGATTAGGCCTCTTCGGAGGAGAAAAGGCTTGAAGTGAAATCAATCCTGCCTAAATCATTATGGCCTGCCCGGCCCCAGGCCGCCTCTGCACACAATTACCCCGCGCCCGGGGTTAGGGGGCAGACTCCAGGCGGGGGGCACTTCCTCGGAGCTCACCCAGCCCCAGCGCCCAGGGCCGGGGCTGGGGCCTTTTGTGCTCGGGCACACAGCGGCCATTGATTCTGCCATGCCCCTGGCCAGAGGGGGGCGGGGAGGGAGAGGGGAGAGTCATTCCCACCAACATCTGGACTCTATCTCCCTCCCCACCCCAGCCGGGACAGGGAGGGGGCAGGCAGAGCAAAGAAGGGGAAAAGTGCCCAGGCCAAATTCAAATGCTTTCATAAATTTTGCACTAGAAATGTTTTGACGTGAGTATTTTTGTCAGTCTCCAGCGTTTGCCAAAAGAAACTCAACTCCACACGACAGCTCGGATGTACCCCGTAGCTAATTCCCGGCTGCTATGAGGCGGTGAAGGCAGCCGGAGCACCTGCAAGGCTTGCCTGCGGTGGGCGGGGCACTGGGGAGGGGCCCTGGTGACATCCCCCGGGGCCTCCCAACTGAGCCCAGGGTGCCAGGGCTCAACCTGGAGGGCTGGAGGGGACCCCACCCATGGTAACAGTGGTTTCCCTCCAGGAAGTTGGAAAAACAGCCATTGTTTTGCTTCCTTCTTTTTCTCTTGTCTGCGGTTTTCTCACTTTTTTTTCCCCAATGAGTGTGAATTACTAAAAATATCGGGGCAGGCATTTGGCCTGGTGGTTAAGACACAGATGATTGCATAGCACCCTGGAGTGCCTGGCTTTGGTAGCTCCCCTGGCTCCTGATTCCAGCTTCCTGCTGATGCAGACCCTGGGAGGCAGCAGTGATGGCTCCACACTTGGGTCCCTGACGCCCACAGGGGAGATCTGGATGGAGTTCCTGGCTCTGACCTTTAGCCCTGACCCAACCCCAGCTGTTGTAGGGCATGGACTAGCAGGGAGAGATGAGACATAGGAGCTCGCTGTCTGTCTGTCTCTCTATCTATAATTAAGCACAGAATCTATCTCTATCTATCTATCTATCATTAAACACAGAGTTATGATATGATCCAGCAACTCTACTTCAAGGAATTCACGCTGTTCTGTGTTGTTGTCTGCTTCTTTGCGTGGGCAGGGGACCGAGGTCCCTCCCAGGATGGCACCCCCTGGCTGCGAGCAGGAGGCCCTGCAGAGCTCTGCACCTCTGGTACAAGGGCTGCTCTTCTGGCCAGTGAGTCACACAGAGCATAGCTCACTGTGGGTGACTGTGGTGACCACCTGGAGCAGGACAAGAGAGAAAAATCTGTCACCTGAAATGATGGAGACGTGGGGGTGGGTTGTTTGTGCAGCGGGTCACAGGCGGGCTTCAGTGGTGCACACGTTTCACCAGGGTTTCTGGAGGAAGTGAGATCTGGCCACGCAAGGCCCAAGCTCCCATATGGTGGCAAAGGGGCTAAGCTGAGTGGCAGCTTTTGTGTGGGGGTGGGGCAGGGCCTGTTCGCCTGGCCTCAGTCTCCACCGGGCCCATTTGCTCACCCAGGCCGCCACTCTGGCTCCTGTCAACATCAGCACTTGGCTCCCCCACTCCCCCTCCCCGAAATCACTCCCTTGCTGCGGTCTCCTGCTCCCAGCACAGGCCCTGGAAGTCAGGCACCCTCACGAGCAGGGACTCCAGGAGCCTGCAGCCTGTTGCATATCCTGGGGGTGTTTGTCTGGTGCTTAGGCAGTGAGCGTGGCCGGTGGGCAGTGGTTGCTCGAGACACATTTGTGGACTAGCAGACCCTTAAACGAAAGGAATGACATGCCAGGAGTGGCATTCCTAGCCACAGCCAGGCCTGGGTGCTCTATCCACGTGGACGTCTGAGGCACCCACATCTTATACTCGGCTTCTGTTTGCCAGACCAGGAAGGTTTCAACGTAAAGGCTCTCAGGAAAGTGCTCCGCACCCGGGGTAGCGGGACAGTTGCTTCCAGGATTTCCCAGGTGTCTTGCATCTTCTCCTGGGTCCCTCAAAGGCCATCAGGCTTCCTGTCTTCAAAGCACCCTTAGTCTTGCCCCATCACCTGTGTATGCTGTCACAAGTCCCACACCTTCCCTGGTGCGTGCTGCCCCCCCGACTTGGAGGAGCCCATTCGTGATTTCCATCACATTCTGCGAGAAACAAACTGGACCAAGAGAAACTCCCTCTGTCAGGGTGCTCCCCTCAGGGATGTGAAAGGACCTGGGCCAGCCACCGTACATCTGCCCCTGGTGAGTGCTACAGGCTGCACAGGAGAGCAGCTCACGCAGCTGCCTGGGCGGAGCTCAGCGCTGAGGCCCGTGGGCCGCCGCTGCAGCCGCTTTGTACTCAGAGATGGGCCGTCTGGACCCAAAGTACACAGTGAGGTGAAGACAAAGAGTGGAGCACCCTTTCCATAGCCAAACCCAGCCTTTCTCCTGCCCCTGGCCTGGGGGAGCCTCCTGCCCCAGTCTGGAAATCAGGGGACAGGCAGACCTGGATTGGGTCCTCAACTCTGCTGAGGCCCGGGGTTAATCCAGGAGCCTCCCCCAGCCTTAGGGTGTCCATCTGTGGGGTGCGCTCACCCTGTTCCTGATGCCTCGGGATCCGTGGAGGCCGGGAGGGGCTCCCGGAGCAGCGGTGACAGCCCCCTTGCCACCCAGGCGCTTGTAGAGCTGCCCCCTCAGAGGTGGATTTTCCCCTTGTGAACTCCTAGGACTCCCATCTGGACGGAGAGGAGCTTTCCCTTCACTTGAAGAATTAAGACCGTGAAAATTAGAGTAACTTCCCCTCATTCGCCTTCCTTCTCTGGGGATTAAAATATCCTTCTGTTTACTTTGGAGGTGGTAGACCCAGCCTGAGAGAACCACTTGTATGGGACCTGTGTTGGGAAAGGCAAAAATCCAGCCATCTGGCAGTGCTAGGCCAAGGCAGCAGCCAGGCTGGCCAGGGCACCAAGCCCCGCCCCTTCCCCCCACTCTCCCTCATTTCTCTCCCGCCTTTATTGTTGTTGCAAAATATGCATACCATGTTTCAGCCACCGTAAGTTGTGATTCAGTGGCAATACATGTATTCACAGTGTTAGGTGACCCTCGTCACCACCCACCTCCAGAACTTTCTGCCATCCCAGACTGAAGTCCTGTGCCCATTAAGCTGTCTCTGCCCACTGCACACTCCACCAGCCCCTGGTAACCACCATTCTCCTCTGGGTCTCCAGGTTTGCCTGTGCAGGTACTTCATAGAAGAGGAGCCACTCGGGGTTTGTCTGTGCGGGTCTGGCTCATTTCACTTGGGGATTCATCCGTGCTGAGTGTGTGTCAGAACTTTGACCCACGTATATGTAGTTTTGCTTCTCCATGCATCTGGAGGTGGACACTTGGCTCGTTTCCACCCTTTTGCTGTTGCAAATAATGTTGCCATGGACAGGCATGTACAAGAATCTGCTTGGTTTTCTGCTTTTAATTCTTTTGGGGCTTTACCTGGGAGTGGAATTGCTAGGTCCTTGGGTCATCCCGGATTTAACTTCGTCAGGAGCTGCCATACAGTTTTCCACAGCAGCTGTACCGTGTTATGTTCCTCCCAGTAAGGCACAAGGATTCTAATTTCTCCACATCCTGGCCAGTATTTGTCATCCTCTCTTTTTGAAATAATAGCCACGCTAATGGATATAAAACGGCATCTCATTGTGGCTTTGATTTTCATTCCTCTAATGATGAGTGGTGTTGGGCATCTTTTCATGTGTGTGTTGGCTATTTATATATCATCTTGGACAAAAAGGAAAAATGTATCTGCTTTTCTGTTCACACTGCTTTCTCTGCGTCCCATACATTTTGGTATGTTGTGTTTTCATTTTCATTCAATCAAAGAATGTTCTAATTTTCCTTATTATTTCTTCGGTTGTTTGGTTTGTTTAGGAGTGTGTTGTTTAATTTTCAGATGCAGTTGGCTCTCTGTATCTGCAGGTTTTGCATCTGTGAATTCAACCAACCATGGATCAAAAACATTTAAAAGAAAGTATCATTTGTACTTAACATGTACAGATGTTCTTCTTATTAGTCTGTAGATAATTGTGTATAACATTACTTACCTAGCATTTACATTGTGTTAGGTATTATTAGTTATCTAGAAAGAGTTAAGGTGTATGGGAAGATGTATATAAGTTATATGAAAATACTATGCTAGTCTATATAAGGGACTTGAGCAGTCACAGGTTTTCAGTACCTGTGGCGGGTCCTGGACCCAAGTCCCTGTGGATACTAAGAGATGACTATTTTCCAGTCTTTTTTTTTTTTGTTAACTATTTCTAGGCTTATTCCTTGTGAGCAGAAAACATGCTTTGCGTGGCTTCAAATTTTTTTTTACAATGTATTAAGATTTGTTTTCTGTCCTAACATGTGGTCTATCCTAGCAAATGTTCCACATGTACTTGGGAGAATGCGTATTCTTCTCCTGTTGGGTGGAGTGGTCTGTGCGTGTCACTAGCTCTTACTGATTTTTAGTGTTGTTCAAGTCCTCTATTTCCTTGTTCAGCTGTCCATTACTGAAAGGCAGGCATTGAGGTCTCCATCTACCGTAATAGAGTTATTTCTCCCTTTAATTCTATCAATATTTGCTTCATCTATGATTTGGCTTAGTTGCTTGGGGCATATCTTTGCAAATGTTAAAGGTTCTTGATTAGAATTGGCCCTTCTATCAATATGTAATGTCCCATATTATCATTTGTAACAGTTTTTCACTTAAAGTCTATTTATGTAATATTAGTATAGCTATGTGGACTCTGTTTTGCTTATTTGCATGGAACTTGTTTCATCTTATCACTTTGACCTATTTGTTTCTTTAATCTAAAATGAGTCTTTCACAGATACTATGTAGTTGGGTCATTTTTAATGAATTCTGTCTTTGGATGGAGAGTTGAGTCTATTTACACTTAAGACCTTACTGATGAGCAAGTATTTGTATTTGCCATTTTGCTCTTTGTTTTCTGTAACACCACATAAAGTTTTTTGTCTCTCATGCCCTATTACTGCCTTCTTTTGTGTCTAATTTTTTATCATGAGATCTTTTTCCCTCTTCATTTCCTCTTGTGTATGTTCTATAAATATTTTCTCCGTGGCTACTACAAGGCTTACAGCTACCATCCTAAAGTGACAACAGTCTAATTCAGACTGATGCCGACCTAACTCCCATAGTGTACAAAGCTGTGCCTTTATCCAGCTCTGCTTTCCCCTTTTGGTTATTGACATCACTATATATTGTGTGCCTAACTACATATATTTTTTCTTTTACTCAAAAAAATTTACACACAGTCATTGTACATATTTATGGGATACAGGGTAATGACCAAATAAGGGTAGTTGACATATCTATTACGTCCAACATATGTCATTTTAATCTTCCACGTATGATGAGGATCATTGCGTCCTCCTGTTGCTGTGCCTGGCATTTCAGTAAACATCATGAATGCCAGTTCCATCTATGTTGTTGTAAGTGACAAAATTTCATTCTTTTTTTGACTGAAACATTCCACTGTGTATATATGCCACATTTTATTTTTAAAAAGGACCTACTGACTTGAAAAGCAGAGTTATAGAGAAAGAGAGAGAAAGAGATCTTCACTTGCCCATCTCTCAAATGGCCACATCAGCCAGGGCTGGGGTAGGTTGAGGCCAGGAGCCAGAAACTCCATCCAGGTTTCTCACGGTGGCAGAGACTCAAGTACTTGGGTCATCATCTGCTGCTTCCCAGATGTGTTAGAAGAGAGCTGGATCAGAGGTAGAGCATGGGAGGGGCCGGCACTGTAGCACAATAGGTTAATCCTCCACCTGCAGTGCCAGCATCCCATATGGGTGCAGGTTCAAGTCCTGCCTGCTCCACTTCCCATCTAGGTCTCTGCTGTGGCCTGGGAAAGCAGTGGAGGATGGCCCAAGTCCTTGGGCCCCTGCACCCACATGGGAGACCCAGAGGAAGCTCCTGGCTCCTGGCTTCAGATTGGCGCAGCCCCAGCCATTGTAGCCATTTGGGGAGTGAACCAATGGAGAGAAGACCTCTCTCTCTGTCTCTCCCTCTCATTGTCTGTAACTCTACCTCTCAAATAAATAAATAAATAAAATCTTGGAAAAAAAAAAAGAATAAGAAGTAGAGCAGGGGAACTCAAACTAGCACTCAGATGTGCGAGATGGTGTCCCAAGGGTCCTCTTAACCTGCTGCACCACAATGCCTGTCCCTACCACATTTTCTTTATCCATTCATCCATCCATGGGCACCTAGGTTGGTTCTATATTTTGGCTATTGTGAGTCATGCTGAAAAATACATTTGAGTGCAAATATACTTTGACATACTGATTTGTGAGTAGTAGGATTGCTGAATCATATGGTCATTCTAGTTCTAGTCTTTTTAAAATTATTTACTTGAGAAGCAGAAAGAGATATAGATAGAGCTAGAGTGAGTGAGTGAGTGAGAGAGAGAAAGAAAAGAAAGGAAGGAAGGAAGGTAGGAAGGAAGGAAGAAAGAGAAAAAGAGGTGGTACTTCCATCTGTTAGTTCATGACCTCAAATACCCACGGTAGCAAGGACTAGGCCAGGTTGATATCAGGTGCTGGGAACTCAATCTAAATCTCCAGTGTGGGTAGCAGGAGCCCAAGTATTTGTAACTGTTCCCTCCCAGGGTCGGCATTAGCAGGAAGCTAGAGTCAGGAGCCAGGTATTGGACCCAGGTACTGCAGTATGGGATGTGAGTGCCTTAACTAGCATCTTAACTTCTAGGCTAAATTAGCCTGCCTCTTGTTCTAGATTTTTCTTTTCTTTCTCTTTTTTAGGAACCTCCATACTGTTTTCCATAATGGCTATGCTAGTTTGCATTCCCACTAACTGTATATAAGAGTTCTCCTTTCTCTGATTCTTCATCAGTATTATTTATTTAGGGATTTTTTTATAATAGCCATCTAACATGTGTGAGATGATATCTCATTGTGGTTTCAAGTTGCATTGCCTTGGTGATGAGTGTGTTAAGCATTTTTTTTCAGTTATTTGGCCATTTATCTTTTTTCTTTTGAGAAATGTCTATTCAGGTCATTCGCCAGTTTTAAAATCAGTTTTTTTGTTTGTTTTCTGTCAAATTGTTTGAATTCATGGAAACTATTTTCTTACTGGGTCACTGGCAGGGGCCACCTGCTTACCTTTGCCCCACTAAGGAGAGGAGTCCCTGTTGGTTCAGGGTTGGTCTTGAGAGATGAAATGGCAGATGCTGTGTGTCAGGTCCCTTTAACAAATCCATTGCACATCTCTGCTCTGCAGTGTCTCTGCCACATGTCCTGCCCTGCGCCCTGATGCTTTGCCTCACATACTCCAGGGAAATGGCTGTTGACTTCTCCTTGTTGTGGTTCTTTGTTGTGGCGGGAAGTGTGCCAGGCACCTCTAGTCAGTCCTCTTACATTGTTATTTGTTTGTCTCTCAAATCATGTAGAAAATAAAAAGTGGAGTTACAAATCACAATTAAAATCATACTGGAGTGGTTAAGATGCTAGTTAAGAGGCCCACATCCCACATCAGAGTCCCTGGGTTTGATTTCCAGCTCTGGCTAGTGACTCCTGCTTCCTGCTAATGCAGACCCTGGGAGGCAGCAGTGATGGCTCAAGTAATTGGGTTACTGCCACCCAAGTGGCCTGCTGCCATCTCTGGGCCCCTGTGGAGGAGGCTGCCTGGAATGGCTGGGCTCTGTCCTGGTCTTGTGTGAGCTTCAGCAAGCCACTGTCCCTCTCTGGTTTCAGAAGATAACATCACACATCATGATATTCTGTCTGTGCCTTGGGACAAGTTCAGAAGAGGAAACCCCAGGTCCCATCCTGGGATCCCATTACCCATCTGTCACTTGTCCTATTGATTATGTATCTATCTATCATCAACCTATATTTTTCTATCTTCTGTTCTCTCTGCCATCTATTACTTATGGATCATCTATATCTATTTATCATCAATCTATTCATTTGTCCATCTGTCATTCATGGGTGGGAAACTTTTTACTGCCAAGAGCCATGTAGATTTTTGCAACATCATTCATACAAAATAATCAAGTTAAGAATTAGCCTGCTACACATAATTTTTGAATTCTACTTGTAGTTGCCCTGGCAGGGCCAGGCCAAATAATTCTATAGGCCTTGTATGTTGTGCAGGCCGGATGTTCCCACCCCTGAATCTGTCTGTCTGATTGGATTGTGCCTGAAAACCCCACTACTCTGACTCAGCAGGTCTGGAGCGGGGCCTGGCAGGTTTCTGTTTGCTTCCCAAAGCTTCTGGAGGGCTTGTCCTCCTGGCAGGGCGCAGAAGAGCAGCGTGGTTGTAGGGGTCCAGCTGGGCATGACTGCAGCTGGCCTAGTCAGAACTGCCATGTTCCAGACCAAGTGACCCCAGTGCTCATCACACAACCTGGAGGGAAAATGAAGTCATTTAGATCGTCTACTGGCTGTTTGGGGCCTGACATTGATGCCTGGAGCCTGAGATGTCGGCGCTTCCTGAGAAAGTCCGGGTACTTTCTGGCTGCCACACCTGTCTGTATCTCGGCACAGAAAGCTCTTCCTGCTGCCTCAGGATGTGGGAATCCTCACGTCTGTGGCCTCCCAAGACACACTTCTGTGTGTAAACCCCCAGAAAACGACACTTTCTCAAGTCCTGGACTTCTCTGCCTTTTTCTTTGGTCCTATGCTACCTTCTGCCTTTGGTGGTCGGTTCTTGAATACCAGATTTTCCCCAAACAGCGCTTCCTGGTGGCTCCCAGGTGGTTTCCACCTCTACTAAGCTGGGACTTCCGTTTAGGAAAGAAAAGCACAGCCCACATCTTACTGGTGACCACCTGCAGCTGGCGGAGACAAGCTGGCTGCTTCTTTTAGTTGTCTCTGTGTTCTTGTTTTCTGGCTACATGACTCTCGCGAGAGGGTTGGGGTTATGGGACAGCTCAGACGTGGCTTCCTGACCTGGGGCCCATTCCCTAAGTGGGTCACTCCCACTCCACTCCATGGTTGCTGGTGTTACAAGCAGTGACTTAACCCACTGTACCACTAAGCTACCCCTGAAGTTTCTATCATGAATGGGTACTGGCTTTGTCAAATGCTTTTCCTGCATCAATTGGTATACTCATATGATTTTTCTTCCTAAACTGTTGATATGGTGGATTGTATTAATTGATTTTAAAAATACTGAACCAATCATGCTACTCTGAAATACATCTCACTTGATAAAATGTAAGTTTTTTGTTTTACACTACTGGATTATATTTGTTCATTTTTTGAGGATTTTTATCTCTAAGTTCATGAGAGGTATTTATCTGTAGTTGTCTTTTTTAGGACCATCTTTGTTTGATATTGATATCAGGGTAATATTAGCCTCAGTATTAGTCTTAGGTAATTTTTTAAAAAAAATTATATTATTTTATGTTTATATTATTTTATATATAGAGAGAGGGAGAGGCAGAGAAAGAGATCTTCCATCCTTTGGTTCACTCCTCAAATGGGTGCAATGGCCAGGGCTGGGCAAGGCCAAAGCCAGGAGCCTGGAACTCCATCTGGGTCTCTCATGTGGGTGACAGGGCCTGAGTATTTGGGCCATCTGCTGCTGCTTTCCCGGGTCCATTAGCAGGGAGCTGGATCAAAAGCAGAGCAGCTGGGCACAAACTGGTGCTCTGATACAGGTTTCAGGTGGCAGGTTGACCCACAGCAGCAAAATGCTGGCCCCAGCCTTGTCAAATGATTTTACATTTTATATGTTTCAGTGTTGATGAATGCCAGTTGTCTTTTTCTGTGCATTTCCTGGTCTTGGAATGACAAGTTTAATTTTGATTGCATTTGAGTATTATACTGTGAGACTGGATTCTATTTCATCTTTACTCCGGAAGTCCTCAGGTCACATGTCATGCAAAGGCCATGTGGCTGTGGGTGTGTAGCTTCCCCTGAGGCCCTGCCCATACCTCTTGACTGGGGTGTGGTACGATTATGGACTGAACAGGACTTGGCTCCCCAAAATCATGTAGACTTTGAAACCCCAAAGTCTCATATTAATAGTTGATGGATTACAGGTGATCTAAGTGTAGTCTCTGGTAGGTGGGCTCGGTGGGAGCTCTTCAGGTCACCGGGAGGGAGCTTGCCCTCGGAAATGAGTTTTTGAAGAGCGGGCTGGTTATGTCAGCTGAGTGAGTTTCTGCTTCTCTCCCTGTTTGCAGCTCACTCACCATCATCAGATTGTTCCCCCACAACTCTCCACTATTGCCACCTTCCACCAGATGCCATCCTGACCTCAGAACCTGCAGACTCTGAGCCAAAATAAGTCTTTCCTTCCCAAGAAGCTGCTCTCAGATGTTTTAGTTAAAGTAGCAAAAAGCTGTCTAACACAGGTACCAGCCCAGGCCCCTCATCGTCCCTGAGTGGGGATGTAGGATCACCCCACCACCACCACCACCACTGTGCTGGCTGGTAGCAGGGAGGGAAGTGGAGGCTGACTCACACCGCTTTGTTACTATAGGCAGGGGCCAAGTTCAGCTCCTCCTGGGGCCTCACTGACAATAGGAGCCCTGACTTGTGTCACCTGTTTGGTCCCATTGATGTGGGAGGTGACAGGGCTCAGCGTGGATCCACTAACTCAGTCGGCAGGAGAATCAGGGTCTCACCCACTTCTACTGGGCAGAGGATGGAGATGGGCAGCCCACCCAGTACTGCCTGAACCGGTCTGGCGGGACAGCCAGTGATGGCTGCCTGTTTCTACTAAGAGGAAAATGGAAGGTTGACTTCCAGTTCAGCCCCGCTGAGATGAAAAGTGGAGTAGGACCAGGCTTTTCCTTCATCTTGCCTGGAGTAAGGCGAGCACTGGTAAAAAGATTTTTCTGTTGTTGTGCTTTTTTTTTTTTTTTTTTTTTTTGGCTAGGGGAAATAGACTTTCAAATTTTTAATATATTTTAATTGTGGCAAAATATACACAAAATTTATCATCAGTGTCATTTAGTGCTGTGGAACTCCCACCAACCCTAAGCTCTAAAACATTTTCATCGCCCCAGAAGGAAACCCTGTCCTCACTTTAAGCTGTCACTCCCCATTCTCCTCTCCCCATCCCTGGTCCCCATGAGTTGGCCTTCTGACTCCATGGATTTGCCTATTCAGAGTGTTTTGTGCAAATGGACTCATACAGTCTGTGGTCTTCGCGTCTGGTTTCATTCATGTAACATGACTTTTTGGGGGTTCATCATGTTGTGTTGCAGTATGTATCCATACTCCACTCTCTTTTAAGGCTGAATAATATTCCAGGGTCTGCACAGATCACATCCTGTACCCATTCACCATTTGTTGGACATTTGGAATGTTCCCACTGCCTGGCTAATGGGAACGACACTGCCGTGAATGAGTGTCTACAAGTTTTTGTTAGAACACCACTTCCAGTTCTTTTTAAGGTATGTCCAGGAGTGACATTGCTGGATCATTCGACAATTCTGTGTTTAACTTCTTGAGGAATTGCAGTAATGTTTTCGGCCGCAGCTGCACTGTTTTCCTGTCCACTAACGATGTGCAAGAGTTCCGGTTGCTCCACATTCTCACCAACACTTGCTGTTTTTCGCTTTTCTCCCCTTCAGTCTAGTCATTACCAGTGCATGTGAAGTGAGGGTCTTTCATTGTGCTTGACTTTGTTTCCCGTATGACTAATGGTGTTCACCGTCTTCTCATGTGCTTGTCAGCCATTTGAGTACCTTCTTCAGAGACAGGCCTACTCAAGTGTTTTGTCCATTTTTAATTTTTTTGTTGCTGTGTTGTAAGAGTTCTTTATTTATTATGGATTTTTAAAAATTTCCTTATAAATATTTTGTTTACTTGAAAGTTAGAGTTACAGAGAGGCAGAGGCAGAGAAAGAGAGGTCTTCCATTCACTGGTTCACTCCCCAGTTGGCTGCAATGGCCAGAGCTGTGCTGATCCGAAGCCAGGAGCCAGGAGCTTCTTCCTAGTCTCCCACACGGGTACAAGGGCCCAAGGACCTGGGCCATCCTCCACTGCTTTCCCAGGCCATAACAGAGAGCTGGATTGGAAGTGGGGCAGCCAGGCCCCAAACTGGCACTCACATGGTATGCTGTCACTGCAGGCAGCGACCTCGCCTGCCATGCCACAGTGCCAGCCCTATTTATTGTGGATATTATAACCTTATCAAATATAAAATTTGCAATATTTCCTCCCATTCCAAGGGTCATCTTTTTATTCTTGATGGTGTTCTTTGGTGCATAAAAGC
Organism: Oryctolagus cuniculus; assembly: GCF_051225735.1. NCBI lineage: Eukaryota > Metazoa > Chordata > Mammalia > Lagomorpha > Leporidae > Oryctolagus > Oryctolagus cuniculus. The sequence continues at coordinate 145,398,213 of NC_142867.1, read as the reverse complement.
CTGATTTATCTATTTTTTTCTTTTTCTGCTTGTGTGGAATGGGCTTTGAGCCTTCTAGTGGCCCTGTGAGGTCCTCTCTCGAGTGTCCATTTTACACAGAGGACAGCTGAGGCCCAGGGAGCCTACGGGATCTGCCCAAGGCTATTCTGCCTGCTGGTGGTGGAGTTCGGCTTAGAGCCCAGGTAGCCTGGCTGTGACGCTTTGCTGTCTTTCAACACAGAAGTGCCTAAGATTAAGCTGTCTGTCTCCAGTGCCATGAAATAATGGCATAGCACAGTGGCCTTCTGAGTGTAAAAACAATGGTCTCACTTTTAAGAAACCAATCTGTGCTCTCAGAAAACCTGGTTCACTCAGTGCTGTGTGGTAAACTATCACGCAACATAAAAGCATAAGCTTCGGCATTCCCAGTAGCAATCTGTGCCCTAAATGTGAGCCATGGAGAGGTGAGTGAGGCGGGGACCTTTCTCAGCTCTGCACTTACAGTGTGGCTCAGCCATCCACTTCCATCTGAATCAAATCCCAACTAGCTACAACTTTCCAAGGGAGAAGCAAACCATCAAGGAAAAGCATAACTTGTTTATTTTTTTTAAAGGCAGATCTCTTTTTCCATGACTGAGAACTGAATAGGTACAAAGGGTACATGCAAATTCCTTCCCCTCCCTAGCCAGCTCCAGCCACCCCGTCCTGCCCACTGCCTGCACAGCCTTCCGTCATTTCATTATGTGCATTTTACTAGATACTACTTTGTGGGGAGCAAACCGGACTAGACTGAGTTACTGGAATTAAGACTTATTCTATGCATCTGCTCTCCCACAATGTGGCGTTGGGAGAGAAGTAAACAGCTTCCGCACAGCTGCCTCCAGTTCAACTGATAAACTGTAGGACTTGCTCCTGATTGGAGAGCAGCGTACTCGGCGTGTGGGCAGCCGAGTTAGGATTGGCGGAGGAGGACTATAAAGGAGGAGAGAGACGGCATGCACCGGGAACATCTATCTAAGGGAACCCGTGCAGCCCCCGAGAGAACCGGCCGGCGGTGTGCCGCTCCCCTGCGGAAGTGGGGAATGCGGCCAGGGGGAACTGCCCTTCCACGGAGGTGGAAGGGATAGTAGCCAACCCGGGAAGAACCAGCAGCAAACCCGGGGAGGGCCGAGCAGACGAAAGAACAGCGCAGGGTCCTGTGTCGTTCCTCCACGAAGAGGGGGAGCGACACTACTTCATTTTTTAGAAGATTTTATTTATTTCTTTTAGAGGCAGAGTTACAGAGAGAAGGAGAAACAGAGAAAGAGAGAAGTCTTCCATTTGGTGGTTCACTCCCCACATGGCTGCAATGGCCAGAGCTGTGCCAATCTGAAGCCAGGAGCCAGGAGCTTCTTCTGGGTCTCCCACGCGGGTGCAGGGGCCCAAGGACTTGGGCCATCTTCTGCTGCTTTCCCAGGCCATAAGAGCTGGATTGGAAGTGGAGCAGCTGGGACACCAGCCGGCGCCCGTATGGGATGCCAGTGCCGCAGATGGAGGCTTAACCTACTACGCCATAGTGCTGGCCCCTGTTATTTCATTTTTAACACATGCTCTGTTTTCCTCCCTCTTAGAAGGACACTCACCCCGCCCCTGCCACTCCTGAGCTTTGGGGCCAGGCAGCCTTTACCCGAGTCCCGGGTCCACCCCTGAGAAGTCCTGCGCCTCTGGGCACTCTCCTTCCACCTCTGGGAGGTCCCGGATGGTGGGAGGAGCCCACAGGTCAGGGATCTGAAGGCCCCAGGCAGTCCCGGGCTGTGTGCAGTGGAGGTCTGATGACTGGGACAGAGGGCCATGGCTCCCCTTGTTCCTGGAAGGCAGCCCTCCCTCCCCCTGCCTTCCTAGCAGATGCAAGCTCCCAGCTCCCCCTCCTGGAATTCCAGCTGCCCTTCCATGCCCACCTGCCAGTTAGGTATGGTGCATGATCCCAGGCACCGTCAGGTAGGCTGCTCTCCTCCGCCCCTGCCTGGCTCTTGCTGTCTTGGCTGTGTGAGAGCAGGGCTGTGGCCTGGGCTGACACAGCCACAGCCACATGCTGGAGCTGGTCTTGTGGAAAGGCAGAGGGCTGAGGGACAGCCCCTGAGCAGGGGCAGGCCAGTGCAGCAGGATGAGGGGACTGCTCACCCCTGCATCTGAGACCCCGGTGTGCCTGGTGGTGACAGGGACAGAGCAGAGGCGGCCGTTTCCGCTACCTACCCTCCACCCCGCCGTCTCCTGTCCTTTGGAGCTCACCTCTCTCCCTCTCTTGGTCCAGGTGGTTTAGGTGGGGCCGACCCTGGGACCAACCATGACATTTCCCTGTTGTCTATGATGAGCCCGGGACAGACAGGCAGCTGGATCAGAGCTTGGCAAAGTGCATAAAAAATAAACCACACAAGTCTGCCACTTATAGGGTGTGACTTCCACTTTGGTGACATAGGTGGGCTGGAAGCAAAGGGTGAGAATAGATGTACCATGTACGTATTAACTTGCAAATAGTGGGAGCATCCATATACACGTCGGCTAAGGGAGGCTTCGGAGCACACGACCTCAGCCATCTGATCAGAATGAATTCTGGGGCGTGGGAGGGTGCAGATCAGGCCGGAAGCGGCCATGCGTGGCCCGAATGGGGTGCCTCCACTGAGGACAGAGGGCATCACCTCTGCATTTTCCCAGGTGTCCTCACCGGGCATGTCCCCTCAGGAGCTGGGCAAGGGGTAGTCCAGTGTCTGTCCCTGCAGTCCACCCTCATCGTGGGAACACAGCTCTGAGCGATGCCTCTGACCCTCAGCTTCTCCAGCTGTAATCACACAGCTGTCTCTGTGTGGAATGGTGAGAGCCACTCGAGATAACGGACACAGAGGACTTGGCTCGCTGCCTGGCACATAGCTGGTGCTCAGTGAGTGACAGCTCCTCGCTCCCAGGTGCAGAGAAGATGGTTCTGGGAGGGAGGGGATGGAAGGGTGGCTGGTATGTGTGGGCGCCTGCAGGCATGGCCAACAAGAGGCCTCAGAGCCACAACCCTAGGCTTCCTTTCAGTGGCCCCCCACTCCGCTGACTGGTGCAAGAAAACTCTAAAAGCAGAATCTTGGCCGGCGCCGCGGCTCACTAGGCTAATCCTCCGCCTAGTGGCGCCGGCACACCGGGTTCTAGTCCCGGTCGGGGAGCCGGATTCTGTCCCGGTTACCCCTCTTCCAGGCCAGCTCTCTGCTGTGGCCAGGGAGTGCAGTGGAGGATGGCCCAAGTGCTTGGGCCCTGCACCCCATGGGAGACCAGGAAAAGCACCTGGCTCCTGGCTCCTGCCATCGGATCAGCGCGGTGCGCCAGCTGCGGCGGCCATTGGAGGGTGAACCAACGGCAAAGGAAGACCTTTCTCTCTGTCTCTCTCTCTCACTGTCCACTCTGCCTGTCAAAAAAAAAAAAAAAAAAAAAAGCAGGATCTTGACTGAAGGCGAAGAAAATACAATCAGGTCTGGCTACAACAGATAAGAAGCCAAAATTACCTTAGCTTAAAAGAGACTGACATAGCTCAGAAGTTCATTCCTCTTTATTTTATTTGAAAGGTAGAGTTACAGAGAGGGAGAGGGAGAGAGGGAGAGAGAGAATCTCTTCCATCCACTGGTTCACTCCCCAAATGACTGCAATGACTGGGGCTGGGCCAAGCCAAAGCCAGGAGCCAGGAACTTCCTCCAGGTCTCCCATGTGGGTGTAGGGGCCCAAGCACTTGAGTCATCTGTTGCTGCTTTCTCAGGCCATTAGCAGGGAGCTAGACTGGAAGTAGAGGATCTGGGGCTTGAACTGGCACCCATATGGGATGCTGGGATTGCAGGCAGCAGCTTACTCCACTATGCTACAACACCAGCCCCATTCCTCCCTCATAAAAAATGCAAAGCTAGGCATTAGGGACTCATATCTTTCTGCTCAGTCTTCCTCAATCCATGGCTTCCATCTCATGGTCAAAAATGGCTGCTTGAGTGCCAGCCAACACGCTGCCCATTCCAGTAAACTGAAAGTAGCACAGGGGGAAAAAAAGGGTTCATCCTCCTCATCAGCGTTTCTGTGATGTGCCATGTGGTATTTCCGCCATGATCCCAGTGGCCTGACTCGGACTCCCACTTGCCACGTCAGAGGCTAGGTAGGAAATGGAGAGGGTGCTTGCCTCAGGCTGCTTGGCAGATGGTCACAGTACAGACATTGCTGCCACTCCTGCAGCACAGGGGCCTCTGCCCTGTCAGCCTGTGTGTCTCCCTGTGGTCCTTCCTGAACAACTGCGAATCTGTTCATGGTCCAGCCTGTTCTCCATCCTGCTCCAGGGAACTGAGAAACACGCCTGAGCCTCCGGTGAGTGAGACAGTGAGTGGAGCAGGAGCTGGGGTCCGTGGGTGACAGTAGTGGTGCCTGGTGTGGGATTTCCAGGGATAGAGCTCACAGCCCAGGTGAACTGGACCCTCTCCAGAGCCACCCTGGGGGCCAGGTGCCTGCCTTAGGGCCCATCCTCACTTCTGAAGCCCCCACCTCACCACGGACAGCTGCAGGTGAGGCCACGCTGCTGCCGTGGTAAAAGCCCAGGACTGGAAGCTGGACAGGCCGGGGTTTGCATCCCAGCTCCGCTGTGTGCCTGCTGCTGGTGGGGAGGGGTGCCAGCTCTCTGGCTTCAACTTCATCGGTAAAGCGGGAGCAGGGTTGTCAACAACGCAGGGGTGTGAGGAGTAGGAGATGGTCAGCATCTCCACCTGTTCACTAGTGCGCTTATGGAGCACCTGTTGTATGCCGAGCACGTGCGCGTCACCAGTGACAGGAGTGAACAGGTGGCAAACAAGATAGGGTCCACCCTTGCTTTTTGGCTTCCAGACCAACAGAGAAGAAAGACTGAAAACAACCTCAGGGAAGTGTGTTAGAGAAAGTTCTGGAACCCTGGGCTCTGACCTGCGCTGGGCAGTGAGCCATTCTGCAGAGGACACGGCCTGCAGTCACTGGGGCTTGAAGAATGAGGGAGCAGACAGCTTTGTGGCAGGCACCCCAACTCCTGCTTCTCACAGCCCCACAGTCCTCCCTCCACAGAGCAGGGCTGCGTGTGACCAGCAGGTGGGGGAGTCCTGGGGCGGCTATACTGAGGCAGACAACCTAAAACAACAGGAGTCTGTTTGTGCCCAGCTCTGGGGCCAGGACTCCAGCCTCAAGGTGTGGGCAAGGCTGTTCCTTCTGGAGACATTGCAGGACGCCATTCCAGGCCCCTCCCTGCGGCCTGGCGTCTGGTGTGGTGGCTGACAGGAGACTTTGGGGCTGGGGTCAGAGCTGCTTTGTCGCCATCAAAACTCCCGTGGAAATTTAATTGCCAAAGCAGTGGTATTGAGACATCGTGGGCCTTTAAGGAGTGTTTGGGTCATGGGAGCTCCACCCTCACGAAGGGATTGACATGGTTCCCTTAAGAGTGGCTTAGCTATCGCAACAGAGTCTGGTCCCCATTATTCCTTTTTTTTTTTTTTTTGCTTATTCGAAAGTCAGAGTTACAGAGAGAGAGCCAGAGAGAGCTTCCATCTGCCGGTTCACTCTCCAGATGGCCGCAGTGGCCAGGGCTGGGCCAGGCCGCAGCCAGGAGCCGGGAGCTGCATCCTGGTCTCCATGTGGATGGTAGGGGCCGAAAGACATGAGCCATCTTCTGCTGCTTTCCCAGGCCATCAACAGGGAGCTGATCGGAAGTGGACAGCCGGGACATGAACCAGTGCCCATGTGGGATGCAGGCCGCGGCTCTACCCGCTGTGCCCCAGTGCCGGCCCCTCCCCTCTTTAGCACTGCCTGCTGGCCCTTTCAGGGCAGCACAGGCCTCGCTGGAACCAGGCAGATGGGCTGCTTCATCCTGGACTTCCAGCCTCCAGAATTGTGAGCCAAACAGACCTCTTTTCTGGGTAAACTGTCCAGTCTCAGGCGTTTTGTTACAGCAACAGATGCACCGAGACACGTGGCCTTCCTGGGCCTGTAGCTGCATCACTGCTGCCCGATTCCACCATCATGGGCTTCTCCTGGGTTCTCCTCTGGGGTTTAGAAGAAAGTATTATTTGTTTATTCAAGAGGCAGAGACGGAGATCTTCCACCAGCTGGTTCACTTTCCAAATAGCTGCAGTGGCTGGGGCTGGGCCAGGCCAAAGCCTGGAGCCAGAAGCTCCGTCTGGGTCTCCCACGTGGGTGGCAGGGGCCCAAGTACTGGGGTCGTCTTCCACTGCTTTCCCAGGCACAATGGCAGGGGCTGGATCGCCAGCATTGCAAGCAGCGGCTCTGTACCACAATGCTGGCCCAGAGAGATTTTTAATCCAGTACACAATAGACTGGCACAGGGGATGTGTACCACTTCCAAAATTGGGTTACGAAAACCCTTCCTTCCACGGAGACTCTCCATCTGATCCCTTGCTCTGGGGGGGCCGTGAGCCCCCTCCGGCAGCCTGAGGCGGTGTGCAGCCCGGGTCAGGCCTTGCGATGCCATGGCAGCCGCGGCCACTCAGCCGAGCGGCTGTGCCCTCCCGGCCCGCGGTGACTGCGCCCTAGCGCTGGCAAGCCTGGGCTAGGGCCCTGCACGGGTGGAGCCTGCGAGCGCCCGGCGGGAACGCTCCCGAGAGGCCGGCGCCTGCCGTCCGGGAGCCCTCGGGGAAGCAGAGCCGCCCGGACCGCGCTGCGCCGCGGACGGACGGCGTCTCCCTGAGGGGCGCCCTCTGGGCCTCCCCGCGGCGGCGTGGCGCGCTGTGCTCGCGCCGGCCTCCTGCGTTCCAGTCCCCAGATGGCGGCGGCTTTCAGCCGGCTGGCGGGCCTTCACACGGCCCCGGGCCGAGCCGCTGCCCTGCCTGCGCGGCGTTATAAATGAGTCCATTAAGGGAGCGGGGCCGCCGGAGAGGTTGCTGCGTTCCACCTGGTCCGCGGCCTGCAGACGCGGCCCGGGCCTCGGCGCGGCCTGCCTGCGAAAGGCAAATGGTGCTGGGCAACAGCCCAGGCCTTTTTACGAACGGAAAGTAAATACCTGGGCAGGCTCGGCGGCTGGCGGTGTCTCCTCGCAGCCGAAGCAGCGGCCAGGTCCGGGTGAGGGGTGCGCGGGGCGTCGTGCCCCCCAAGCCGCTGCGCGTTCCTGGGCTCGGGCCCACCGAGGTCGGGAGGCTGCGGCCAGCCCTGGCCTCCACTGCCCTGCTGGCCGCACGGGCCCTCGGAGCCGGCGCCTGCGCCAGCTTCCCAGGGCTGCGAGTCCTGGAGATGGTGCGCCGGTGCGGGGCACAGGAACCCCCTGCAAGCCCGTCAGCCTTCAGGGCTGTCACCGGCTGCGGGTGTCCCCCTCACACGAAGCCCTGGGGTGCAGGAGGGCCAGATGCCTTCTCTCAGCCCGCTGCTCACCCTTCTTCCAGGTTACCTGACGAGGCCCTGTGGACAGGCGTGCCTGGCTCCGGCCGCAGGTGGGTTTTGGAGGACAGGAACTCCTTTCAGCACAGGTCCCTGTCTGGGAATAAGGGCGACCTTGGCCTTGCAGCCTCAGCCCCCACTTCTGGAGGCTCAGGGAGACACACTTCCAGCTGGGACCTGCGGCTTCTTCCTCCCGAGGCTCTGCCTTCCTCTGCTCCCCCCAGCCGAAGGGGCTGTGTCCGCCAACCAAGGGCAGGAAGGACTCACAGAGCCAGGCCAGGGGTGGCCAGGAGGCTCCTGCAGGGAGCTGGCCTGGAATGAGGAGGGGTGGGCAGCTCAGGCAGGGCAGGGCTCTGGGTGGGAGAGGCCATCATTCCCAGGCTGGTCGGCATTCCAGGACGCCAGGATGGGTGGTCAGAGGGTTGTGACCTGAGCTGAGGGCGGAAACAGCCCTCTCCCCTGATGTTCCCTGTGTGCCTCCTCTAAGAACCCAGGCATCGTGGGTCAAGGCCATGCACAGTCAAGGCCCCAGCACTGGGGACCAGAGCGCTCCTTCCCAACCGGTCCAGCCTGGGGCTGGCACAGCCTTTCTGCCCCACACGCTCCTTGGTGGGGCCGTCTTTGCCCTGAGCGCCCTTTGGGTTTGGTTGACACATTGCTGCTCTCACCCCCACTTCTTGGAGGGGCCCAGAGGACACTGCAGGCTCAGCCCCTCCCCTGTGGTCTTCTGCAGGCCCCACTCACTGCCCTGAAGCCCCACAGACCTGCTGGTCCCGCAGAACCCTGCTCACTCCCCTTCCTGGGCCTCCCTCTGTGCCCTCACCTCCACCTGTCAAGCAGTACAGTGTGCCTTAGGAAGGGCTGGGAGGCCAAGCCATAGTGACCCACAGCTTTCCCTTGAGTTCAGCGCACCCCTCAGAAACACGGGGCCATCCTCTGCCCAGGGGGGGGGGTCCCTGGGCACATGACTAGACAGTGACAGCAGCATCTTCACGTGCCAAACAAGAGCATCTGACCCACTGAGTCATCAATACTGCCTCGTGCCAGCCGCTGTCCTAGGCCAGGGGGACCTCCCCAGAGTCCGAGAGTTCCCAGATGAGGGCGCAGGGCCCCCACTCCAGCCCACCAGCTGGGTGTCCTGGACTCCTATCTGCCATGCTGCCCACATGAGCCCCCGGGACCTGGAGACCCTTGACATTGGCAGTTGCTCTGATTCTGATCCTGTCCCCCAGCAGATGTCATCCCCTGAGACCTAGCTTGCTTCTTCAGGACAGCGTGGCTGATGGGGCTCACGGCGTGGCTGGAGCAGACAGCAGGGGAAGCTGGGGTGCTGGCTCAGGGCTCTCCAGAGGGGCTGTGGCAGGGGGAGGGGAGCACAGAGTGGCTCCAGACAAGGTTGTGGCCTTAGATTTTAGAGAAAGAACCAACGTGGGAAAATGCAATCTTGTTTTCTCCCCCAACAGGGCCCCCGGTGGGGTCTGCCAGCAAGGCCGTTCCATCAGCAGTGCCCACTGCTTCAAGACAATGGGGGTCTCAAACTGCCCCCTTGACAGATTTCCCCTAGATTTCATTTTTCCTTTTTTTTTTTTTTGGTTTTGAATTATAAATTGCTAAATTCCTCCTTTTCCTGGTTACTTTGTGACATTGGTGAATACTATTCTGACAATCCTGGAAAGTGTCAGAAAGAACCGGGAGTCTGAAGGTGGCAGAATGGGCGAAGAGCGAGCTCTGGGTGCTTCTGTAGTGTCATGGTCCTGGCATTTGGAAACCAGCCCAGTGCCACCCGGTAGAGCTAACAGAAGCCCATCCAGTGTCCTGGCAATTCTGCTCCAGGGCAAGTCACCCCACACAAGCACTGGGAGATGTACACAAAGGGGCAGGCATTAACCCAGCAGTTGGAAAGCCTGTATCCCATCTCAGAGTGCATCGTTTTGATCCCCCACCCCAACTCCTGCTTCCAGCTTCCTGCTCATGCAGACCCTGGGAGGCAGCAGGCATGGCTCAAGTGGCTGAGTTCCTGGCTGTGTGCTTCAGCTTCTTGGCCATTTTGCATACTTGGGGGAGTGAACTGGTAGATGGGGGCTCTTTCTGACTCTTTCTGCCCCTCCAATAAATAAATAAATGAACAGAAAAAATAAAGAATAAGGAAGATATTCCTAGGAGCCTTGTTCGAAGCAGCAAACAAGCTGGGAGCCAATGGACCCCACAGCCATAGAGTGGATGAAGGTGTGAACTTGTTTAATAAAACCACCACCACGCTGGGGACAAACGGATGGCCGTGCATATTCGGCAACGTGTGTTTCAGGAACATGATGCTGAGCCAAAGGGGGAGTCACAAAAGAATAATGAGGGTGCTTCAAAAAGTTCATGGAAAATGTAACGCAAAGCTAAGTTTGTTTTGGTATAAAAATTTTTTTTAATTCTATGTGTAGTTTTTCATAATACACAATTGTGTGAGCCCTTTGAGGACTCTGTACACATAGATTTCAAGGTTTTTGCACCAGAATGAACTGATTTTTAATTCCACTTTCCGCTAACTCTCTGAAGGACCCTCGTCTAGCACGTGGCTGTGGTTGTTGAAGGTCTGGAAATCTCCCAGATCCCACACTAACTCAGAGATGCACACAGGTGGTGAGCTGAAAGCTGACAAACCAGGGGTCAGTTAGCACAGAACGGGGTGGTGGTTCTGCTGGGTGGGGGAGCCCCCGTGGGAGTTTCTGTTTCCTAAGCTGAGTATGGCCCAGAGTGCTCATTTCCTGGTATTCTTTATACTTTACACGTGTGTTACAAGTAGTCATTCCTGGGGCTCATGCTATGGCCAGTAGGTTAAGCCAACACTTGCAATGCTGGCATTCCACACTGGAGAGCCAGTTTCATTCCTGGCTGCTCTACTGCAATCTAGCTACCTCCTAATGCACCTGCGAAGGCAGTGGAAGATGTTCCAAGTGCTTGGGGGCTCTGCCACCTTTGTAGGAGACTCAGATGGAGTTCCTAGCACCTGGCTTCAGCCTGGCCCAGTTCTGGCCATTGTGGCCATTTGAGGAGTGAATCAGAGGGTGAAAGATGTCTCTCTCTCTCTCTCCCTCCCTCTCTCTTTCTCTCTATCTGCCTCTCTCTCTCTCTCTCTGTCACTCTGCCCTTCAAACAAATTTTGAAAAAATATTTCAGGGGCTGGCATTGTGGGGTAGTGGGTAAAGCTGTCACCTGCAACGTCGGCATCCCATAGGGCACTTGTTCATGTCCTGGCTATTCCCTCTATGTCACTCTGACTTTCAAATAAATAAGGAAATCTTTGAAAATAAATCATCATTTCTATGGGCCCAGTATTACCCAGACATTCACAATTTCACTTCCCTCCAGGCTCACAACACACAGGCTCCCACTGCTTGCCTTTCCAGCTCTCTCCTTCCCGTGGTCAGTCCCTGACCAGAGAGGACCCTCATTCTTCCTCCTGCTCCAGCCAAAGTCCTCCCCTCCCCAGCCATACAGAAGACCCCATGATCCCAAATCTGCCCTTGGAAGGGACAGGGACTCATGATCAAATAATCCCAGCATGTCCTCCGTGTCTGATGTCCTCTGCTCTCCCTGCCCCGCTCCTCACTCCAGGAGAAGGCTCTGGAGGCATGGGGTTGGCAGTGACGATGGCCTGACCCGGACCCAGACTGAATCTGGGCTTCCAGTCTCCAGAACTGGGAGAATACGTTTGTACATTTTCAGGTCAGCCAGTTTGCCTCCTTCGTTTTGGCAGCTCCAGGAAATGAAGGTGCTGGGTATCACATCACAGAATACGGTGAAACCCTCCTGAAATTGAAGCTCCTGAGAGCGGGGCCTCCCCAGCGGCTTCTGTGCACAGTGTGGCTCTGATCTGCAGCACTGTGGTGAGTTTCCCACCTGTGCTGTGGACCTGTAAGGGTCGTGGCTATTTCCTCATGGATCTGCATCACGGAGTTCATGAGTGTGCAGCGTGCGTACCCAGAGTGGATGGGTTCTTGCCGAGCTGCGGATGGCAGGCACTAGCGTCCTTTTCCTCTCTCTCTCTCATTCTCTCCCTTTCTCTGCTCTGCTCTCTCCTCCTCCCTTCCTCTCTCTCTCCACCCTCTCCTGCTCTCAAACCTCTCTGGCTCTGTAGGGCAGTGAGAAAGCACAGATCCTTCTGATCACAAATGTTTTTAAATGCCTGCGTGTTCATGACTGGTGAGTGTGTGTGTTGGCGAGCAGAGGGCGATCATTCTTGTCTTAAATGAGAAAAAGTAATAGGAAAAATGGGCTCTGTGTTGTCAAACATTAGCCTGAACAGACACCCTCTGAGCACCGACTCCAGGGGCTTCCTGAAAGCAATTGCATTTTTCCTGAAGGAGTGTGTTTAACGTCAGCACCCTGAGGAGCTTGGCCGAGAAGAGCCCTGAAGGCCAAATATTTACACAGCCAACCCAAGAGCCCCATGGAAATGACCTCATGGATGTTGTTTTTAATTCACACGACGTGGTGATGAATAGGAGCCGCGACTTTCCCAGCGCGCACTTCGGGACAGTGCAAGCTTGGGGATTGGGCTCCTGAACGGGGAGCACCCGGGGGCTGGGAGAGGCCCTGGTGTCCAGCAGGACTGGGTTTGGATCCTGACTCCAGCTTCCTTGGTGTGAGACCTTTGACAAGTCACTGCCTTTTCTCAGCCTCAGTCTGGCCTACGAAATGGAGATGAAAGTGACAGCAGCTCCCAGGCATACGATGAGGATGGAGTGTAATGGTGAGTGCTGCCTCCCCTCCCCTCTGCACGTGGGTCTTTCGTTTGTTGAGTGGGCCTGGAGGGGCCCAGGTACTGCCTCCATGAACCAGGCTCCCCTCACCTGCTATCAAGGTCATGGAAGAGAGCCACCATGCTTTGCTCAGAATTAAATTAAGTGGTAGAGGGTCTTGCAGGCAAGCGGTAACCCAACAGGAGGGACCACTGGTGCTCTCTTTCACTTTACAGTGTGGCTGCCTCTGGCCACGGAGTAGCTGATGTGTGAGTGTCCTGTGGCCTACCCACATCCCTCTCGGCCTCACCAGCATCTGCAACTGCAGCTTTGTGAGGTGGGCCACAGTGCCTGAGATTTAACACCCCTCAGGACCAGCCCTCAGCCAATGACAGACAGGGCTGGTGGGCATACGCTCCAGCTCTCTGTCCCCGGGGTCGGGTGTCTCTGAGGAGCATACTGTGCACGGGCTCCCAGAGTTCTCCAGTGGAATGGGCCCCAGTTGCCCACAGCAACAACATCCCTGGCAACGCACCTCCTGTGTGTCTGCCCTCTCTTCTCTGCCTCGCCGCTCTGCTCCCCTTTAAGTGCTTCCTGGGATTATCCCTCATATAAACTACTCTTGCCCTGAAATCTTGTCCACGGATTAGCATCTGGAGGGGACCCGAGGAATGTGCTGCTTCTCCTCTGAATCAGCCAAATTAGGATCCTCGTGACCTGCAGCAGATGTCTTTCCCTTCTCAGCCAACTGAACTCCTTCCTCCGAGTTTCTCAAATCAAAACTCTGGGAATAGCTTTGATCCATTTCTCCCCTGAACTCCCACATGGAATCCCTCACCAATATTCTATTGGCTGTAACTTCAGAATATATCCAGAGGCTTTGCATATCAGAATCACATTTTTGAAAAGCAATGATAAAGCTGAAATCCTAAGAGAAAAAAGAAACCCTGTGAACAGAAAAACAAAGATAAGAAAAGCAGCAGACTTCTCATCAGAATCTATGCCAGCCAGAAAGTAATGGAGCAGCATCTTTAAAGTACTAGGGGAAAAACTGTCAAACTGGATTTTATACTTGACAACAACAACAAAAAAACCTTTAAAAATGAAAGCAAAGGCAACACCAAATGCAGGAAAGCCTACAGATCAGCAGGTACTCTCACTGATTGCTGGTGGGAATGCAAAATGATAAAGCTACTTTGCAAGAAAGTTTGACAGTTTCTTACAAGCTGAACATACTCCTGTAATATGAGCCAGTAATCATGAGATATGGAATGCAAACTTAGGTCCACACAGAATCCTGCACTCATATCTATAGCAACTTTACTGATAATTGTCAGAAACTAGAAAAATCAGGGGTTCTCTCAATAGATAAACTGTGGTACATCCATAAAGTGGAATAGTGTTATCTGATAGCAAGAAGTAGTCTATTAAGTCACAAAACTGCATGAGGAAGCTGATATGTATGTTGCTAAATGAAATAAGCCAGTCTGAAAAGGCTACATACTGTATGATTCCAACTATAAACATTCTGGAAAAGACAAAATTGTGGAACAGTAAAAAAAAATCAGTGTTGGAGAGAGGGATGAATAGGTAGGGCACAAAGGATTTTTAGGGCAGTGATTTTCACTACAGTGGTGAATAAATGTCAGTATATTGCGTCAAAACTCAGAATGTGCAACACCAAAAGTGAACCCTAACGTAACTCAGTAATATTGGCCCATCAGTTACGACACATGGACTACAACAATGTAGTGCATTACCAATGGGGCAACTCACGTGTGTTTAGTGGAGGAGAGATCATGGGGGAACTCCCTGCACTATTTACTCAATTTTAGTATAAACCTAAAACTTCTCTAAAAAACAGATCCTCTCTCTTTTTTTAAAAAGAAGGCAAAGATTTTTATTCCCATTCCAAAGAAAAGGAGCTTGGAAGTCATTACTCCTATCATTACACCTTTCAGATGAACTGAAAATAAACAACTCAGAGGGAAAATTGATGCCCTAAAAACTAGGAGTCCAGAAGATGCACCGCATCACAGCCTACCGGGAGCTGAAGCCACCGCTGGAGTAGGGAATGGTGGGAGCACTAGGGTAACTGACTAATCAACTAGAGTTTAAGCATGGACTGGCTTGATAGATAAGAACTCCCAGGTATGTTGGGGGGTGGCATTGTGGTGCAGCAGTTAATGGGATGCCATCATCCCATGTGGATGCTGGTTCAAGTCCTAGCTAACCCACTTCCAATCCAACTCCCTGCTAAGGTGCCTGAGAAAGCAATAGAAGATGGTTCAAGTACTTGGGCCCCTACAACCCATGTGGGAGACCTGGATGGAGTTTCAGACTCCTGGCTTTGTTGTGTTCCAGCCCTGGCTGTTGCAGCCATTTGGAGAGTGAACCAGCAGGGGGAAGAGTGCTCTCTCTCTCTCTCTAATAAATAAATACGTCTTAAAAAAATAAAAACTCTGTGGGTCCAGACTTAAGGGGAGCCCCCACTTACATGAGCCTTACCAATCTCATGGAATCCCACCATGTTCTCAGGGTAATTATTGAAGAAAAATACCATGTGCTTCCTAGGGTATTTCAGTAGCCATTTTGAAATATTCCTAAAACATTATCTTCTTAACAATTTATGCCCTCAAAGGCTGGCATTGTGGTATAGCAGGTAAAGCCATCACCTGCAGTGCCAGAATCCCATATGGGCACCAGTTCAAATCCTGGAAGCTCCATTTCTGATCGAGCTCCCTGCTAATGGTGAAAAGCATTAGCAGAAGATGATCCAACTGTTTGGCCCTGCCACCAATGTGGGAGACACAGATGAAGCTCCTGGCTCTGGTTTTGGTCTGGCTCAACCCTGGCCATTGCAGCTTTTTGGGGAGTGAACCAGTAGATGGAACACTCTCTTTCTTTCTCTGCCTCTCTCCCTCCCTCCCCCACAACTCTGAATTTCAGATAAATAAATAAATCTTTAAAAAAAAAAGCCATGCCCTCAAAGGAAGATATTTTCCCAGAGCCTGACCACTTTGGGTTTTACCAGGACATTGGATGAATAGAAATGCTTAACTCCAGTCCCTTCTGGTCTCCTTGTTTTACCTGAGGGAGACATTAAGAAGTACTTGTGAAGGTTCTACCTGCGAACTTGCACCCATAAACCTACCAGAGGATCATAGAACATCTCCTTTCCCCACACCTTCTCAGTTTGTCAGTAGAGCTCCTGTGTGATAACTGGAGGTTAAAGTTAAAAGAACTGCAAGGGTCAGACTTAAAGGAAGAAGTCTATAGGGAGATCCAAAGGTAGCAGGGGAGTAAAAACCAAGGACAGCAGAGAGCGTTTTAGCCTTTGACAATTGTAATTAGAACAAACAATCAACAGAGTAATCCCTAGACAGATAAAGGCTTTACACTAAAGGTCTTTTTATCTCAGTTTCTTTTTCCTAATACACAATGTCCATCTATCAACAAAAAGTTTCAAGGCAGACTAGAAGGCAGAAGCATAGTTGGAAGTGCAAGTGAGCATCAGAACCAGACTCAGAGATTTTGGACTCCTAAGATCAGAATCATTTAAAATGTGATAAATAAGCTAAGAGCTCTAAAGTGGACAATGTATGAGACCAGAGAGTTGAGAACTCTAAGAAAGAGAAGGAAATTCCAGAAGCCAAAAGCATTATAACAACAACAACAACAACAACAACAACGCCTTTGGCAGCCTCATCAGTAGATTGTTTATTGCTAAAGACAAAATCACAGAGTTTGAAGATGGGTAACTAGAATTGTTCCAAACTGAAAACAAACAGAAAAATAAACAAAATACAGATGAAAACTTCTTGATTTCAAAAATTAAAATTATAGTAATCAAAACATATGGACAGAAACTCAGCACAGAGAGGAACACAGTATACTGCGACTCCTACCTCAGGTCCCAGGCTGGCCACAGAAACTCCACCTTTCTGGGAATGAGTAAGCAGGAAAGCTCAGCTATACTTGTCATCACTGGAGTCTGGCAGCCCTAACAGGAGAATTCTGTGGTCCTCACAGGCTTTGAATGTTGTCTGGGAAGCTGACTGGAGCATGAGCAGAGTTTGCTAGAAGAGAGAAGAGAAGAGAAGAGAAGAGAAGAGAAGAGAAGAGAAGAGAAGAGAAGAGAAGAGAAGAGAAGAGAAGAGAAGAGAAGAGGGAGGGGAGGGGAGACTCGTGTTGCTCACACCCAAGCTCCAGGTGCATTCTGTTATGGTCCAGCCACTGCAAGACTCCATTCTGACTTCAGGACCAAGAGGCAGCCCCATCACCGCCAGAAGGCCCTGGAACCAGTGCACATCACAGGGCAGAGAGCAAGCCCCTCTGTATCCTGGTGCTGTGGGATTGCTGTGCACAAGTCCTGGAGTCACCGTTGCTCATTCTGCACAATGTAGGGAAGTTCCCCTCTGCTTCTTCAGGGTCAGTTCCAGTAGCGGCCAACACACAAGCCCCAGTAGGACCCAAGAAAGTCCCTCTCTGTGTCCTGTGGCTCAAGGATTTGGGTGGTCATTGTACAAGTCCTTGTATCACCCTTGCAAACACTATGGGACCTGGGGATAGACTCTTCTCTGTCCTAAAGCTCTGCACTGTGGCTGTTGGTGCTATAACTCCCCCAGAGTAACCTGCACTCAGTGGTGGGACTTGGGTAAGGACCTCACCACATTCTGCAACTCTGGGTCATCCCACACACACGCTCGATGGGACGTTGGAGAGGCCTGTGCATTCCTCTACTTCAAGATCATGCTCATCAGTGCACAATCCCAGCACAACCTATGCTTGTGTAAGGTCTCCTCCAGGTTCCCCAATATTGGGACTGTGGTTATTTGTGCTATAAGTCCTGGCATCACCCACATCCATCCAGTGGGACCTGGATAAGGTCCCTTCTGTCCCATAGCACTAGGAATGGGGATACCACCATCACAAACTCCAGTGTGAGTGGCATTAAAGTATGGGGGGGGGGATGAAGAAATGCACCTTTGGAAGTCCATGTGCACTACAAAGTCATAACACTACCTCCACAAACTGCTGCAAACTAGACATCATGGCACTCTTAGAAACTGCTCACACTGACCACAGTTGAAATCTTACATGGTTATACTTTGGGCTCATTTAGAACCAAAGTTGAAGCAACTACTCAATTGACAACTCACATGCCATCTAAATTGGAAAGTATTTTCTAATGAAAGCTATAAAGAAGAAACTGTTACATCAGATCTGCAGATATCAATGTAGAGACTCAGGAACCATGAAAAAGCAAGGAAGCCCGACATCACCAGTAGTTCCCCGAAAATAGATCTTGATTTGAAGGAAATCTACAAAGTGCCTGAAAAAAATTTCAAAATGACTATGCCTGCCAAGGAAACTCAGTGAGAAAATAGAATACAGATATATAAACTTAAAGAAATAAGGAAAATAATGCATGATATGAATAAAAATTTAGACAGAAATCATTAAAAAGAATCAGATTTTGGAACTGAAAACATCAATCAGTGAAATAAAGAATACAATTGAGAGGTACAATAACAAAATAGACCAAGCAGAAGAAGCAGTGTTTGATCCTGGGGATAAGTCTTTTGAAATAAACCAGTCAGAAAAAAATAAAGAGAAAATGCTTTAAAAGGATGAAGAAAGACTATGAGATATATGGGACACAGTTAAGTGAATGAATATTCACATTATGGGTACACCTGAAGGAGAAAAGAAGAAAACAATCCTGGAGAGTCTTTTAATGAAATAATGCATGGAAAATTCCCAAATCTTGAAAGACATGTAGACATTCAGGAGGGTCAAAGCACCCAACCAGACTCAACCAACAAGAAAAAATAAAAAACGCCTTCTATGTATTATAATCAAATTGCCAAAAGTTAAGGACAAGGAGAGAATTCTAAAGACAGTAAAAAAAGGCATCAAGTTGCCTATAAAGGAAAATTGTTTAGAGTGGCAGTTTTCTCAGCAGAAAACTTACATCCCAAAAAAGAATGAGATGGCATATTCAAGGTCTTGAAAGAAAACAACAACAGCCAAGCAAGAATACCATATCCAGCAAATGTATCATTTAGAAATGAAGGAGAAATAAAACCTTTGCCAGAGAAGCAAAAACCAAGAAAATTCATCACCACCAGATCAGCTGTATAAGAAATCCTTTAGGGGGTTCCACATTAGAAGTAAAAGAATCATAAATACTATCATGGAAACACACAAAAATACAAACTAACAGAGCAGAAACACAAAAATAAAAGAGAAAAGAATCAAACCTTGTGACAGAAAACTACCAAAACACAAAGGTGAACATGAAGAGAGGCACAAAGAAACAAACAATAGATATAACACCAAAAGCAATTAACAAACTGACAGGAATTAGTTGTTACCTATCAATAGTAACCTTAAATTTAAGTGGATTAAGTTCCTTAATCAAAAGATATAAGTTGGTTGAGTGTATTAAAAAACAAAGAAGACCCAGCTATATACTGCCTACAAGAAACTCATTTCACAGGTAAAGATACATGTAGACTGAAAGTTAAAGGTTGGAAAAAGATATCCCATACAAATGGAAACCAAAAGTGAGCAGGAGTAAGAATACCTGTATCAGATTAAACAGACTTTAAATAAAAAGCTATAAAAAAGAGACAGTCATTAATAGGTTGATAAAAGGATCAACCCAGCAGAAAGTACAACAATTGAAAAAATATGTGTACACAATAGACCACCTAAATATATAAAGCAAATATTATTAGATCTAAAGAGAGAGATTGACTCCTCATAATAATAGTTGGGGGACATCAGCGCACTCCAGTGTAATCAGTGGATGTCTAGACTGAAAATCAACACAGATTTATCAGAGTTCAGTCATACTATAGAGCAAATGGAACTAATAAGCATTTGAAGAATATTTCATACCACAGGTACAGAAAACACATTTTTTTCGGCACATGGAATATTTCCCGGTATAGTTCACGTATTGGACTACAATTCAAATCTCAGTAAATGTTTACATATTGAAATTATACCCCGGAGCCTGTACTGTAGCATAGTGGGTAACGCCGCCACCTGCAGTGCTGGCATACCATGTAGGTGCCAGTTTGAGTCCCTACTGCTCCACTTCTGATCCAGCTCTCTTCTATGGCCTGGGAAAGCAGTGGAAGATGGCCCAAATCCTGCACCTGCAAGGGAGACCCAGAAGAAGCTCCAGGCTCCTGCTTTTGGATCAGCGCAGCTCTGGCCGCTGCAACCATCTGGGGAGTGAACCAGCAGTTGGAAGACCTCTCTATCTCTGACTGTCTCTTTGTAACTCTGCCTTTCAAATAAAATAAAATAAATCTTTTTTAAAAAGAAAAATCATACCATGTATCTTGCAAGACTACAACAGAATAAAACTAGAAATCAACAAAAGGAACATTTTGTAAGAAACACAAATATGTGGAAATTAAACAAGATGCTCTTGAAGGACCAGTGGATCATTGAAGAAATTAAAAAGGAAAGAAAAATATTTTTTTTTTGACAGGCAGAGTTAGAGAGAGAGACAGAGAGAAAGGTCTTCCTTCCATTGGTTCACCCCCCAAATGGCTGCCACAGCCAGCGCTGTGCCGATCTGAAGCCAGAAGCCAGGTGCTTCCTCCTGGTCTCCCATGCGGGTGCAGGGCCCAAGCACTTGGATCATCCTCCACTGCCTTTCCGGGCCACAGCAGAGAACTGGCCTGGAAGAGAAGCAACCGGGACAGAATCCGGCGCCCCAACCAGGACTAGAACCCAGGGTGCCGGCACCGCATGCGGAGGATTAGCCTAGTGAGTTGTGGCGCCGGCCCAAATATTTCTTCAGAGTAATGAAAATAAGGACGTAATGTATCAAAACCTGCAAGATACAGCAAAAGTATTAAGAAAAAAGTTTATAGCAATAAGTGCCTATATTTCTTTAAAGATTTATTTTTAATCTATTTGAAAGGCAGAATTAGAAAGAGAGAAGGAGAGACAGAAGCGCTTCCATCTGCTGGTTCACTCCTTAAATGGCCCAACTGTCATGGCTGAATTAGGCTGAAGCCAGGAGTCTGGAACTCCATCTAGATCTCTCACATGACTGGCAGGGGCCCAAGTCGTTGGGCCGTATTCTATTGCTTTCCTAGATGCATTAGAAGGGAGCTGGGTCAGCCCCAACCACTTGTGGCCATTTGGGAAGTAAAACAGTGGATGGCATAAAGACTGTGATTATAAAGTAAATTAAAAGCATGTTATTGCAAATATTAAAGGAAAAAAAAGGAAAGAAGAGGTATTGAGGCAGGGAGGGAAGGAAGTAAGAACTATATGTTTGAAATACATGAAATGAAATCTTTTCTCTTTATATTAATCAAAATTGAAAACTGTCTTTCTGCCTTTCAAATAAATAAATCTTAAAAAAAAAAAAACAACCAAGAACAGGTGAAACCCAAAATTAACAGGAAGCAAGAAATAATAAAGATCAGAACAGAAATAAGTGAAAGTGACACTAAGGTATATAATATAAACAAAACAAAAATCTGGGTTTTTGAAAAAATAAAACAGATAACTGAGGGCAGGTATTGCAGTGCAGCAGTTAAATTGCCACTTGGGATGCCTGCATCCCATATCAGAGTGCTGGTTTGAGTCCTGGCTACTCTACTTCTGATTGATCTTTCTGTTGATGCACCTGAGAGGCAGTGGATGATGGCTCAAGTGCTTGGGGCGCTGACACCCATGGAGTCCTGGGATCCTGGCTTTTGCCTGGCACAGTCCTGGCTGTAAAGATACTTGGAGAGAGAAACAACAGATGAAAGATTGATACCTCTCTCTCTCTCCCTCTCTCTTTCTCTCTCCCTCCCTCTATGCTTTTCAAATTAATAAAAATGAACCTTTAGCAAGACTAACAAAGAGAGAAAAACCCAAATAAAATTAGAGAAGAAAAAAAATATTACAACTCATACCACAGAAATGCAAAGGATCATAAGAAACTACTGTGAACAACTCTATGCCATCAAATTGGAAAACTTTGAAGAAATGGAAAAATTCCTAGAAACATAAAATTTATCAAGATTAAATCAGAAGATTTAAAAAGTCTGAATATACCAGTAACAAACAAACAATGAGATTGAAGCAGTAATTAAAAGTTTCCCATCCAAGGCTGGCGCCGTGGCTCAACAGGCTAATCCTCTGCCTTGCGGCACTGGCACACCGGGTTCTAGTCCCGGTCAGGGTGCCGGATTCTGTCCCATTGCCCCTCTTCCATGCCAGCTCTCTGCTGTGGCCAGGGAGTGCAGTGGAGGATGGCCCAAGTGCTTGGGCCCTGCACCCCATGGGAGACCAGGAGAAGCATCTGGCTCCTGCCTTCGGATCAGCGTGATGTGCCGGCCGCAGCGCGCTGGCCACGGCGGCCATTGGGGGGGGTGAACCAATGGCAAAAGGAAGACCTTTCTCTCTGTCTCTCTCTCTCACTATCCACTCTGCCTGTCAAAAAAAAAATAATAAAAAATAAAAGTTTCCCATCCAAAAAAAAGCATAGGACCTGATGGATTTATTGTCAGGTTTTACAAAACATTTAAAGAAGAACTAACTCAAATGCTTCTCAAATTGTTCAAAAAAAAATTGAAAAGGATCGAACTCTTACAAACTTTTTATGAAGCCAGCATTACTCTGATACCAAAACTAAGCAAAGATATAACTCAAAAACAAAACTACAGGTCACTATCTTTGAGGAACATGGATGTGAAAATTTTCAACAAATATTAGCAAACCAAATCCAGTAGTACATCAGGAAGATTCTACAACATGGCTAAACAGGATTCTTCCCAGGGATACAAGGATGGCTCAGCATTCACAAGTCAATAAACATAATAAATCATATCAACAGAATAAAGAACAAAAACCATACGACCATCTCAATATGTACAGAGCATTTGAAAGGTTCAGCATTTTTCATGAAAAAAATCTCTCAATGAATTAGGTATAGAAGGAACATACCTCAGAGTAATAAAGGCCATAAAGGAACATGATAGCCAATATCACACTGAATGAGGAAGAACTGATGTTTCCCCTAAGATCTGGAACACAAGAATGTAGCTGTAATCACTTTTATTCAAATTAATGTTGAAAGTATTATCAACAGAAGCTAAAGAAGAGAACAAAATAAAGAGTACCCAAATTAGAAAGGATGAAGTTAAAGTATCCGTGTTTTCAGATGACATAATTTTATACATGGAAAATCTAACCACCACCAAAAGGCTGTTAGAAATGATAAACAAATTCAGTAAAGTTGCAAGTTATAAAAGCAACATACAAAAAGACAGCACTTTTATACATTGACAACAGTCTTTCCGAAAGGGAAATAAAGCAATCCCGTCACAACAAGGCACAATAAAATATTTAGGAATAAATTTAATCAAAGAAGTGAACGCTGTCTACTTTTGCTGTGGATTCGTTCTGAGAGGAGGAACATGGTGGGGGCAAGAGGCGCGGACTCACCACACAGATCCTGGGAGTCAGGTGAAAGCAGGCCAGAGGCAAGCAGCCCACAGACTTGTTTATTTCAGTTGGTACAACTGCTTATATAGCCAAGGCAGCCAGTCTGGTCAAAGGGTGGTCTATGCCCTAACCAATCACAGCCTATTTTCAGGCAGTTTCTGAAGCCATCCAATCACAGCCTGTTGCCAGGCAGGCTCCATTACTAGCGGCCATCTTGGTGTGGCCTTCTCATTCCACATTCTACAATGAAAATTATAAAACATGGTGAAAGGGACCGGTGCCACGGCTCACTAGGCTAATCCTCTGCCTGCAGCAATGGCACCCTGGGGTCTAGTCCCCATTGGGGCGCCGGTTCTGTCCCGGTTGCTCCTCTTTCAGTCCAGCTCTCTGCTGTGGCCCCGGAAGGCAGTGGAGGATGGCCTAAGTGCTTGGGCCCTGCACCCGCATGGGAGACCGGGAAGAAGCACCTGTTTCCTGGCTTCAGATCAGTGCATCACCATATGGCCATAGTGGCCATCTGGGGAGTGAACCAATGGAAGGAAGACCTTTCTCTCTGTCTCTCTCTCTCTCAATGTCTAACTCTGCCTGTCCAAACAAACAAACAAACAAACAAACAAAAACCCCACACACACACACACCATGGTGAAAAGAATCACAGAAGTCACCAAAAAAAAAAAAAAAAAAAAAAAAAAAAGGAAAGATAGTCCATGTTCACAGATTGGAAGAATTAAATATCTTTGCCATCCAATGCAGGCTACATATTCAGTGCAATTTGCATCAAAATACCAATGAAAATATTTATAGAAGTAGAAAAAACAATCCTAAAATCCATTTGGAACCACAAAAGACCCCCCCCCCCCCCGCCCAAGCCAAAGTAATCCTGAGGGGAAAAAACTTGGCGGCATCAGACATTTCACAGGAGAGGGAGGAAGAAGAAGGATGAGAGCGTGAGTGGGAGGGAGGAGGTTGGAAAGTGTCACTATGTTCCTGAATATGTATATAGGAAATACGTGAAATTTGTATACCTTAAATCAAATTTAAAAATAAAATATTCACCAAATACAAAAAAGGTCTAAAATATAAAGCATACTAGAAAGTTACAGCAATTAAACATGTGATACTGGCGTAAAAACCAACATAGATTATACATGGAACAGAACAGAAAACCCGGAAGTTAATCCACATACTTATCGCCAACTGATTTTTGATAAAGGTGCCAGGAATATGCACTGGAGAAAGGATAATATGCCTTTAATAAATGATGCTGCAAAACTGGATGTACGTAAGTAGAAGAATGAAATTAGATCCCTAGCTCTTATTTACAAAAATCAACTTAAGATGGAATAAAGACATAAATGCAAGATCTGAAACCATGAAACTGATACAAGAAAACCTAGGGAAAACACTTCATTGATGTAGGCAGGGATTTCTTGGATAGGATCCTGAAGTGCAGGCAACAAAAGCGAAAGTAGACCAATGGGATTGTATCAAACACGGAAGCTTGTGCGCAGAAGAAGCAATCAGCAGAGTGAAGAGACATCTGACCAATAAGAGAAAATATTTGCAAGATACGTCTCTGGCAAAAGATTAATATGCAGAATATATTAAGAAAACTCAACAACAAGAAGGAAAACGCAACCCAGTTAAGAAATGAGAAAAGGACCTGAATAAACAGTTCTCAAAAAAGAAATACAAATGGGCAACAATACTTGAAAAAATATTGCATATCACCAGCCATCAGGGAAAAATGCAAAGTGAAACCACAATGAGGTATTGCCTCACCTCTGCCAGAACAGCTACTGTCAAAGAAACAGGAAGTAACAGCTGCTGGTGAGGGTGTGGAGAAAGGTGAACTCTTACACACTGCTGGTGGAAATGTGAATTAGTGCAGACATTATGGAAAGCAGTATGAAGATTCCTTTAAAAACTAGAAACAGAACTGCCTTATAATCCAGCAATTGCTCTAGTGGGTAAATATTCAGAAGACATGAAATAATTATATCAAAGGGATACCTACATCACCATGTTTACTGCAGCACTGTTCACAGTCATTAAGATGTGAAATCAACCAAGGTAGCCATCATTAGATGGATAAGGAAAATGTAATATGGGGCTGCAGCTGTGGCAAAGCCACCGCCTGTAGTGTCAGCATCCCATTTGGGCGCTGGTTCAAGTCCCAGCTGCTACACTTCCAATGCAGCTGCCTGCTAATGCACCTGGGAAAGTAGTGGAAAATGGCCCAAGTCCTTGCCCCCTGCACCCATATATGAGATCCGGAAGAAGCTCCTGGCTCCTGGCTCTAGATCAGCCCAACTCCGACCATTGTGGCCATTTGGGGAGTGAACCAGCAGATGGAAGACTTCTCTCTCTCTGCTTCAGCCTCTGTAACTCTGCCTTTCAAATAAATAATAAATAAATCTTTTAAAAATGAAAATAATAAATATAAAATGAAATATTATTCATCCATAACAAATGAAATCTCATCATTTGCCGCAAAATGGTTGGAACCCAAGAACATGATGTTAAATGAAATGAGCCAGGTAGAGAAAGACAAAAATCACTTGTTCTCTCTCAAAAGTGGAAGCTAAACAACAACAACAAAAACTCAATATGAGCACGGAATGTGATTACTAGAAGCTGGGAGGAGTAGAGGGAATGGGGGCATTCGAATAACAGGCACCAAATCAGAATTAGATCAAAGGAGTAAGTTCCTAGTGTTACACAGAGTGGGGTGGCTGCAGTTCACAATAACCTATTACATATCGTCTGAGCAGAGAAAGAGAGGAGCTCCAAGTCTCCGATCACAAAATAATGACAAAGAGGGGGAAATGTTCGTTACCCTGATTTGATTGGTACACATTGTATACATGTATTAAAACATCGGATTGTATCCCATAAATATACAACTATTGCTAATAAAATTGCTTTAATGTTTTAAAAAGTAGGGGACCGGTGCTGTGCCTCACTTGGTTAATCCTCCACCTGTGGTGCCGGGTTCTAGTCCCAGTTGCTCCTTTTCCAGTCCAGCTCTCTGGTGTGGCCTGGAAGGGCAGTGGAGGATGGCCCAAGTGCTAGAGCCCCTGCACCCCATGGGAGACTTGGAGGAAGCACCTGGCTCCTGGCTTTGGATCAGCGCAGCACCGGCCATTGCGGCCATTTGGGGGGTGAACCAATGGAAGGAAGACCTTTCTCTCTGTCTCTCTCTCTCACTGTCTAACTCTGTCAAATAAAATAAAAATTAAAAAAAAAGTAAATTTAAAAACACATGAGAGTAGCATAAGACAGGTATACAGACCCATGGAGAAAACTAGAGAGCTCAGAAATAAACCCGCACAAATGATTTCAGTGAGGGTGCTAAGAACATTCAGTGGGGAAAGAATAGTCTTTTCAATAAATGGTGCTGGAAAAATGTATATCCACATTCAAAAAAATGAAATTGGATCCTTAGTTTATGCCATATACAAAATTAATTCAAAATGGACCAAGACTTAACTATAAAGCTAAACTATAAAACTATTAGAAGAAAACATGGGGAAAATCTTCTTGACACTGGATTTGACAATAATCTCTTTTTGTAAAGATTTACTTATTTGAAAAAGCAAAGTAACAGGGAGGGAGAGAAGAAAAGAGAGAGAGAGAGAGAGAAAGAGAGAGAGAGATCTTCCATTTGTTGGTTCATAGATCTTGGGGTGGGCCAGGCTGCAGCCAGTAGCCAGTAACTACAACAACCTTATCTCTTACGTCAGTAGCAGGGACTCAAGAGTGGCTCAACATAAAATTCATCAGTGTAATATACCTCTTAATATAATAAAGGAAAAACATACTTTATTATTTAAACAGACATATTTTTAAAAAAAAAAACCAATGACCTTTCATGATAAAAATACTCTCAAAAATACTTTCATGATAAAAAAAACTAGGGCATTTATGAAAAACCCATAGCTACCATCATACCTAAGGTAAAAGACGGGCCGGCACTGTTGCGTGGTGTGTAAAGCCACTACCTGTGGTGCTGGCATCCCATATGGGTGCCGGTTCAAGTCCTGGCTACTCCATTTTGATCCAGCTCCCTGTTAGTGTGCCTAGAATAGCAGTAGTAGATGGACCCCTGCACCCATGTGGGAAACCCAGAGGAAGCTCTGGCTCCTGGCTTCAGATTCAGATTGGCCCAGCTCTGGCTGTTGCAGCCATTTGAAGAGTGAACCAATGGATGGAAGATCTCTCTCTCTCTTTCTGTAACTCTGCTTTTCAAATAGATCAATAAGTCTTAAAAAAAATTTGAGAGACTGTAAGGTTTCTCCTAAGATCAGGAGACCTGCTTTCACCAGTACTATGGAATGTAGCACAGGCAATTCTAGCCATAGCGTTAAGCAAGAAAAAGGGGAAATGCGCATGCAAATTGGAAAGGAAACAATAAAGCTATTTGTTTTGTTTTGTTTTGTTTTGTTTTTTGACAGACAGAGTGGACAGTGAGAGAGAGAGACAGAGAGAAAGGTCTTACTTTTGCTGTTGGTTCACCCTTCAATGGCCTCCGCGGCTGGCGCACTGCGGCCGGCGCACCGAGCTGATCCGAAGGCAGGAGCCAGGTGCTTCTCCTGGTCTCCCATGGGATGCAGGGCCCAAGGACTTGGGCCATCCTCCACTGCACTCCTGGGCCACAGCAGAGAGCTGGCCTGGAAGAGGGGCAACTGGGACAGAATCCGGCGCCCTGACTGGGACTAGAACCCAGTGTGCCGGCGCTGCAAGGCAGAGGATTAGCCTATTGAGCCGTGGTGCCAGCTAGCTATTTCTATTTATAGATGCATGAACCTGTCTATAGACTATCCTAAAAATCCATAAAAGAACTACTAGAGCTAATAGGTTTAGCAGTGTTTCAGGGTACAAGATTGGCATGCAAAAGTCAATTGTATTTCTGTACACCTGAATGTATAATCTCAGCAGGAAATTGAGAAAATAATTCCATTTGCAATAGTATCCAAACAAAAAAAATTTAACTGAAGGTATGAAAGACTTATACACTAAAAATTACAAATAATTGCTTAAGGAAATTAAAGAAGACTTAAATAGATAGACATCTTTGGTTCATAGATTGGAAGCCTTAATAGTGTTATGATAATAATACTCAAAATTATGTATAGATTCTGTGAAATTGCTGTAATATTCTAATAGAGTTTTGGAGCAGAAATGAAAAAGCAATTCTTATATTTATGTGAAATTGCAAGGAGACCTCTCTATCCAAAATAATATTGGAAAAGAAGATCAAAGCTAAAAGAATTACACTGCTCAATTTTAAACCTTAATTAAAAGGTAGGGCTGGCATTGCGGCATAGTGGGTAAAGCCGCCGGCTGAGACACTGGCATCTTATAAGAGTACTGGTTCTAGTCCCTGCTGCTCCACTTGTGATCCAGCTCTCTGCTAATGGCCTGGGAAAGCAGAGAAGATGGCCCAAGTGGTTGGGCTCCTGCCACCCATGTGGGAGACCCAGAGGAAACTCCTGGCTTTGGCCTGGCCATTGCTGCCATCTGAGGAGTGAACCCGCAGATGAAAGATCTCTCACTCTCTCTGTCTCTCCTCTTCTCTGTGTGTAACTCTGGCTTTCAAACAAGTAAATAGAAAGCTATGGTTCCCAAAACAGTGTGGTAGTGCAATTAGTATAGACTTACAGACAAATGGAATAGAATTGGGAGTCTAGAAATAAACCCATACATCTGTGTCAATTGACTTTCCACAAGAGTGCCAAGACCAACTGAAGGGCCAAAGAACTGTGTCTTCAGCACATGGTACTGGGACAGTGTATTTCTAACTGCAAAAGAAAGAAGTACCCTCTACTCTGTATATAAAAGTTAATTAAAAATAAGCCAGTGATGAAAACTTTAAGAGCTCAAGGCATAAAACTTTTAGGAGAAAACAGAAGTGTAAATCTTCATGACCTCGAACTTGGCAGCATATTCTTGGGGATAATACCAAAAGCATGAACACAAAAGAAAAAATAAATTTGGCTTCATTAAAATGTAAAACTTTTGGGGACAATGTTGTGATGTAACAGGTTAAGCTGCATCCCATATGGGCACCAGTTTGAGCCCCAGCTGCTCCACTTCCGATCCAGCTGTCTGCTATGGCCTGGGAAAGCAGTGGAAGATGGCCCAAGTGCTTAGGTTCCTGCATCCACGTGGGAGACCCAGAAGAAGCTCCTGGCTCCAGGCTTTAGCCTGGCCCAGCCTAGTCATTGCAACCATTTGGGGGAATGAACCAGTAGATGGAAGATCTCTCTCTCTCTGTCCCTTCTCTCTGTCTCTCTCTCTTTCTCTAACTCAGCCTTTCAAATAAATAAATCTTTTTTAAAAAAAGAATGCATAAAGAACATGTATATCCAATAACTAAATGACAACAAAAATGAAAAGATGCCAAACATCATTAGTCTTTAGGGAAATGCAAATTAAAATCACAATAAAATATTACTCTATATTTTCTATAGTGGCTAAAACATAAAGCAAAAAATTGATTGATAATATCAAGTGTTGAGGATATCAATAAACTATAACATTGATATATTGCCTTTAGGATTGCAAACTTGTACAGCTACTTTGGAAATAATTTTCTAGTTTCTTGTAAGTTTAAACATATACTTAAGACCCAACTATTCTTCCAGGAGTTTATCCAACTGAAATGTGCGCATATATTCACAAAAAGAGTTGCACTTTAATGTTCATATAACTTTTTTAAAAATATTTATTTATTTATTTGAAAGAGTTACAGAGAGGCAGCAGCAGCAGCAGCAGAGAGAGAGGTCTCCCATCTGTTGGTTCACTCCTAGATGGCTGCAACAGCTGGAGCTGAGCCAATCTGACGCCAGGAGGCAGGAGTTTCTTCTAGGTCTCCCACAAAGGTGCAGGGACCCAAGGACTTGGGCCATCTTCTACTGCTTTCCCAGGCCATAGCAGATAGCTGGATCTGAAGTGGAGCAGCCAAGACTTGAACCAGTGTCCATATGGGATGCCAGCATTGCAGACGGTGACTTTACCCGCTACACCACAGCGCCGGTCCCCATATAACTTTTTTTATACTAGTACAGAATTGGAAACAATGCCAGTTCATCAACTAGTGAATGGATAAACAACTTGTGGTACATTCATACCAAGGGAATACTACTCATCAACCAAAAGGAATGAAAGATTAAGATACAAAAACAAGGATAAATCTCCAAAACATTACACTGAGTGAAAGAAGCCAGATATAAAGTGCTACGTGCTGTGTGATTCTATTTATGTGAGGTTCTGAAGAAGAACAAGTCCAGTTACAGAAAACAGATTAGTGGTTGCCAGGAAATGGGACTAATTTGATTGCAAATAGACCTAAGGAGATGCGTTGGGAGCAAGTCTCTATTTTGATGGTAGTGGGGATTACATAATTGAGGACATTTGTCCAAACTCATTGAGCCATACATTTAAAATGGGTACACTTTACTCATGTAAATTATATCTCAGGCTAAATTTCACAGTCATACCCAGAATCATCCCTTAATGGCCCTTCCACTGCTGCCTCCTGGACTCTGTCCAGACAGTTGCATTTGCCTTCCTCTGCAGCTGTCATACAGCGACCAGAAGGTCCTTCCACACTGCAGGGCAGGCAGAGGGAGCTTCATTAACGTAAATCGTATCTCGTTATTTCCCTGTTTGTATCCTCTATTTGACCATTTTCTGTTGGCTGAGTCTGGGCTGTTTCTAAAGAAAACAGGTTTATTTAGCTCACGGTTTTGGAAGCTAGATGTCCAAGATGAGGGCGGCCCTGTGTGTTTGTCCCCTGCTGACAGGCTCATGGTGGGTGGCCTCAGAGGACGGGAGTGCTTGTAACAGGCCAAGATGGGAATACAGATAGATTCTCGGCCAGGCGTGCTCTCCTGGCCTTTCATCCTGCAGGAACTAACCGTGGTCACTGATCCCTTCTGAAGGCAGCACCACCAGTGTCCAGTGACCTTTTGTTAGGCTCCGCAGCCAGACCGCCACCACACAGGGCACAGGGTTCCAGCACGTGAACCTGTGGGGGACATACCACGTCTAAACCACAACATCCCCCCAATGCAGCTTCCAGTCTCACTTAGAAGAAAACTTGCATTCCTTTTTGGGGCACCAGGGGCACTGCCATCACTCTGGACTCTGCCCCTCCCCTCACAGTGCAGCCCAGCTGGTACATAGGCTTCATCTATGCATGGAATTTCTTCCTGACTTTTGCTGTGTCAGCATACTCTCTGGACTATCATCTTGTAATAGTTTACTTAAACCTAACTCCAAAGAAAAGTAGGTTGTAGGGGTTTGCAGAAACGGGGTGTGGCCCAAAAAAGTGACAGGAGAGATCCTTATGAGAGAAATGTTCTGTATCTCTCTTTTTTTTCTTTTAGATCTACTTATTGATAAATTTATTTTGAATGTCAGAGTTACACGGAGAGAGGGAGAGACAGAGAGAGCGTCCATCCACTGGTTCATTCCCCAGATGGCCACGACCATCAGTGCATCGATACATCAGTGTTGGTATTGTAGTTTGGATATTGCATCATTTTTGCAAGATATTATCATTGGGAGAAACTCGAGTGCATATAAATCTAGTGTTATTTTAATTGCCTAATTTAAAATACGTTTAAATAAAAATATGTAGAATTAAAATGGATGGCAATAACCAGGAAGAGACAGAAAGGGATAGATGAATTTGTTTTCTAAGATTTTTACACTTGGCAGAACTACAAATTTGAATTAGATTTTAATAAAATAGGATTATAATTGTAATTTTTATGGTTGCTACAAAAAGAATAATGAATGAAGATATATATAACTCTGAAGCTGACAGAGCAGGAAAATAGGACAACATAACAGAATAAAAGAAGGAAACAAAGAAAAAGGGAACAGTGAACAGGTGAAACAAATTAAAAAATAGTAACTAGTTGTTTTAAATCCAAACATATCAGTAATTATATCAAATGTAAACAGACTAAATATTATGATTAAAAGGTAAAGATGGCCAGACTGGAAAAAGAAAGCAAAACTCAATGATTTGCCGCTTAATAAAAAGTTTACCTTAAATATAAAGTTAAAAACTGAAAGGAGAGTGGCCGACGCTGTGGTATAGTGCAGGTGAAACCAAAGTTTGTGTCACCTGCATCCCATATGGGCTCCAGTTCAAGTCCCAGCTGTTCACTTCTGATCTAGCTCCTTGCCAATGCGCCTGAGAAAGCAGCTGAGGATGGCCTAAGTCCTTGGGCCCCTGCCCCCACGTGGGAGACCCAGAAGAAGCTTCTGGATCCTGGCTTTGGACAGGCTCAGTTCCAGCCATTGCAGCCATTTGGGGAGTGAACTGGTGGTTGGGAGTCTCTCCCTCTCTCTCTAACTCTGCCTCTCAAATTTGTAAATAAATTTTTTTTAAAAAATGAGAGAATATGAAAATATATCTTGTGAACTATCCAAAGTAAGTCAGAAGCAGGCAAAGAAACTTTGAGGGATAGCTTTTAATATGAATCACTTCAGCTGTTTTAAATTTGTATGCACCTCCTAATATAGCCTCAAATAATACAAAGCCAAAACTGACAAAATGAACAACAGATAAAGCCACAATAATCATGAAGTATTTTGACACATCTCTCTTGGTAACCGATGGAACAAAGCAAAAATAAATCTGTAAGGATATAAAAATTGATAAGAGTAGAGAGTGTTACTTGCAAGATCAGTAAGTCCTAGTCTAACACGGAATCACTTGACAAGGGTTTTCATGCTAACCTTCTTACAAAATGAGGAGAGGTGAGAGGCACGAATACAAAGTTAGGACGATTTTTGTGAATGAAACAACTTACACAGTTTGTGTAAGTTCTCTACCACCCAAAATGTTTGCTTTTGGTTTAATCCCCAGCAGAGATAGAATCGGATTCAAAGTTTTCTAAATTATGTGAAACATCTGTTGAATGGCTTTAAACTGAATCTATGAAATGAAAATTTGATTACTATAAAGGCAAAGTCCTGTATATTGCTTTTTTGGTATGAAAATGGTTTCACAATTTTTTAGAAATCGAGGGATGAAGTACATAGATACAAAAGTGCACAATTCATCTTTTAAAAATATTTATTTTAAAGTCAGAGTTACAGAAAGAGAGGAGAGACAAAGAGAGAGAAGTCTTCCATCTTCTGGTTCACTCCCCAAATAGTTGCAACAATCAGGGCTGGGCCAGGCTAAAGCCAGAAGCCAGGAGCTTCTTCCAATCTCCCATGTGAGTACAGGGACCCAAGGACTTGGGCCATCTTCTACTGCTTTCCCAGGCCACGGCATAGAGCTGGATCAGAAGTGGAGCAGCCGGGACTCGAACCAGTGCTTATATGGGATGCAGGCACTGCAGACGGTGGCTTAATCCACTGCACCACACTGCTGGCCCCCACAATTAAATGTTTACTTCTGTATACAGTTGTGTTAAGCCTGTGCCTGAGAGGTAACCAACATTCTTCCTGCTATTGTCATTGTGTCAGTAATGCTGCAAATATAGTTTTGTAAAACTTTGTTTTACACTTATGTCAAACCAGTGGTTCAGAATGTTATACTACTATAGTTTTAATGATGTGTGACTATTTTAACATTTACTTTATATGCATGAAATGGTCATTTTTCCATACAATTATTGTTTATAGCTGTTGTCTATATGCCCACTAAACTAAGGACTTTTTGCTTTTTACTTGTTACGTTTATAATTTAGTGAAATATTAAGCCTTTTTACTGTAATGCATATTTAAAATATGTTATCTCAAAAACAAAAAAGAAAGAAATGGAGGAGGAAGGAGAATGGAAGGGAGGGTGGGAGGGAATATCATTATGTTCTTAGAACTGTGTCTACAAATCACATTGAATCTGTCAAAAACTGATTAAAAATGAAAATAAAACTAAGAGTAAAAAATCAAGCACTGCTGTTTTAAATTCTCTGCTTGGGAATACAGTGCTAGTTGCATTAGAACTCTGCAAAGAAACAGAACCAAAAGGGTGTGTAGATAGCTAGATAGTTTTTTTAATTCAAGGAATTTATTGGTACATTAGATTCTCCGAGTCACAGCAAATGCGTAATTACCACAACACAATTCTCATCCATTCTCATGTTAGTACTATGTTAACACAAAGAGAACAGGTTCAGTGTGGTTCATACATACAATTCCAATCATATAAAAGGTAAAAATAGAAAACAACTAAAAAATACTTCTTAGTGAGTTCTTCTGTCATCATAATGAAAGATGCTGCGGTGCCTGGGACAGCCTCGCCTACGCTTCAAGCTTTTATAGCAAATACTCACTCTGCCTAAGGCAGTCATGGACAACCAGCTAGCCTTAAAATACATACTGACAAAACAAAATAAAAAACACGCCCAGTAAGTAATAAAACCTCCCGTATTTGCTCTAATACCCCTAAGTTTACCAAAAGAGACGTTGCAAAAGTTTATGCCCAAGCTAGCCGGTTTAACAATCCAGGTGAGGATAGTCTGTCAGTGTCTACTGTTTTAAAAATAATGAATGTAATTTTCCTTTCTAAAAGAGAGAATGCATGTTTCAGTTCCCCCCGTTTATGAATTTCCCAGTTTTCCTCCTGTTGCTGACGTCTAACATCATCCCACTGTGCTCAGAAGCGATACTTGGTGTGATGACATCCACCTTTCAAAATTAGGAGTCCATCCTGGAGAAAGTGTCATGTGCACCTGAAAAAAATGGGTACTGTTGCTGTTTGGGGAGACTGGTGTGCCTATGTCTGCAGGTCTGGTTGCTTTACTGTGTGCCTCGAGTTCTCCTTTTCTTACTTTCTGTCTGGACGTTCTAGCCATTACGGAAGCATCAAGTATGAATGTAGAAGTGTTTGCTTCTCCTGTAACTCCGCCCACATTTGCTTCATATAATTTGAATCTGTCCTTAGCTGTGTAAGTGTTTATGAGCATGACATTGTCTTGTTCTGTTGGACCCTTTGTGGATGTGTAGTCTTTTCTGTCTCCTGTCAGCTCTTCAGATTTAAAGTCTGCTTTACCGGATATTTGTCTAAGATCTGCGGTCCCTTTTGGTCACGATTTTCATGGGAGACCCCTTTTCTACTCTTTATTTTCAAATTATTGTCTGTGGATCTAAAGTGAGTGTCTTGTAGTGTGAAATAATTGGATTGTGTATTTTTTAAAGATTTCTTTATTTATTTGAAAGTCAGAGTTACACAGAGAGAGGAGAGGCAGAGACAGAGAGAGAGGTCTTCCATCCGATGGTTCACTCCCCAATTGACTGAAACAGCCAGAGCCGCGCCGATCTGAAGACAGGAGCCAGGAGCTTCTTCTGCACATAGGTGCAGGGGCCCAAGAACTTGGGTCATCTTCCACTGGTATCCCAGGCCACAGCAGAGAGCTGGATCAGAAGTAGAAAAGCCGGGACTAGAACCGGCGCCCATATGGGATGCTGGCGCTTCAGGCCAGGGCGTTAACCCGCTGTGCCACCGCACTGGCCCCTAAAGTAATCATTTATAAGGAAGTATTTAATTTTGGCATTTTACTACTTATTTTCTAGGTGATATATAGCACTTTGTTTCTCATTTTCAATGATACTGCTATCTTTTCTGCTTATTTGATTTTTTAGTGAAATGCTTTGATTCTTATTTTCTTTCATCTGAACTTCCAAAAGTTTGAAAAACAAAATTAAAAGATAAGTGTACTTTGGTGCAATACTTTTTTTATTTATTTATTTGAAAGTCAGAGTTACACAGAAAGAGGAGAGGCAGAGAGACAGAGGTCTTCCATCTGCCAGTTCACTCCCCAATTGGCTTCATCGGCCGGAGCTCCATTGATCTGAAGCCAGGAGCTAGGAGCCAGAAGCTTCTTCTGGGTCTCCCACATGGGTGCAGGGGCCCAAGGACTTGGGCCATCCTCCACTGCTTTCCCAGGCTGTAGCAGAGAGCTGGATTGGAAGTGGAGCATCCAGGTCTGGAACCACCTCCCATATGGGATGCTGGCGCTTCAGGCCAAGGTGTTAACCCACTGCACCACAGCGCCGGCCCCTGGTGCAATAATTTAACCCAGGCAGTTTTTTTTTTAATAATATGCATTTTCCATAAGCTTTACCCTGGTGTAGTCCAAAGATAGTTTCTCTGTGGATACCATGTGGATTGCACTTAATATCTGAAGTTATAGTGACCTAAATTTAATTCGTACTAGCAATTTCAGTAGCATACAAAACCTTTACTCCTGTCTTTTCTTTTCCATTATGTCGTCACAAATTATACCTTTTATATGTGGTATGCCCAGTAAATATACTAGTAATTTTAATGTATTTATCTCTTAAATCATGTAGAAAATTTAAAAATGGATTTATAAATAAAAATTATGGGGCTGGCGCCGCGGTTCACTAGGTTAATCCTCCGCCTAGCGGCGCTGGCACACCGGGTTCTAGTCCCGGTCGGGGCGCCGGATTCTGTCCCGGTTGCCCCTCTTCCAGGCCAGCTCTCTGCTGTGGCCAGGGAGTGCAGTGGAGGATGGCCCAGGTGCTTGGGCCCTGCACCCCATGGGAGACCAGGAGAAGCACCTGGCTCCTGGCTCCTGCCATCGGATCAGCGCGCCGGCCGCGGCGGCCATTGGAGGGTGAACCAACGGCAAAGGAAGACCTTTCTCTCTGTCTCTCTCACTGTCCACTCTGCCTGTCAAAAAATAAAAAAAAAAAATTATGAAAATAACTAGCTTTTATAGTTGCCCACATATTTACCTTTGCCAAAATTTTAATCTCTTTTTACAGCTTGGGTTGCTGTCCAGCATCCTGTAGCAGTTCTTGAAGCACAGGTGTGCTGTGGGCTGACTCCTCAGCTTTTGTTTATCTGAGTCTTATTTATGCCCTCACGTCTGAAGGATGGCTTGCCAGATATATAATCTCAGTTGAGATTTTTCTCTTTTAGCCCATTGAACGCGAGCCTACTGCCCTCTGGACTCCATGGTTTTGGATGAGAAATCGGCTCATAATCTTAAAGGAGATTACTTGTATGTGATGAATTTCTTCTCTCTTGCTGCTTTTAATATTGTCCCTCTGTCTTTTTTTTTTAAGATTTTATTTATTTTTTGAAAGGCAGAGTTACAGAGAGGGTGAGAGAGAAAGAGATCTTCCATCCACCTGCTCACTCCCCAAATGGCCACAAGGGCCAGAGCTGGGCCGATCAGAAGCCAGGAGCCAGGAGCTGCTTCTAGATCTCCCACATGGGTGCAGGGGCCCAAGAATTGGGCCTTCTTCCATTGCTTTCCCAGGCCATAGCAGAGAGCTGGATTGGCAGAGGAGCAGCCGTGACACAAGCTGGTGCCCACATGGGATAAGGGCGCCACAGGTAGAGGCTCAGCCTAGTTTGCCACAGCGCCGGCCCCCTCTCTTTGCCTTTATCTTTGGACAATTTGATTACGATCTGTCTTCACTGTGTGTCTCTTTGAATTTATTATGCTTGGAGATTGTTGTGCTTCCTGGATTTGTAGATTCCTGTGGTCCATCAAATTTGGGAAGCTTTTAGCAATTATATCTTCAAATGTTTTTTTCTATCCCTTCCTTTCTCTTTTCTCCTTCTGGGTTCTCATAATGTATAAGTTGGTCTGAAGATGTTCCACAGATACCTTACACTCTATTCACTTTTCTTTCTTCCTTTCTGTTCTTTATTCTTGATCATTTCAGTTGATAT
The DNA here is from genome assembly GCF_051225735.1 of Oryctolagus cuniculus. Lineage (NCBI taxonomy): Eukaryota > Metazoa > Chordata > Mammalia > Lagomorpha > Leporidae > Oryctolagus > Oryctolagus cuniculus. The sequence continues at coordinate 145,360,947 of NC_142867.1, read as the reverse complement.
ATTTTTAAAAATTTATTTGAAAGGTAAAGTGGCTGAGACAGAGAGAGGCAGAGAGAGAGAAAGAGAGAGAGAGAGAGATATCTTCCATCCACTGGTTCACTCTCCAAAAGCACACAATAGCCAGGGCTGGGCCAGGCTAAAGCCAGGAGCCAGGAACTCCATCCTGGTCTTCTCATGAGGGCTGCAGGGACCACAGTTCTTGGCCATCATACACCACCTTCCCAGGTACACCACCAGGCAGCTGGATCAGAAGCAGGGTAACTGGGACTTGAATTGGCACTTGATGTGGGATGCAGGCACTCCAAGGCAGCAGCTTAACCCACTGTAGCACAGCACCCACCCTGTCATATTTTCAGTTGTCACTGCTTCTTCCTTCTCCTGCCTAAAGACCCTTGTGAATCCTCCTGTGAATTTTCATTTTGGTTCAAGAATTTCTCTTTGTTTCTTTTAAATTCTTAGTCTTTATTGATATTTTCATTTGTTCATACATTTCTTTCCATCTGTCCATGTCTCCCTTTAGCTCTCTGAGAGTCTTTTAAAAAATATTTATGTATTTATTCAGAAGTCAGTTACACACAGAGAAAAATAAAGGCAGAGAGAGAGAGAGAGAGGTCTTCCATCCACTGCTTCACTCTGCAATTGGCCACAATGGCTGGAGCTGGGCCAATCCCAAACCAGGAACGAGGTGCTTCTTCCAGGTCTCCCACATGAGTGCAGGGGCCCAGGTGCTTGGGCCATCTTCTACTTCTTTCCCAGGCCATAGCAGAGAGCTGGATTGGAAGTGGAGCAGCCAGGACTTGAACCGGTGCCCATGTGGGATGCTGGCACTGCAGGCAGCGGCTTTACCCACTGTGCCACAGCACCAAGCCCCTCTGTGAGAATCTTTAAGACAGTTGTTTGAAAGTCTTTATCTAGTAAGTCCAACACCTGGGCAAGTGATAATTTCTGTCCATTTATTTTGTATCTGTGAATAGGACATATTTTCCTGTTTCTTTGTATCCTTAGTGGTCTCTTTTGGTTGAAGACTGGGTATTAAATGTCATAGTGTGATAATTCTGAAAATCAGATTTCCCTGCATCCTCAGTGTTTGCCAGTTTCTGTTTTGTGTCGCTTTATTGTCGGGTGCCTCTGGGCTGGGGGTCAGCCTGATCTGAAAGCATGAGAAGTCTTCTCTGGGCCTGCATCTTTCTCCAGGCATGCATGTTGGCTTTCTATATTCCCCCATATATTCAGTTACCCTTAAACAGCTGGCTCCCAAACGGGGAAAAAGGAAAAACAGGCACTACCTCTTTAAGTCTTGGATGCCACAGCAGACGCAGGGGTTGAAGCAATGGCAGCTCGCCCAATCAGCAGTGAGGAAAAGAAACCCAGTGTGTGAGGAACAGTGTTTTTATTTCCCATCCTGTGTCCAGCAGGCGTCCCACGGGTTAGGCCACAGCTGCCCGCCCTGGGGCTGGCTGATGGGGGATGGATGGACGCTACTGTGATGAAAGCTCAAGGGGCTGGACTTAAACTAGTCAGGCTCTCCCCTGGAAGCTGGAACTGTTGGAACAGATACCAGAGTTCCCGCGATGAGTTTCTGCCAGTCCAGTTGTGCAGGTGCAGAGTCTCAGCACCTGCTACTCTGCCATCTCGCTGACATCACACCTAATGTAGGTTTTCTGTAGATGCTTTTCATGAGGGTGACGTAGCTCTACTTGTTCCCTTTGCATGGAGAGTTTTCTAAGTAGATAAGCTTCATCACATACTTTTTCTGAATCAATTGGGATGGTGGTTTTTATCTTGGCGATACGATGGATTACACTGACTGATTATACTATTGAACCAGGTCGGTGTACCTGCAGTAAATCCCACATGATCATATGGTATTATTCTCTTAATTCCTTGCTGCATTCAACTTGCTAATATTTTACTGAAGATTTTGGGGCCCAAGTTGGTAAGAGATGTTGGTGTATCTTTCTCTGTGTGTGATTTTCGTCTGGTTTGGCATCGAGGTAAGACAGGCCCTACAGCACGGGTTGGGAAGTGCCACTGCTTCTGTTTTCTCGGTTGGATCGTGAAAAATCGTGTCAATTCACTGAACGTTTGATAAAAATTCTCCAGTTAAATCATATTCACCTAAAGATTTATTGTGGAGGATCACTTTAATTACAAAGTCAGTTTCCCTAATATTTACAGTGATTAGTGTATTTACTTCGTTTTGGCTGTGTTATCATAGTTAATCGTTTCCAGGAAATTGGTCTCTCTCTTCTTTGTTGAATTTATGAGCAGAAAATTGCTTGTAGTTTTCCCTAATTGCTCTTGTAATGGCTTCAGAATCTGCTGTGACATCCCCTATTTTGTTCTTGATACAAGATTCTGGTAATCTGTATTTTGTTTCTGTCGGTCTCATGAGTGTTTTATTACATTAGCTTTTTACAATCTTGTATTAATTTTCTGTAATGTTTTGTTTTCCAATTCCATTGATTTCTGTCTGCACCTTTAGTGTTTCCTTCTGCTGGGCTCGTTCTTGCTCTTCCTTTCTGGGTTCTTGCGGCGTTAGCATGAGCTGAGACTGTCAGTTTGCAGACCTCCCTCCTTTCTTCATGCACACAGGCCCCTCCGTGGTGCTTTCTTTTTTTTTTTTAAAGAAATATTTATTTATTTATTTATTTGCCAGGTAGAGTTACAGACAGTGAGAGGGAGAGACAGAGAGAAAGGTCTTCCTTCTGTTGGTTCACCCCCAAATGGCCGCCGCGGCTGGTGCTGCGCCGATCCAAAGCCAGGAGCCAGGTGTTTCCTCCTGGTCTCCCATGCGGGTGCAGGGGCCCAAGCACTTGGGCCATCCTCCACTGCCTTCCCAGGCCACAGCAGAGAGCTGGACTGGAAGAGGACCAACCGGGACCAGAACCCAGTGCCCATATGGGATACTGGCACTGAAGGTGCCACGGCGCCAGCCCCTTCAGCGGTGCTTTCATGGCTTCTCATGCACCTTGAAATGCTGTCACTTCCTTCTCAGTCAGCTTTCTGAGTGATTTAAATTTTCCTGTGGGGCTGGCGCTGCGGCTCACTTGGCTAATCCTCTGCCTTGCGGTGCCGGCACACCGGGTTCTAGTCCCGGTCAGGGCACTGGATTTTGTCCCGGTTGCCCCTCTTCCAGGCCAGCCCTCTGCTGTGGCGAGGGAGTGCAGTGGAGGATGGCTCAAGTGCTTGGGCCCTGCACCCCATGGGAGACCAGGAGAAGCACCTGGCTCCTGCCATCGGATCAGCGTGGTGTGCCGGCCGTGGCGGCCATTGGAGGGTGAACCAACGGCAAAGGAAGACCTTTCTCTCTGTCTCTCTCTCTCGCTGTCCACTCTGCCTGTCAAAAAAATTTTTTCCTGTGAGACCTTCTGTCTGCTCCGGTGTGTTGTCTCATTTCCAAATGCTTGGAGGTGCTCCCGGTGTCTTCGTGCTGAGGTTTCTGGTTTGACTCCGATGTGGTTTGAGAACACTCCAGTTCTTTCTGAAGTTGTCAAGGCCTGTTGTCGATTTTGGTGACTAGCCCATGGGCATGAGAAATGACGTGTACTTTGCCCCTGTTGGGTGGAGTGTTCTGTGAATGTCAGTTAGGTCTCGCTACCTGGTGGCGACGTTCATGTCCTCTGTGCCCTTGCTGGGGACGCCGTGTGTTGCTGTGCCCAGCTGGCACCGTGGATATTGCCTGTTTCTCCTTTGGCTCTGTCAGTTTTTGCTTCATGTGTTCTAAAGCTCTGTTGTTCAGTGCACAAATATTTTTGGATTGTCACATCAACTTTGTGGATGGGTCCTATTTATCATGATGCAATGTCTCTCTGAAGACTCAAATATGGGCCTGGGGTTGTGGCGTAGCAGGTAAAGCTGCGACTGGCAGGGCCAGTATCCCATATGGGCCAGTTCAAGACCTGGCTGCTCCACTTCTGATCCAGCTCTCTGCTATGGCCTGGGAAAGCAGTGGCCCAAGTGCTTGGGCCCCTGCACCCGTGTGGGAGACCCGGAAGAAGCTCCTGGCTCCTGGATTTAGATTGGCACAGCTCCTGCCATTGCAGCCATTGGGAGAGTGAACCAGTGGATGGAAAACTTCTTTCTGTCTGCCTCTGCCTCTGTAACTCTGCCTTTCAAATAAATAGGTAAGTAAATCTTTAAAAACAAAGTCTCAAATATTTGATATTATTATAAGTGCTGCTACATTTTTTATAAAAAGTTTATATATCTTTTTTGCAAGTATATAATTCAAAAACAATTTTTCTGAAGATCATGTGGTCTGAAGTGGCTAAATATATTTTTATGTATACACAAGGATCTCATTTTTTAATTAGTAGACTTTTTTAAAAGAATTTTAGACTGAAAGATGACTGATTCAGAGTTTTAGGCATTCTAACAGATGTGCAGTGAAACCTTATTGTTACCTTGATTTGAGTTCCTTAGCTACAGAAGATGTGCGACACCCTTACAAACACTTGTTTCTCATCTGTGCATCGTTGCTGAGGTGTCTGTTCATACTTTTTGTTCATTCTTCAGACAGGATGTTTGCTTTCTTTTATTGTTGTTGATGTTGTTTTTACAGGCAGAGTAAGACTGAGAGAGAGAGAGAGAGAGAGAGAGAGAGAGTCTTCCTTCCGTTGGTTCATCCCCAAATGGCCGCTATGGCCAGCACAAAGCCAGGAGCCAGGTGCTTCCTCCTGGTTTCCCATGGGGTGCAGGGCCCAAGCACCTGGGCCATCCTCCACTGCACTCCCTGGCCATAGCAGAGAGCTGGCCTGGAAGAGAGGCAACCGGGACAGAATCTGGCGCCCCAACCGGGACTAGAACCCGGTGTGCCGGCACCGCTAGGCAGAGGATTAGCCTAGTGAGCCGCGGCACTGGCCGTATTGTTGGGTTTTAAAAGTTATATTTTGTACAGAAGTCATTCATCAGATGTATGTTTTTAAAATATTTTCTCTCAGCCTGTGCTTTATTTTTTAATTTTCTTAGCAGTGACTTCTGCAGAACAAAAGTTTTTATATTAATGTGCTTTGAAGTTTCTGTTGTTTTGTATATAAATATTTAGATTGCTACAGCTTCTTGGAGTTTTGGGTCTATTTATCATGACATAATGTCCCTCTTTGTCCTTGGGAATCTTTGGTTCTTACATCTAATTTACCTGGTGATAATATGGACACTTCTGCTTTTTAAAAATTAATATTTTAGGAGCTAGCGCTGTGGCGAAGCAGGTTAATGCCCTGGCCCGAAGCACCAGCATCCCACATGGGCGTTGGTTCTAGTCCCAGCTGCTCCACTTCCAATCCAGCTCTCTGCTATGGCCTTGGAAAGCAGTAGAAGATGGCCCAAGTCGTTGGGCCCCAGCCCCCACGTGGGAGACCTGGAAGAAGCTCCTGGCTTCGGATCAGGCCAGCTCCAGCCCTTGTGGCCAGCTGAGGAGTGAACCATCGGATGGAAGACCTCTCTCTCCCTCTCTCTGCCTCTCCTCTCTGTGTAGCTCTTTCAAATAAATAAAATAAAGCTTTAAAAAATTAATATTTTATTGATTTTTCAATATTCATTTGTTGTCAGCCTACATATGTCATTATATCTTAAGTGATTTTCTTGTAGATGGCATATATGAGTAGTTGAGATGTGCTTTCCAATGCAGTCATCCAATCTCTCAACTGATGCATTCATGCAATTTATGTATAAAATACTTAGCAATATAAATTTGGATATAAAAGTGCCACTTTATTATCACTCTCGTTTTCCTTTCTTTAACTATTTTTTAAAGATTTGCTTTTATTTATTTGAAAGACAGAACTACAGAATTGGGAAAGATTCTCCTGTTGCTCCTTCATTCCCTCTCTGTGGGTTACTTGACCATCTTATGGAGGCCATTTTGTTGTGTTTATGAATATTTTGAGTACATGACCCTGTCTAGTTCTCTGAATGTTTCTGTAGGCATCACCATATTCATATGTCACCATATTCATATGTAAAATCACAGCCTCCTGGTGCTGATACTTCACCACTTCAGGTGAAGTATAGAAACTCTTTTTCCACACAGGTCTCTTTACACCCCCCACTTCTAAAATATGTGTTAAGTGTATTTTCCACATAAATTGAGCACCATATCAGATGATATCAGAACTTTTGCTTCAACATTAAAGAGTGTTTAAGATGATCAAGAAGTCAAGATTGTCTGTTACATTTGCTTCTGTGTTAATGAGTCCCGGGTTATTTCCTTTCTGAAGGGTCCTGTCCTTGTTGTGTTAACATTTTCTTTCTGGTAAAGGAATTTTTGTTTAGACATTCTTTAAGGGTAGATTTCTTAAAAACAGATACTCTTAGTGTTTCTCTGAAAATATGTTTGCTTCCATTTCATTCTTGAGGACAACTTCTGAGAATCTAGGATTTGAGGCCACCAGGTCTTTCCTTCCTGCATTTGAGCAATGTTGTACCACTTCCTTCCGACCTCCATGGTTTCAGGTGAAAAATCTCCTGTCATTCAAGTTAACCTTCACTTATAAGTAATGCATAAATTCATTCTTGTAAATTTTTTCTTACATATGTAGAAATCTTGAACTTAAAATTTTTTTGATTTATTTATGTCTACTTGAAAGGCAGAAGAAGAGAGTGAGCAAGAAAGAGAAAATGCTCCCATCGGCTTGTTCACCTCCCAAATGCTTGCACCAGAGAGGATTAGGCCAGGCCAAAGGCAGGAGCTTGGAGCTCCATCTGGATTGCCCGTATGAATGGCAGGGGCGCAAGCACTTGAGTCATCACTGATGCCTCCCAGGATGCACTAGTAGGAAGCTGGATCGGAAGCAGAGTAGCTGGGACTGAAACTGGCACTCTGATATGGGATGTGGGTCTCCCATGTGGTGGCTTCACCTGCAGTGCCCCCCCAGAAATGTCATTATGATGGACTGAAGGTTTGCACCTCCCTAGAACTTATGTGTTGGAGCCATAGCCCCCAGTGTAATAGATGAAGGTAGGCCTTTGAAAGAATAGGTTTAGACGAAGTTATGAGGATGGGGCTTCCATTATGGAATTAGTGTCCTTCTAAGAAAAGGAAGAGAAACGGGCCGGTGCCGCAGCTCGCTAGGCTAATCCTCTGCCTGCGGCGTTGGCACCCCAGGTTCTAGTCCTGGTTGGGGTGCCGGTTCTGTCCAGGTTGCTCCTCTTCCAGTCCAGCTCTCTGCTGTGGCCCAGGAAGGCAGTGGAGGATGGCGCAGGTCCTTGGGCCCTGCACCCGCGTGGGAGACCAGGAAAAGCACCTGGCTCCTGGCTTCAGATCGGCATAGCGTGCCGGCTGTGGCGGCCATTAGGGGAGTGAACCAACGGAAGGAAGACCTTTCTCTCTGTCTCTCTCTCTCACTGTCTATAACTCTCTCTGTCTGTCTCTCTCACTGTCTAACTCTGCCTGGCAAAAAAAAAAAAAAAAAAAAAAAAAAAAAAAGAAAAGGAGGAGAAACAAAAGTGTATTCTCTCTCCCACTCTCTCTCATTCTCTTCCCCACCCACCTATGTGAGGACACATCAAGAGTACAAGCACCTGCAAGCCAGGAAGAGGGCTCGCACCAGAAACAGAATCTGCCGGCACCTTGGTCTTGGGTTTCTCAGCCTCCAAAGCTGTGAGAAGTAAACACCTCTGGCTTCAGCCATCCAGTGTCTGGTACCCTGTTAGGGCAGCCTGGTCTGACTGACATACTGGGTGTCTATTTCATGGGGTTTATCTTATTTTTGCTTCATTCAGCTTTTAGAATCTATAGGCTTATGCATTTAACTAAATTCCTGGAGTTTCCAGCCATTCCTTTTTTGAATGTGTTTTCTGCCACACATCTTTTCTCTTCTCTGTCTTGACATCGACGTTGAGTGTGAGAAGTGTTATTCTCTCACAGATCCTTGAGGAACTGTTTATTTTCCTCCATGCAGTATCTCTTTACTACTCAGACTCAGTAAATGCTACAGTCGTCAGGGTCACTGCTTCTCCCTTCTGTCGTCTCTGTTTCTATGCTTTGAATGGTTGTGTTCCCTCCAGAATTCATATACCCTCGCCAGACACCACATCCACTGCACATTCGTCTTGGACTTCCCCTCCGCCAGAACTGCGAGAAATACATTTCTGCTGCTATACATCACCCAATCTGTTGCGTTTTGCTATGGCAGCAAAAATGGGTGAAGACAGACACTGCCACTGAGAGTGGGGAGTTGCTTTAAAATGTAACTGAGGCCGGCGCCACAGCTCACTAGGCTAATCCTCTGCGGCGCCGGCACACCAGGTTCTAGCCCCGGTTGGGGCGCTGGATTCTGTCCCAGTTGCTCCTCTTCCAGTCCAGCTCTCTGCTGTGGCCCGGGAGTACAGTGGAGGATGGCCCAGGTCCTTGGGCCCTGCACCCGCGTGGGAGACCAGGAGGAAGCACCTGGCTCCTGGCTTCAGATCAGCGTGGTGCGCCGGCTGCAGTGCGCTGGGTGCAGCAGTCACTGGGGTGTGAACCAATGGAAAAGGAAGACCTTTCTGTCTGTCTCTCTCTCTCACTGTCCACTCTGCCTGACAAAAAACAAAAAAACAAAAAACAAAACAAAACAAAACAAACAAAAACAAAAACAAACTGTAACTGAAAGTATGCAAGTGGCTTTGGGACTGAGTACTGAATGGAGGCTCCCAGAGTGTGGAGGGACATGCTAGGACAGGCCTGGTTTACCTGAGTGGTCACGAACAAAAGATTAGTATGAATGTGAGTGGCAAAAGCCATTCTAGGAGCCAGCGCTGTGGTGTAGCGGGTAAAGCAGCCCCCTGCAGTGCCGGCATCCCATATGGGAACCAGTTCGAGTCCTGGCTGCTCCACTTCTGATCCAGCTTTCTGCTATGGCCTGGGAAAGCAGTAGAAGATGGCCCAAGTCCTTGGGCCCCTGCACCTGCATGGGAGACCTGGAAGAAGCTCTTGGCTCCTGCCGTTGTGGCCATCTGGGAAGTGAACCAGCAGATGGAAGACCTCTCTCTCACTGCCTCTGCCTCTCTGTAACTCTGCCTTTCAAAAAAATAAATCTTTAAAAAAGAAAAAAAGAGAAAAAAATCCATTTAAATGAGGTTCAGATGAAGATGAGGAACAAGATACTAGAAACTGGAGAAAGCCATTCTTGTTCCACAGTGACAGGACTGTACGCCATCTCCTAGTGGTTGGTGGGAGGAAGAACTTAACAGTGATGAACTGTGATATTGTTGAGGATGTAGCATGGCCTCTCTTGACTGCATATGGTAAAACGTGGGAAGAGAGAAAGGTGTGAAAGACAAGATTGATAATCAAAAGGAAGCAGAATTTAGATGTTGGAAAATTCTCAGCCTGGCCATGGTGGCTGGAAAGGAGTAGGGTATGGTGGGGAGAGCTCAATGCTATTCAACAGTACAGTGGAGAAATGAGTTATTTGGAAGATCTTTGAGTCTGCCCCTCCCAACACAAACCCGAAGTGCCTGGGCTAGGGAGACAGAAGGGAGGGGCTCAGGGTGCCCATGGAAGCCCAGGGAACACTGCCCAGGCTCAGCTCAGATCTCTGCTCCATGTATTCCTGAATAGCGCTCCTTGGTTACCCCAGTTGCAACACAAGTGGTCGGTTCCAAGGGAGACTTGGGCCAGTGCTCCAGAAGGCGCAAGCAGTAAACCTGGCGGGATCCACATGGTGCCAACAGGTGAGCAGAGTCTTCCTCCACCTGGGTTACAAAGGGTGCCCCCGAGAGCCTTGGGGCCAGGCAGAGACCTCCCACAGGGAGGGCTCACCACATCCAATCCCACAAGAGTAAGGACTAGTGGGTCTCAGGGGCTGCCTTGCTCTCATGTCTCCACCATGGAAGCACACACGGACTAGGACATCCACTGAGTCCAGTCAACAAGTTAATTTGCTTATTGTATTTTTCAGGTCAGTTATTTGTCCACAGAGGTAAAGGTAGCATTTGTGTGTTTCGCAAATGTGCTTTGGGTGCAAATGGGATCTCTTGGTTCTTCATCTGTGCGTAAGGAAGAGCCTAGAATGCCCTAGTTTCTCATCTGGCACCAAAGTGATGGCATAGTGGTTCACTCCCCTGTATCTGTGTGGGGGTGACGATAGGACATCTGTGCTGGGAGGTAACTGTGCCATCTCCTGGATTTTCACTGGTGTATTAGTTTAACAGCCGTACCCCCTCATTTGCATCTGTCCATTGATGAGACAGGAGCATCGCCATCTGTCACCGGCTCCTTGGTGTTGCTCCCCCTCTTCACGGAGGAACGACACAGGACCCTGCGCTGTTCTTTTGTCTGCTCGGCCCTTCCCGGGTTTGCTGCTGGTTCTTCCTGGGTTGGCTGCCGTCCCTCCACCTCCGTGGAGGGGCGGGCCCCCCTGCCACTTTCCCCACTTCCGCGGGGGAGCAGCACACCGCCGGCCAGCTCTCTTGGGGGCTGCTCAGATGTTATCCGGATGTTCCCCTTAGATATTCCTGGTGCATGTTGTCTCTCTTCTCCTTTATAGTCCTCTTCCACCAATCCCAACTCTGCTACCCACATGCCGAGTACGCTGCTCTCCTCCAATCAGGAGCAGGATCAGCTCCTGCAGGTTATTGGTCGAACTGGAGGCAGCTGTGTAAAAGTTGTTTACTCCTCTCCCAGCGCCATATTGTGGGAGAGCAGATGCATAGAATAAGTCTTAATTCCAGTAACTTAGTCTAGTCCGAGTTGCTCCCCACACTTGGAGTGACAGTAGAGTCTCGGGTTTAAGCTGTCCATTGGGGTGATTACAATAGGACTGTGTCCCTTACCTGTTCGCTGGGCTGACTGTAGCATCACCTGGTTCGCAGTCAGCACCTTGGCGTAATAGTAACAGCACTTGGTTTCCTGTCTGTACACGGGGATCGGACAAGCCTCTCTCGTATCTTACCTGTGTCGTGAAGCGGCATTGGGCTAGCTCATTTCCTCATCGGTAACAAGACCACCAGTTTCTCACCTGTGCCCTGGCTATAATCGCACTGTGGGGGGCGCCAGGTGTAGTCTGGGGTGACAGCAGGTTCACCAGCTTCCTCACCTGTCTGTTTGGTAATATTTCCTGTACCTTAGGATGACAGATTCACTCAGTTCATGAGCTCTGCATTGGCGTGGTTACAGGTCACCATCTGTGTTTTGGGTGGGAATTGGTTCCATCTGTGTGTTAGGCTGTTGGTAAGATCACTCAGCTGGTGACATGTGCAGTGGGCTTTTGGGCCCTCGTCTGCACAAGTGTGGACCGTGTACCCCCTGTTCTCCGTCTCTGCACCCAGGTTGTGGCGTCACTCGGGTCCTCACTGTATTTTCGGATGACAGCAGTATCATTTGGTTCTGTGTGCACTGGGGTTATGCTAGACCTCCCCAGCTAGCTCAGAGCGCTGGGATGTTCTACTGCACACACCACACAACAGTCTGGAAGCACTTTTATAAGACAATTTATATAAGACATTTCCCACACAGACAACGGCCTTTGCCCAAAAACCTGGGGCATCACCGTGGTCCAGATGGCCCAAACACTCAGCTCGAGTTCATTGACATGACTCAGCAAATTCTTCCTGTTCTGAGATCACCTACTGGAAACTGGTCAGCAATCTACAGAGTTTTTATAAGGAGTCACGAGTCAGGGGCCTGCACAATACTTCAGGCTGCTGGGAGACGGGCGCAGCCCAGAGGGGAGCTGACTGCACGGGTGATGGACGGGACAGAGCCGGGCGCAATGACCGTGAGTTTTCAGGGCTTGAAGGCATGGGTCGGGGAGTGAGGTGTGGTCCTGCTGTGTGAACCTGGGCCTGCTACCTCTGCTGCCGCCTGCTCAGTGATTTTTTTCAGCTTCAAGGTCACCCAGGGAAGCCTCTCCTGACGCCTCTCCTTGGCCACTTGGAGCCTCCTCTGGTGCAAGAGCCCCTGGCTGCCCCAGCACTGGGGCTGTTGGTTTACAGGTCTGACTACTCAGAGACAGGGCAGGGAGCACCTCAGCCAGGAGCCCAGGGTGCTCATTTCCACCACGGTAGAAGAGGCTGATGTCTCTGGGAGCCAGAACCGTCTCCCAAAGAGCCAGGCCAGCCAAGCCACCAGAGGGGCTGCCTGCATGCTGGACATCAAGCGGTCAGCAACTGACCCTTCCCATTGACCCTGCCGGGTCAGGGAGGTGCACCAGCCAGACTCTGATCCGCCCCCTCCTGGCCATGTGACAACCGCACCCTGACCTCAGTCTCCCTACCTACAAAATGGGGTCACAGCGACCTCTGAGAAAAAGCCGGAAGTGTTTAGTGCACAAGAAGGGCTTCATCAGCACCAGCCATCATGGCGGCCGTGCTGCCCCCCAGTGGCTGAGGGTCCCGGCGCTTGTGGGTGGGTAGAAGGGCACCTGGCCTCTCCTGTCAGCCCAGCCTGGGAGGCACGGGGCAGGGGCCCCAGGCCTGCCAGAGGCGCAGCTAACAAGGTGCCGACAAGCCAAACACGGGCCACGTGGGTTTTGCTTCTACGCTGCCCTTTGCAAGTGTTTACAAGCTCGGAACAAGTGTCCCGGGCCTGCACTGCGTCAGGAGAGGGCGACCCTGGCTTCATCCCCAGTCAGGCACATGGGGGCCACATGCTACAGGGGAGGACAGGGAGTGAGCCCAGCTCCACAGTCACCAAAGACCCCTGCCCTCCGGGGGACAGATGTCCAGGTGTCAGGCTGCCTGGGAGGGGTACGGAGTGGGACGTAGACTCTGCCACCCTGGCTGTGTCCGTCTTGATCCTCGGGGGCCTCAGCCTCCCGAGGGAGCTTTCCCGGGGTGGAGGAGGCCAGGCCAGGGACAGAGGACGCCCTGGGCCCTGTCCGTTCTGCATCCGCGCATGATAAGTGTAGTAGTAAGCAGGAGCCGTGCCGCCGGCCAGCCTCACACAGATCTCCAGGTTCTGGGCCCTGCTGGGAAGCCCCTCAACACTTGGGCTCTCACTGAATCACACAAACCGCGCGCAGGGCAAGTCTCAGATGAGGACCCAGGCGGGGGAAGGTGGAGCCCTCTCTGGGGCCCCACAGCTCCTGCTCTCAAGCTGGGAGGTGCCGCCATCCACCCTGTGGTGAGTGACATACTGGGAGATCCAGGGAGAACAAGGCTCAGAGGAGATAGGCGACCACCCCACGGCTAGAGAGGGCCGACAGGAGCAGCCAGGCCGGGACCGAAGGCCAGGGCCCGTTCTGCGGACTCCACGAGGGGCCGTCCCTGTGTCCAGGCTGCCAGCTGCAGGTGCAGGGGTGGTCTGCCCACACTGCCGGCTGGTGCCCGGTTACATCCTGCCATCTCTGAGGTTTCTGCCCACCGTCTCTCAGAGCTCCCGTGTCCTCCAGGGAAGGGGTCCTTTCACCTATAACGGGACCTGCTCAGGGTCCTGGGGTGACACTGCTCGTGGGGGAAAGTGTGGGTCTGCAGCCCTGTGGGTGACAGCTCTGGGTGGGGTGGGGGATCACAGTTGGGAAAGCAGCCACCATGGACGAGTGCGGGACGGCACTGCCCCTCCGTGTCAGCTGTGGGCTCTCACCGGGGTGCAGGAGGTCTCCGGCACCAAGTCACACGTGCTGTCCCACGTCCCTTCTCTTCTCTGTGCCTTGGTTTTCTCATCTGGAAATGGGGACCACACACTCATGCAAAGCGAGGTGCCTACATCAGGGGCTCAATGGCCACAGCACCTGTTAGTTGTGGAACAGATTCAGAGAGGGCTGAGACAGGCCCAAGGTTGCACAGCCCGTAAAAGTGGAGCAGGAACTTCACCCAGCTCCGTGTTCAACATACTTCATCTAGATTGTATTATTTACTTTTTGCTATGGGATGACTAGTGCTCCCCCTGGATTCCGACGTTGAAGCCTTAACCCCCCAGTGTGATGTTGTTCTGAGGGTGCAAGGAGCTATGCGATGCAGACTGAGCACAAGGCTGGACACACAGCAGGTGCCTCATTAGCGTTTGCTATTGCTAGTGCGATTGTACCTGCCATCGGAGCTGTGATTAGCTCTGGACTCCAGAACGGGGCCCGCCATCCCTGTCCCCCTTTCTCACTTGGCTGGGAGATGTCACCCGGCTGGCTGGCTCAGTTCAGCGGAAGCCGCCTAGGCCTGCCTCTGCCCTCAGAATTGAGGCATGGCTTCAGGTCACCTTCCTGGGTAGTGCACATCCCGGGCCCCTGCTCTCCACCCCAGCCCAGAGCCACGTCCACTTGACTCACGCGGCCTGCGGGGTTCAGAGGAGGCAAGGACACTCAGGGCTTCGGGCTCAAACAAGCCTGCTTCCAACCTGTCCTGGAGTGACCCCCCGAGGGCATCGTCTGGACCCAGGGCACAGCGGTGAGACGTCACACAGGACTCCTGTTCACCACCAGACGGGAGTTGTCTAGCCCTGTCCTGCCCACTATCCTCTCCCCTCTCCTGTGTCCCCTCCTCTCCTATAATCTCCACCCCTTGCCTGCTGCCCCGTCCCCCTCCCCCGGGTCCCCTCTGCCTGTGGGGAGCGACTGGTGGTTGTGTTTAAGTGAGTAATTTGGCCCCCGTTTAAGGAGAGGAAGCAATAATAGCGGCTGTAATTGTCCAAATTACTGCTGCTCCTTCCAGTTTGACATCTGCCTAATGACGGCGGATAGAAACCTGACCCATGGCCGCGGGCGGTGGGTGCTGATGGCCTCTGGGAGCATCCTCAAAGCTGGCCAGCCCCAGGCTTTGGTGCCGGCTCCTGGGATCCTGACGGCTGCGTGTGAGGGATGAACCCACCTTGTGTCAGAGCCTGGGAAACCAGAGCCCAGAGGGACGGCGACTCACCCACGGCACAGAGGGCGACTGTTTCCCATTGGCGTGTTTTGAATTCTGAAGCAAGTATCACATTATCTGCCGACAATTTCAAATAACCAGGACTGTTCCTCGTGGGCTCCTGCTTGAATTGCTCCCAACAGTCAGAAATGCCTGCTGTACCGGCATCCAGGTGCAAGTCACCTGCTGCACCGGCATCCAGGTGCGAGTCGCCTGTTGGACAGGGACCCAGGGGAGAGGCCTGGTGCATTTGCACTCAGGTGAGGGTCTGCTGAACTGGCATCCAGGTGAGCGAGCCTGCTGTGCCACTTGGCAGGGACCCCACTGCCAGGACACGGGCATGAACACAGCCCCGAGGAGCTGACGAGGTGCCTGGGATCAGTGGGCCCAGAAGCTCCTGGTCATGGAATTCCATGGATCTATAACTTACAAAAAATTAAGGAGAAGCTGCTCTGGGCTGCTCACTCTGTGTCACCAGGTCCAGACCTTACAAGCCCCAACAGGAACCACTTGTCATGAGCGAAGGATGGAGCTCTTTGCACCAAGCCCCTCCCGGGAAAGGACTTACCCCCACCAAAGAAAGTAGAGGTGGACCTTCGGCTTAGCAGCCAGGCAGCAGTCCCAGCGACACCCTGTGGGAGGGGCCTCACTGTCCACCTCTCAGTGGTCCCCTGACCCCCACTTCCTGTGTCTCCATCCTCAGGCCAGAGGTGTGTCTTCATGGGCAAGGAGTGGAGAAGGTTGGGGGGGGGGGTTAGGAGCTGGTCCTCGAGCCCCCCAGCTCTGCACGTTTCCCGGAGCCCCAGCTGTACCCCTTACAGGGCCAGGCCACCTCGGGGCTGCAGGGACTTCTCAAGGGTCCCCAGAGAATCAGGGTTCCCCTACTGGGGACCCCTGCAGGTGGGGGGGTCCTAGTACTGATTCTTACCCAGTGGGTGGTGCTCTTAGGTTGACCAAAAAAAAAAAAAAAAAAAAAAAAAAAAAAAAAAAGCTAAAGAACACGCTGTCTCTTAAATTCCTGGGTGGTTTGTAACCAATGCCTCTTCATCTGCTTTTCCGGCAAACCCTGAGGCCCATGAGGGTCCTTGCCCGGCACTGGGAGGGGCACATCAGTGCAGATCAGTTTCGAGGCGCTCCTTCATCCATCCACTGAGCAGGCGCTTAGCAGCTGTCACTGAGGGGCTGGTGTTGGCAGCTGGAGCACATGGGTGAGTGTGCCAAACCCAGACACATATCCCACACTGGAGTGCTGGGTTCAACTCCCGGCTCTGACTCCTGATTCCAGCTTCTTCCTGATGCAGACCTTGGGCGGGGGGGCAGTGATGGCTCAAGTAGCTGGGGTCCTGCCACCTGCTGGGAGACCTGGATTGAGTTCCTGGCTTCAGGCCTCTAAGCATTGCAGGTATCTGGGGAGTAATTGGAGAGATGGCAGTGTTTCTCACGCGCTCTCTCTCTCTCCTGCCTCTCAAAAACCACCAAACTTGATCCCTTTGTCACCTTGAACAGATGTGTCCCTATTTGTGCCTCAGTTTACCACTGTTGAACAGTAATGAGAACACTGCTGTTGCAGGCTGCCCTGAGAGAGCATGTACAGCCCCAAGCCCGTGGAACCTGGGCCTTCAGCAGCACCAGGTCCAGGACCCTGCGTCTATGGGCCACTCACGCCCTGTCCTTGGGGTTCATGCCACTTACATTAGCTGGGGATGCCCACAGCTGCAGGGTCACAGGCTGATGGACTGGGTAGACCCTAAAATCCCAAGGAGTCCCCACACACCCCTAGATGGCTGGGCCTCGGTTGGCAGGAGTCCTGGGCCTCACTCTGTTGTCCCTGTGTGGCCTCAGGGGCAGACCACTGTGAGCCTTATGCTCTCCTGTGAGGCAGAGACTCCATTCCTGGGACTCCTGTTCTCCCCGAGCTCCGTCCTGGCCGCCAGTCTGGGCTGTGCCTCTGAGCTGCGCCGAGGGGTCCGTGCCACTCAGCGGGCCCCCAGAGGACAGCCCGAGACTGCGGCCTTCGGACCATGCTCAGGCTCAGCTCACCAGCCCGCCCAGCCCTGGGAGGGCCCTGAGAGGTTAGGGGTGGCCCAGGCCGCGGACCAGGGCATCAGGCTGGGCCCCCATTGGCGCCACCAACCCCACCCGAAAACCAGGCTCCAGGGCCCTGGCGAGCCTTCCGAGGTATCAGCGGGCTTCCCCAGGGCTCCTTCCACGGACGAGGGCCCAGGGCCCAGGCCGGGCTCCAGCCCACCCTGCCTGAGGCCCTCTGGGGGCTGCCATCTCCCTGGCCACGGGCTGAGGGCCGGGCCCTTCCTCCCGCCACGAGGCAGCCAGACCTCGGAACCGCATAAAAGTTGTCTGGATGACACCCGCGCCCCTTTATTATACACACAGCCCTCATCTCGGGCTCCAGCAGCGCCTCTCCCTTTATCTGCGGGAGGAATGTCTGCGGCTGCCACAGCCTGGAGCTTCCTCCCGCCATCCATCACCGCCACCCCCGGCTGTGCCGCACAGGGCCGGAGCAGCTGTGCTGGGGGCGGGGGTTGGGGGTGTCAGCCTGGGGTGCCCCAGGAGGCCTGTCCTGCCCCCTCCCCGCCAGCCTCGAAGCAGGCCTATTCCTGGGGGGGATGGAGGTGCAGAGGGGCGGCTGGAGGCTGCAGCGTGAAGGGGCCTGGCTCCAAGGGCCAGGTCGAGCATCTCCTGGCCAGGGTCCTGCACCCTCTCATGGGATGAGCACCTGCGTCTGGCCGCCCATGGTTCCTACAGACACATTGGGTCTTTGCCCCTGGAGCCTCCCTCCGTGGGCCAACCTCTCCAGGAAGGCAGAGCCGTGGCAACTGGGGACAGTCCCACCCCACTTTGTAAAGAGCGTTCTGGCACTGCCCGCCTTCCAGGAAGGGGCGGCTCCAGCCCTGTGGCCATGTGCCTGGCGCATGTCCACACGGCGGCCTGTGATTATAGCTGAGCCGCCCCTCCCGAGGGCCCCACGTGCAGAAAAGGCGTTGACAGAATGCAGGTGACAAGCCCTGACTTCACTGCCATGTCTGCGGGCCTCGCATGCACAGTCCCGAGTGCCTCCTGGTGCTTATGCATGTCCAGGCCTCCTACACGTGCATAGTAGAACACACCTTTTTCAAAAACGAAGTACTGGCCAGGCGCTGTGGCATAATGGGTTGAGCCTCTGCCTGCAGTGCTGGCATCCCATGCGGACACCAGTTCAAGTCCCGGCTGTTCCTCTTCTGATCCAGCTCTCTGCTATGACCTGGGAAAGCAGCAGAGGATGGCCCAAGTGCTTGGGCCCCTGGACCTGCATGGGAGACCTGGAAGAAGCTCCTGGCTCTTGGCTTTTGATCGGCCCAGCTCTGGCCACTGGGGAGTGAACCAGCGCATGGAAGACCTTTCTCTCTCTCTCGGTCTGTAACTCTGCTTGAATAAACAAATAAATCTTTTAAAAAAAGAATAAAGTGCTAACTTCTTTGTATACAGGCTGGCTTATGGCACGATGGGATAAACCACAGCCTTGGATTCCTGCATCCCATATGAATGCAGGTTCCAGTCCCAGCTGCTCTGCTTCTGATCCAGCTCCCTGCTAATGCACCTGGGAAAGCAGCAGAAGATGGCCCAAGTGCCTGGGCCCCTGACACCTATGTGGGAGACCCAAACTTCCAGGCTCCTGGCTTTGGCCTAGCCCAGCCCTGGCCATTGTTACCATTTGGGGAAGCGAACCAGAGGATGGGAGATACCCCTCCCCACCCCTAGTTCTGCCTTTCAAGTAGATAAATCTTTTTAAAAATCCTTTGTGTCTCCCTGAACTGTCGTCAGAGTATTATATGGTAAGGGGACATCACAAACCACGTGGGGAGCTGAGTGCTGGTTCTGATGGGCCGCTGGGCTGGCTGAAGGGCCCACAGCTTTCTGCCCCCCCCCCAGGTGGGCTTGCAGCCCTGGGGCAGTCTCAGACCCCCTTCCTGCCTCTCTATCAGGAGCAGAGGAAGTGGAGAAGCAGCACACCGTGATTGTACCTGCTGACCACACATTCATTTAGTAGCTGAACATTTGTTCATTTACTGTTCTCTGCTAGGTGCTGCTGCCCCAGGGAAAAACAAGTCCAAGCTCTGAGCTCCCTGAGTGAATGTTCCAATGAAGACCAAGAGGAGACAGCTAGACAGAAAACAGAATCAGAGAGAGAGGAGCCATGAAGAAAGCCACACAGGCCGTGGGCTGGGGGACAGGGACTGTAGCTCAGAAGGTCCAGGAAGGCTTCCTGGGGAGGTGACATGGGTCAGAGGCACATGGCACAAGCCAGAGCTGGGGCTCACACAGCACTGAAAATGGCTGTTTTCCCCATCAGGATGCTGGGCCAGGAACTCTGTAGCACTCCTGGGCACAAAGTGGCTGCCACAGCTCTGGACAGCACATGCTCACAGCACAACAGCAAATAACAGGGATTTGGAGCATGTGTGTCTGGGGCTGGTGGTGGAACATGGGATAGCTTCTCTCATCCTCTGGGTGATGGTGACTGTCTCCCAGACACCCCCCTTCCCAGGGAGTTCTCTTAACACCTCACTGGCCGAAACTATCACCCTTCCCCCACTCTCTTAGCTGGAAAGTGAAGGGTCTGGGGCTTTCATTCTTCCTGTGACAGTGGGACGATGCGTGGGGCTGGCTGTGTGCAGGCTGGACCTCTCAGGCCCAGGGATGTGCACCTGGGATCCCCAGCATTCCCCAGTGGTACCTGATTCTTTCTCCCAGACCATCTGGGGTCTGCGAGCCACTCCCCCGGGGGCGACATTCAGCGCTGCTGGTTCCCTCCTAGCATGGCCCAGCAGGGCCTGGGTTTGAGAAGCACTGCAGGATGAGGGGGAGGCCACGATGGAGCCCAGAAGGGATTTGCAGTCCCCACTGGGGCAGGCCTCAGGCAAGAGCCGGGGCGGGGGTGGGGGGTGGGGTGGGGTCTTTCCTCCAGACACCAGTTTTTTGACGCATGCAATTGTGGTTGGAGAAGAAACCAAATACTTCACAGCCCAGAAGGAAAACAACCACGGTCTGATGGCCTGGGATTAATTAAGCTTAATATCACCGCTGCGACTCCTACCCAGGGCTGGCAAATTACAGGTGAAAACCCCTGCAACCACATTCGCAGTGAGCCGGCAGGGGGTCGCCTCGCCAGCCAGGCGCGCCCGCAAGGCAGGGGCGGAGCCTCCGGCCGCCTTCCCGCCCCTTCCCGCAACCGGCCCCTGCCCCGGCCCCTGCCCCGGCCCTGCTAGCTTGTCTCTCTCTGCTCCCCGCAGCCAGCGCTGGAGCCCTCTGCCCAGGGTCCCCTCCTAAGAGCTCCTGCCCTCACCTCCTGGGGGCTCTGTCAAAGCCCCTGGCCCCGGAAGCCCCACCCAGCCCGACCCCAGCGTTCCCCCACGGGGCTCCCCAACACGGACCACCCCCGACCCCGACCCCACGTGGAGCACGAGGGAGCCCTCCTGTTTGCAGCCGCCACACAGGGCCTAGAGAGCGGGGGAGGCTCGGGAATTCACTCATTCTTTATCCGCTCATTCAAGAAGCACTGATTAGCGCTGACGGGGGAGGTGGAGGTCATTAAAATCTCCCCCGAACGGGCCCGTCTGGTGCAGAAGGCAGCCTTGTAAACACATCATCACCACGGAGCCTCAGCCGCGCGGCGCAAGATGGGCGGGCGGGGAGGGCCGGGACCAGGCAGCCAAGCCCGGCGGGGCCATGTAGGGGAGAACCGCCTCGCTTAACCCAGCGAAGCTGAAGCGGGGCCCCGCAGCACCTTGCTGCAGGTGCGGGAGGCAGGAGAGGAGCCGGGGCCCCAGCACCCCGGCAGGTGTGTGCGTTGTTCCCCTACTGCTGCAGTTTTTAGGTAAAACTTGTCCCTCACTGGGTGCAGAAACGCCCCCCAGTGGCACCTGCGCTGGTTCCCCCCGCGCACATGCTGGTGTGAGCATAAGGCACCCGGCACCTCGTGTCGGTGCAGCCGCCTGCGCCCTGGCCGGAACTCCTAAGCCCTCTGTTTACACAAGCAGCAGGCGGTAGGACAAACCACCTGCCCCCCCTAATGGACCCGCCACGGCCCCCGCCGGCCCTCTGACAGCTGCGGGATGCTTTGGGGCAGGCTTTTGACTCCCGCGACTGGAATGTGCGGTCTCCCCCTGCAAGCCCTGCCCGACCCGCGCGAGGAATCACACAGAGGAGGCTGGGAGAACAGGTCGCCCGTCTGCGGGTCACCGGGGCAGAGTGACGGGGAGTCGCACCCACAAAAGACATGCCTGAGGGCCGGCGCCCCGGCTCACTAGGCTAATCCTCCGCCTAGCGGCGCCGGCACACCGGGTTCTAGTCCCGGTGGGGGCACCGGATTCTGTCCCGGTTGCCCCTCTTCCAGGCCAGCTCTCTGCTGTGGCCCGGGAGTGCAGTGGAGGATGGCCCAAGTGCTTGGGCCCTGCACCCCATGGTAGACCAGGATAAGCACCTGGCTCCTGGCTCCTGCCATCAGATCAGCGCGGTGCGCCGGCCGCAGCGCGCTGGCCAAGGCGGCCATTGGAGGGTGAACCAACGGCAAAGGAAGACCTTTCTCTCTGTCTCTCTCTCTCACTGTCCACTCTGCCTGTCAAAAAAAAAAAAAAAGAAGAAAGAAAGAAAAGAAAAGACAAGACATGCCTGAGAAGATACCGAGGCACAGACCTGGATGGCCCCGTGGGGCTACAGTGCTGGCATGGCCTGGCATGTAGCCTTTGGGGTCCCCTCCTTATTCTGTCATCCCTGACCTCAGAGCCTCCCAAAGGCAGGGACTCACGTGACAGCAGAGCCCGTGAGCTCAGGGTGTGCGGGTAGGGGCCTCCTGACCGTGTGTGGCCCAGGCAGGGGCACCCCTGGGCTCTGAGTGTCAGGGAGCAGCTGCCCATGCCAGAACTGATGGTTCCCAGTGTCTTTCTTTTTTACTTGGGTTTTAATTGAAAGCAAATTGGACTGGGTTTTATGGTGGTCTCATTTAAAGTAAATTAATTGGAGGGCAAGGAAGTAAATCCGTGGGACATAGATCAGTGGGGGCCACTGGAGACCTCGTCCAACCTCACTGGGACCATGTTGTGCCCAGTGACCCAGCAGCAGGGTCAAGCGCTACTCTCTTGTAGGCCATGGTCTTGGCCTGAGAGGCTCCCTCACTCCCTGCCCCACTCTGGACACAGGGAATTTCTTTTCCAACGCAGGATGTGGAGGATGGAGAAGGAAGCCTGGGAGACCCCACCACCACCACCACCTCGGCTTGGGACCGTGCCCAGGTGGAGCTCCTTGGGTGCCCCGGCTGACATGGCCATGGGGAGACCTCTCTGTTCCTCCAGGCAGCCCAGCTCCTACCATCGTGCCCCTGTGCTGTTCACCCAGCTGATTCCTTGCATTTAGTGCCTACCACCTGTGAGCTGGGACCCACGATCCTCCCGGCCCCTGCTGTGGGAGCCCAACCCACAGATGTCTGTGTCTCCTGCGATCCTGGTGGCGTCTCCCACCCTGCCCTGTGCTGCAGTCCCACATCCCCCATTCTCCAGCCTCATCGTGGCCACCTTGGCTTAGCCGCCTCCTGGGCTTCCTCTGAGCTCCACGGTGCTTGCTTGATATGAAGATGTGGACGTAGCACACAAAGGGAGTTATGATGTCACCGCCTGTCCCCAGTGAAACCACCCCCTGGCTGGGCTGCTCTTGGGCACGCCGCTGCCTCCATCGATACCCCAGTCTCCCAGTATGTGAGTTAGGGAAGTGGCCTTTGTCCTCCCAACCCTCAGATCCACCACCCCAGGCGACAGCGCTGCTGCAATCACCCACTTCATGTAGCCGTTTGCTTTGGAAGTAATTTCCGAAGGAAAAACATTCTGTGGGGCGGGGGGTTACTGTGCCAAAGGATAGGAGCGGTGGAGGGGCTGGTTCCAAGGTTCTTAATGTCTCAATTGCACGTAGTTGGGCATGCTAAACCCACTTACCATCCTGGGTTCTGATGGACAATTTTCCCCTTTATTTGTTAGCCACAAGGGGACTGGTCTGTCTGTGAAAAAAATTCCAAATAGTCATTAATTATTCCAAAGATTGCAGGGTTTTAAACAAGGTTTGAAGCCAAATGCTGGAGGAACCCCTGGTTTCCAACCCTCCCTGCAACCCCTCTCCCTCCAGGGAATCTTGCAGCCCTCACCCGCCTGCCGGCAACTTGGGAAAAGAATGAGAAAGGCAGGGACCCTCACCCACAGCTTAAGACACTGCCCAGCACCAGTCAGATCTTTGCACCTACATAAAACAGCTTTTTTGAGATGCAATTGTCATAACATGCAATCCACCCTTTCTAGGTGTGTATTCAAGGGCTCGTGCATTTTCATGACTCTGAAAGGACACGCAGTGCCCATCAGCAGTCACTCCGGATTCACGCCAGCGCCCCAGCAAACACGCATCTCCCTCCCATCTCCATGTGGACTTGCACAGCAGTGGAATCACGCGATGCGCTGGTTGTGGCTTCTCCCACTGAGCATCAGGTTTGCAGGGGCCGCTCACGCCGTGGTGCGAATCTTGCTGCATCCTTTCTTCCGGCTGGGGCTGCGGCCCTGTGTGCATGGACCTTAATTGTTTCGGCCGCGCCTGTGTCGGTGAACGCTTGGGCTTGTCTCATCTCTGGGCCCTTGCGAATGACGCTGCTATGAACATGGGGATGCATGTCTTTGGTTCTCTCGGCGCACACCTGGGAGGGAGACCGCGGGGCCATCTGCTCACTCCATGGCTAACATGTTGAGGAACTGCCACACGGTCTCCCCAGTGGCTGCACCAGTTTGCATTACCATCAGCAGTGTGCATGGGCTCCAGTGTAAGGGAGGGAGGGAGGAAATAGGAACCCAGGAAGGAAGAGGAGGCAAGGCAGGCAGGAGGCAGTAGAAAAAGAGGTAAGGGTGCAGTACCTGGGTAGCACCTGACCACTGACGCCCAACAGCAGGCTGGTCTCTAGAGAGAGGCCTGCCACCCAGGCGGATATTCCCTGCCCTGCAGGAGACGAGCCCGCCGCCAGGGGTGAGGAGGTGGACACTGGGGAGCCCCAGGCGCCCCGGCTGGAGGTGCTCGGGTTCAAGTGTCTTCCGCTCGCTCAGCCTGGGTGTCCTGGCAGCCCTGTGCCCTCCTGCTGGGGCTCAGGTGCCTCATCTGTCATGTCTTGGGGCTGGGCCGGGCCCCTGCAGCCTGATGGGCTAAGGCCCTAAGTGCTGCCGGCAAGAAGGCAGCCGCACAATCTCCACCTGTCAGGGACCCCTGGTAGCGGGTGAGTGATGGCCCCAGGGGATTGACCAGCTGTTTGGGCGACCCGTAAACATGGTCTTAAAGTGGCCAAGGACACCATCCATCTTGCCTTGGAGCGGCTTTCAGAGTGGCACTCGCTGACACGGCCGTGGGCCCCTTCCGGGTGGCGCGCAGGTCATGCTGAGCTGCGATGGGGCCTTTGATGGATGGCTCTTTTCTGCAGACCGGGGTGGCCCTGGGGGGACACCCAGGGCTGGAGCAGGCAGATGTGGCAGGGGCAGCCCAGTGCTGCCGGGTCCACCTGCCACTTGCAGGTGCTCTGTGGCTCCCTGCCTTCCACCAAGAGCCTGCCACAGACAGGACACCAGGCCTACTGGCCCCAGGCCTGTACTGGAGTGGGGCGGGGCGGGGCCAGCCAGGACTCAGGGTGCAGGCCAGCCGGGTTTCTGATTCCACCAGGGTCCCCGTACAAACCAAACGCAGCCCACAGCTGGCTTCTGCAGCCTCCAGTATAGCCCCAGAGAACTGGCTAGTGCCTTCTGCTTTATGTAGAACCCATGGCCTCAGGGTGAGCTCTGGCGAGGCTAGGCGGGTGGGCCCAGCTGCTGGACACACATCACAAGCCCTGTGGCAGCCTGCGGGCCTGGCCTTGGGGAGGGCTGAGACAGCCCAAGGCCACTCGAAGGGTATGAGAACACAGTCTCTTCTGCTCATTTCTGCTACGCACCTGGGGTCTCCCCTGGGGTGGGTCCTGGTGGGGACCCTGACGCCCAGCTCTGGCTGCAGACGCAGGTGGCATCCACACCCCCTCTGGCCCCTAGGGTTGGAGGGACCCTCGAGCTTGGGCAGGTTCCCGTTTCCCCTGCAAGGCCTTGGCTTTGCTGCCCTCCTTGCCTCCTGCCCCTCCCTCCACAGGCTTGGCTGTCCTCCCCCACACCCCACTAGGGACACAGCTAGGCAGAATGGAATGCCCTGGAGCCTGGGCATGTCCTCCATAGCTCTCCTGGCACTGGGCACCAGCTGCCCTGACTTGCACATCTCACAAAACAGGGAGCTCATCACTTGCCAAACAGCCTTCTCTGTCTGAATTCCTCACATCTGTCCTCTGCCTTGGGGCCCTGAGCTTAGGCCTCCTGCCGGCTCCCCCCACTCCAGGACCTACCCTCAGAGACTTGCGGACAGCAAGAGGATCTCACATCGCTCTCCTTCTCTGTGACCGGAGTCTAGCAGGCCCAGCTCCCTGGGGCCAGGGCTCTCCACGCCCCACTTTAGCTGCCTCCTACAGACATCACGGTCCCCCAATGTTGACCAGGTAGCTCTCCTTCCTGGCAACTCTCTGCTCGCCTGACTGCCGGCTTGGCCACTTGGAGGCAGAAAGCCTGGCTGGGGCCATCGTTGTGGGAAGCTGCCGCCTGCAGGGCAGGCATTCTGTGTGAGTGCCAGTCCGAGTCCCGGCCGTTCCACTTCCCATTCAGCTTCCTGCTGATGCACCTGGGAAAGTGGCAGAGGCTGGTGCTTGGGTTCCTGCACCCACCTGGGAGACCTAGTGTCGCTCCCCCTCTTCGTGGAGGAACGACACAGGACCCTGCGCTGTTCTTTCGTCTGCTCGGCCCTCCCCGGGTTTGCTGCTGGTTCTTCCCGGGTTGGCTACTATCCCTTCCACCTCCGTGGAAGGGCAGTTCCCCCGGCCACATTCCCCACTTCTGCGGGGGAGCAGCACACCGCCGGCCGGCTCTCTCGGGGGCTGCACAGGTGTTCCTCAGGTAGATGTTCCCCTTAGATGTTCCTGGTGCATGCCGTCTCTCTCCTCCTTTATAGTCCTCTTCCACCAATCCCAACTCTGCTACCCACACGCCGAGTACGCTGCTCTCCTCCAATCAGGAGCAGGTCCCACAGTTTATTGGTTGAACTGGAGGCAGCTGCGTAGAAGCTGTTTCCCTTCTCAGCGCCATATTGTGGGAAAGCAGATGCATAGAATAAGTCTTAATTCCAGTAACTTAGTCTAGTCCCAGTTGCTCCCCACACCTAGATGGCGTTCTAGGCTCCTGGCTTCAGCCTGGCCCAGCCTTAGCTATTGTGGCGCTTTGGGAAGTGAACCAGCAGGTGGAAGAGATCTCTTTCTCTCTCTCTCTGTTAAGTCTGCCTTCAAATAAATAAACCAATCTTTAGAAAGAAAGCAAAGCAAAGCATCTGTTCCAAGTCGTCAGCCAAACACCGGGGCGCCGTCTGGCTTGGCCGTTCCTTGTTCTCCGCTGTGTTTGTCTCCTCAGCTGTCCCTGCACTCTTCTCTCTCTCATTCCGGGCATGTCCCCTCACCTGCAGGTTGGCTGTGGCTGTGCCAGTGGCTCACCTGGAGCATGCGCGGGGGAACAGCAGGGATGTGTAGCTTTGGGGGGTCCCCAGGTGTCCGATGACCAGGCTGCACAGGGCTCAGGGTGTGGCCGGCTAAGGAATGCTCTTCGTGTGTTCAGACCGAGGCGCTGGGCTCGTCACCGCAGCAGCGCCCAGCCCACCCTCGTGGGTGGACCCTGAAGCCACGGAAGCCTCGATCCGGGAGGCTCCCTGGAGTCTGCGAACGTCCTGCTCCTCGCTGAAGCCTGGCATCAGATCTAGCGTCTGTGCGTGACTCTTCCTGAGTTGCAAAATGCTAGGCTTTCACCCAGGACCTCCCTGCTCAGGGCCAGCCGCCTTCAGTGTGCTGTAAAACCGGCCGTCACACCTGCTCCACGGACACACCGATGGGAGTTGTGAGTTCCTATTTTCTAGTGTTGGTGATCTTGACCCTGCTGACTCATTTTATGTGGCATTTGTCAGTGGGGGCCGCTGCCGCCTGGCCCCTGTTCCCTTGTCACATGCCACCATCGTTGGTTTATTTTGTTTTAAATACCTACTTTATGCTTTACTAGGCCTTTGGCCTAGTAGTTTAGACTCCAGTGTACCACAGTGGAGAGTCTGGCTTTGATTCTCACCTCTTATTCCTTAGTTCAGCTTCCTACCAGTGTAGACCCTGGGCGGCAACAGGCGATGGCTCAGGGAACCGGCTCTCTGCCTCCCACGTGGAGAGACCCAGATCGTGTTCCTGGCTCCCAGCTTTGTCCTGGCCCATGTTGGCCATTGTGGGCATTTAGGGAGTGAGCCAGTAGATGGGAGGCCTTTCCGTATACATCTCTTTCTCTCTCTGTCTCTTAAATAATCTGGAATTTCTTTAAAAAGTTTTTTTTTTTTTTTTGTTAAAAAGACAACCCTAATGGCTGAATGTGCTTCTTCAGGCCCAGGGCGCATTGCCTGATGCTATGGGGTTCAGCACATGGGGCCCCAGGACAGGCCAGCTCACTGGGCCGGGCAGTTCCAGGCCCCGGCTTGTGGCAGGCGAGCTGCTGGCAGTAGCCATGTGTCCCCGACACCTCACTCCGGGGGCCAGGGCTGCCCCCCAGGGCCATTCTGTGACCACCTGTTGACCCTGCATCCTGGCTACAGATGAAGGCAGTACCTGGAGTCCCCACAGCAGCCCTGTCTTTTTCGGAACTAGAGCCCCATTTTGTAGATGAGCAAACCGAGGTTCAGAGAGGCTCAGCACCCTCTTTGAAGGGAGGCGGTGGAGGGGACGCCTGCCCTGAGGCCGGATCCAACCCAGCACAAGCTGCTCCCAGCGGTTCTGCCTGTGCAGGGGGGAGTGCAAGCCTTCCACCTCCCAGCGGGGCACTCCATCAGGGGTTTCTAAAACTCTGCTGGCACTGCTGAGGGTGACAGGCCATCTGTCTGGCACCTTGTCCTAGTTCCTAGCATCAGAGGATCCCCTTGGGCTGCCTGCTCTCCTGCCCGAACTGAAGGTCAAATGGCAGAGACTCACCCTCCAGCCCCAGCCTCAGTTTACCCATCTGTAACTGGGGCAGAGGACCCTCCTCCTGGCAGACCTGTGGGGGAAGTGGCTCCTCCTACCCCAGGTCTCGGGAACACACCCCACAGAGCCTGTTTCTGCCCCCAAGTCGTCACTGTGTGACCAGCAGACACGAGAACGGGGAGGCTGGCTCATTTTTCAAACAAAACGGTATCAGATGTGTGATTTGGTTTAAAAAAATATATTTCTGGCAATGGCTTGAGCTTTGCTCAAGACAGAACCACGGTGGGGGGAGGAGGTGGAGGGAGGGCCGTTCCAGTGGCTTAAAAAACCCCAGAGAAGTGTGCGGTGATTAAGCGCGACCATTAGCTCTAATGGGCAGTAATTGGCGATGAGAAATAATTTTCTAGGGCACAACTGCCCCTGCTGCCCCCACGCCCCGGCCCCAGTCGGGGGACGGCCAAGGGGCTGATTAACTCCCGGGCTGGAGGAAATGTCGGAGGCACAAAAAGTTTCCAGATTCGAGGGTAATTGGGAGAAGTTATTTCACTTTCCACATCAGGCTGATGAGGGGCCACCCACCTGCGGCGGGGGAGGGGCCTGCCGGCTTCCTGCCTGCCAGGGAATGGGATGGGGGCAGCTGCTGAGGCAGGCGGGAGGGGTAGCCGTGGGCCGGGGAGCCATTCCCACCTGAGTCCCTGCCAGCCCCGAGCCCCGAGCCCCGAGCACGTCACACTCAGGTCTTTTTCTGTCGTGATGTGCTCATCACCACCCCCCATCCGCACAATGCTTGTCTTTCCCACCTTAAAACTCAGACAAGCAAACGCACCAGAGGCAGGCCGGCCTCTCCCATTCCCACCTCCCTGCCTCTCTCCCAGACTAAGCCTCCCTGCCTTAGGTGTCTCTAGGGGATTCAGGGGCACCTGCCCCCTCTTGGCCCGGAGATCCAGCCTGGCTTGTCTATTGGGAATTGGATGGGCTCCTCAGGCCTCTGTGTGCAGAGCACAACCTGCCCAACTGCCCTGCACAGCCCTCCTCACCCCTGCCCTCCAGAAAAGCCTCCTGGCCCTCTTCATGTGAGGGAAGTTACAGGTCTTACCTCCATCCACCCGAGTACCCACTCGCTCTTCTCAGATCCCATTTCCAGGTTCTGCTTTCCTCTCCAGCCTGGCCTCATTCCCCTCATCCCCACACCAAAGCATAGACTGTCATTTCTCACCTCTGTGCCTGTGACCCCCACACAGCTGTCCCCGGCTCGACTTCTCTGTCTCTGAAAAGTCCCTGGTATCTGGGAAGCCCCTGACCCTCTCATTCCCAGACCTAGCCTCTCCTCGGACCCAGGGGTGGACAGTGCTGCTGTCTCCTGAGCCAGGGCTGGGACCAGTCTGGCCATGCCTGACCCCAGCACTGAGACCGTGAGTACTCACACCTGCCCAGCCCAAAAGTTGGGGTCCTGGCGGGCCGGCCTGCGTGTGGCCCACCGTGGGCCAGTTTGCAGCACGGGCCACTTGGAGCCAACACTGCACAATGAGTGTGCTTCATCCTGCCCTCTCTCTGTCTCCGTGTGCCCTGTCGTCTGTCTCTCCGCCTCTGCCTCTCCCGCTCCCCAGGATGCTTCCACGGTGACACAGATCAGGGTGATGTCAGAGAGCTTTGTGCTCCGCCTCAGTGACACTGATGTTCTAATAGACCCAGAAAAGAGCCGACCCAACCAGAAATCGCATAATCTCAGAGGGGACAGAGTGCTGCCCAAAAGCAGAAAGATGGTGAGATGGGCGGACAGACAAGGACAAACGAATGACCAGGAGGAAGCGATGTGTGATCCAGGTGGGGCCCCCTGGGACTGGCACCCGTGCCATGTGCTGAGCTCCCTGTCACAGGGGCTGTGTAACCAGGGCTTGGATGGCTGCAGCCCTGGAAACTTGCAGAGGGGTGCCCTGCCCTGTGAGGACCCAGAGTGAGATGATCCGGGGGGAGCTGAGACCTCTGGACCAGCCCCAGATCACCTCACCACCATCTGCTGCCCAGAGCCTCAGCCCCAGGAGGAGTCCACTGCTGACCAGCTGTGTGGCCATCGGCAGGCTGCAGAACCTCTCTGTGCCACGTGTCTTCCGTCAGTGAGAATCACCGGGTCACCCACCTCAGGATCCTGTGTGAATGGACGGGGCTGGCCACAGAGACACAGGACTGACTGGGGCCCCACGGTCTCCACCAGCAGCAGGTGCGAGGACTCCTGCTTGCTGGGGCGGGGGGCGAGCATCAGGTCTGTCTGGCTCCAGGTCTGTCCAGCTGGTGGCCACAAAACTCAGTCTTTGTGCCCCAGGACTGTGGCAGTGATGCCAGCTGTGGATGTGTGCACAGTGCCTGCTCCCAGCAGCTCTGTGAACCGAGGACGCGAGGGCTCCCGTTCTGAAGCCGAGAATACCAGGCAAAGAGCGCCAAGAACTCCCCCAGGGCGTTCGGGCTTCACGGTGCTGCTGGCCGCTCAGCGGTAGACACCAACAGCTGAGATATGGCCAAAGTCCCGCCGCGGAGAACGCGCACTCCGTGCTTGGGCACATCACCGCCAGGCGGCGCTGCGGAGTATTATGGGGTGGAGGGGTGCAGGTGAGGCCCGCAGACCTGGATGCGCACCTGTGAGGGAGGTGGCGCAGGAGAGTCCCAGTCGACCCAGACGCGCACCTGCATGGGCGGGGCGGGGCGGGGCGCTGCGGAGAAAAGTGAGGCCAGCAGATCCGGACGCGCACCTGCGGGGGGTTAGGGCGGGAGATGAGTGAGGGCTGGCAGCCGACTTGCAGGCGCACCTGCCGGGGGAGGGGCCTGCACGGCGGCGGGAACGGCCCCTTTGGGGGCGGAGGCGGGGGGCGGGCGGGGGCAGGAGGGGGCTTTCAGCAGCTCGCCGGAACATTTGCATGTAATTTGGGAGCGGGTCACATGTGGGAGTCATCAGGCGGAGGAAAGGCGCAATCAGGGCCTAATCACTGTCTGTTTGGAGGGGTCTGGGCCCGAGTGAAAAATGAAAACGAGCCTATTTTGCTTGAGTGACAGCCATCAGCGGCCACCTTTGACCTCCCCACTAGGGCTGGGGTCTGCCCCAGCTTTAAAAACCAATCGTCAGGGAAGGCCGCACGCCCTCCTGGCAGGGACCTGGGTCTGTAGCATTCATTCATTCATGGCTGCCTGGTTCCTTTTTTCACCAGCCTGGCCCTGGGACATCCCGGGAGCACACTCAGGGGTTTGAGTCATAACCTGTGACTCGAAGCCTGGCAGCCCTAGGCAGGTGCGTATCAGAGTGTCCGTGCTCCCATTCCCATCTGTGGAATCCTCTCCCTCTAGATGTCCCCCATGTGTGCCACTGCCAGGTATGGAGGCCAGGGCTGCAGGACTGGGGCCCGAGGGAACCCAAGGGCTGTCCACATGGTGATGGCTGGGCACAGCGGTCCCTAGCCCGGGCAGTTTTTGCCCAAGAGTCATCCCAGCACCCAGGGGCTTGTCCTCCACCATCTCCTCCCCCCATGGTCTGAAGGCCCCAAGAATCCCAAGGCCTGGACCTGGTGGCCTCGAGACGGACCACTGAGACTGCATCCTGCTGTCCACCCATGGCTGGGAGGGACTGGGGCTCTGGCTTGGGGAGCCAGTGACAGCTAGTGCCATGACCTTTTGGGGACTGTCTTGGCCGTGCCACCATGCCCTTGCCCTCTCTGCAGCCCTGTGGAACCCCTCTGCCCCAAAGGGGCTCTCGGAGTGGCCCCACAAGGTCGGGGTTCCGGGCAGTCGGCGGTCGGTGCAGCTGTGCCGGGCGGCCCTTTCAGGCCTGAGGAATTGCTCTGGGGGCGCGGGCGGGCCGCCCGGTACATTAGCGCCTGCTCTGCGCCTCATGGTGTTTATCGGGATGTGGAACTGGCCTCCAGGAAACCGTCTGGCAGGCCGGGCTTCAGCAAATGGATTGCCAATTAATCAGCATCTATTTATGAGAACGTTTAAACCATTATTAATGTAGTGTAAATACGGAACCGCTGGCGGGCCTGGGGCGGGCGGGCAGGAGGCCATCTGCGAGGCTGCCACCACATTCCTGGGGCCCTTCTCGCTCCCCACCCTCCTGGGGAGGGGTCCCAGCCCCAGCCCCCACCCCCACCCCCCACAGAGCCTACGGCTCCAGGTGCCTCGCCCACAGGGCTCTGGGGCCCGCGCCTGCCTTTCCCACATTTCCCACCTCGCGGGGTTTTCAACAGGTTCTCGCTTAAGATGCTGAATGGGGGCATGGCTCAGCTCCCTCGCTCACTCGGCACGAGCCTGGCAGCCTCCCGGGCCAGCCTTGGCTGGGCTGTTTCCACCTAGGGAGCTGGGGGTGCTGGCCTGGCCTCCCTCCCCTGCTCCCTGCTCCGGACCCATAGACTTCAGCCTGACCCCCTGAGTCCTGGCCCCTGCAGCTGGGCTCCGACCTGGGTTGAGCAGGGGAAGAGGGGGTTGGAGCACTTTGCCACCCTGCCGCCCCCGAGCCTGGGTCTGACTCCAGGCCTCACAGCTCGCCCGGCTACTATCCCAGCATCTCTACCCAGTTCCGGGTGCTCACCTCTGGTTCTCTCCAAGGACAGCTTTGAGCCCTGTCTGGACCTCCTCACGACGGAACGTGACCCAGACATGGTAACCACGGGAGCCCTGGACTGGAGGGGCTCCAGGGCTCTCAGCCTGGTCGCCCATGAAGCCTGATGATGATATTCCCGTCAGCTCTGATGGGTCTTTATCATTTGTACCCATTTCACAGATGGAGGAGGGAGCTGCCTGAGGCCACGTCCATCAGCAATGTGGCCACCTTTTTCTGTGATTCTGATATTTCACAAATGCTCTCCAAAGCTTTGTAATTCTGCCTCTTTTTTTCCCCCAAAGATTTAGTCTTTATTTATTTGAAAGGCAAAGTTAGAGAGGAGGAAAGACAGAGAGAGAGAGAGAATCTTCCATCTGCTGGTTCACTTCCCAAATGGCTGCAATGGCCAGGGCTGGTCCAGACCAAAGCCAGGAGCTAGGAGCTCCTTCCGGATCTCCCACATGCATGCAGGGGCCCAAGGACCTGGGCCATCTTCGGCTGCCTTCCCAGGCCACTGGAGCAGCTGCGACCCAAACTGGTGCCCAGATGGGATGCCAGCATCGCAGGCTGAGGCTTCACCTGCTACGCCACAGCACCAGCGCCCAATTCCTGCCTTTCTCTGGGCGCTTGGCATGGCGCCTCCCAGAATTCCATGAGCAGTTAGCTCAAGGCCCCTGGGCAGAAAAGAAAGGCAGAGTGACTTGGTGCTTTGGTAGCAGGTGTCCCCAGACACCTCTGGTCACTCTGAAGGCATTTCCCGCCCTGCTAGCCGAGAAGTGCATCTATGGGGGCACATGACAGGGAGTAGGGGGATGGCCCTGGGGAGGTGGAGGCTGAGCATGGAAGAGAGGGATCAAGCAGTGGGGCTCCAGGGGATCTAAATCCCCTCCCCGGGCTGCCGCCCTCCGCCACGGCCAGTAAGACGGTGTTTGCTGGCTTCTTCCCTTGACTCCGTGCCCTTGAGGGTGAGGACTGTGTTTTCACCGTCTTCATGTTGTAATGCCACAAGGAGACGCCAGAGCCCATGTTTGTTGACTGACTAATGGAGCATTTGGGGAACCCCTACTTGGTGCCACTTCTGCAGCTCCTGTCTTTTCTCCCTGGCCCTGGCCCATGGGCCTGGCTGCCCTCAGTGCCAGGCACTCCACCAGCCCTCAAGGCAAGCCCAGGGACATGGAGGGGGGCCGCGGGAGGCAGGATGATCCCACAGCCTGTAACCAGATCAGCCTGGCACACAGGAACCACAGGCCAGCCTATGGTCATTGTGCACCCCAGTGAGCTGAGGCTTCTGACGTCCTGAGGGCCCCAGAGCTGGCCAGCGGCGCTGCACACTACGCGCTAGAGGGGAGAACAAAGAGGCGGCATGTGCCCCCATTTCCCGGCCCCGCTCCCCGCCCCCCATCAGCCCCGCAAGGCTTGTTTATATTACAGCAGGAATTATTCCAGCCCTAATCAGAGGCCCTGCGAGGCTTTGGCATTCGAGGTATTTCTTTACCCAAGGACACTCTCCAATCCTATAATTTCCATTTCCCCAGACACCCCTGATTGAAAGCAAACATTTTATATTTGGAAAGGAAAAGGGCCGTGTGCTATTCCTAGCCCAGCCGGGCTGTCCGGAGCCGGGCCCCGGGGGCCGCCGACCAGGCCTGGGCTCGCAGGGAGACACAGATCCAGGAGGGCACAGGGAGATGAGAGGGAGGAGGCGAGAGACCCCAGCGGCCACGGGGAGGCGCTTGCTCCCGACTGGCCGGCTGGGAGGGCGGGGCCTCCCTGGGAGAGGGCACAGCGAGGAGAGAGGGCACTGTGGGTGCCAGAGCCCGTGGTGGGTGGGGATGCCACGGGTGCCTCTTGCTCTCTGCGCCCCTCCCCAGGAACGTCATGCCGTTTCCAGGTAAGACCCCCGAGGCCCCGTGCAGTATGGGACAGCATGGGATAGAAGCGGTGGGAACGCTGGAGTTTGTGCAGCCTGTGCCCAAAGGCGCTGCGGGAAGCCCAGTGTCCAGGGGATCCTCGTCGTCACCTCCGGCCTGTCCACTGTCCTGGGACCCAGTCCCTTCATCTCTGGGCGCTGCACACAGCCCGTTGCTCCTGCACAACCTCTCCAGGGAGCCGAGAAGACAAAACCCCGTGAGCCCCAGGCCCACCTTCCCCTCCGCACTCCCTGAGCCCAGGTGGCCCCTCTGGGCTGTCACAGAGGCACAGGCAGGACCGGGTGTCCATCCCTGGGGGTGTCAGAGCTGTGTGTACCCAGCCCTTCCTGTGTGCCGGTCACTGCCAAACCTTCTACAAAAATGCCTCCGGCAACCCTTTGAAATAGATATTATACCCATTTTTTAGATGAAAAGACCAAGGCTTGTGGAGCTTACGTTACCATGGGTGCTATGCATGTGCCTTGAACCTCAGCGCCTTGGTGCTCAACTCTTGAGGTCAGCGAGGGCCAGCGCGGGGGCAGGGGGACAGAATTGCAGCCCACCTGACCCATGCCAGGAGCGCACTGGGTCCTTATTTGAATGACACAGTCTGGGGAGGCAGGGAGGTGACAAGTGACTTTTAGCTTTTGCTCTGTGTAAATCCGTGTTCTTGGGACAGTTAAATGACTGCATTCATGATGTTGTTTTTCCCTTACATTTTTAAAATTTTTATCCAAGGCATGCATGCGCAGTTTTGTTAACTGCTTCTCTGAAGTGTAGTTGGCAGACAGTAAAATGCAACTATGTAAAGTGTGCAAGTCAATAAGTTTTAAAATAGCTTTATTGAAATATAATGTGCATCCCGTATAATTCAATGTTTGGTTCATACCGTACCATTCAGTGGTGTTTGGTATATCACATTTTTAATGATTTTTAACTTTGGAAATTATGTATAACAAAGCTTTCCATTTAAAGTGCACAGTTCGGCAGCATTGAGTACATTCCCATGGCTGCACGGCCATCACCCCAAACAGAAACTTTGTACACCCTGAACAGTAGGTCCCTGTTCGTCCTCCCCTCCCGCCAGCTCCTAATATACACTATTCGCTGTTTTCATGCTTTTGCCTGTTTTACACGGCTCATCTAAGAACCCTACAGCATTTGTCCTTCTGCGTTCAGTAGTGTTTTCAAGGCTTGCCCGTGTCGCAGCCTGTGTCGGAATCTCACTTCTTTCTGTGGCTGAGTAATATAGCGTGGCTATCCTTACCTTACACATTGTGGAAGTCCATTCCTCCGCTGAGGTCACTGAGGACCCCTGGGCTGTAGTGAACGATGCTACAATATACGCTGGTAAGCACGTGTCTGTTGGAGTCCGTTTGCAGTCCTGTTAAGGGTACAGCTAGGGGTGGAAGTGCTGTGTTATGTGGGACTACCGGCTAGCTCTTCGGAGAAGCATCACTTGTGTTCCACGGTGGCCGACCACTTGCATTCCCAGGACTGTACAAGGGTTCCTGCTCCTCCATATCTTTGTCAGCATCTGTTGTTTTCTGTTTGTTGATTTCAGCCATCTTCATACATGTAAAATGGTCTCTCACTATGGTTTTTTTTAAAGATTTATTTTATTTATTTGAAAGACAGAGTTACAGAGAGCGGTCGTCCATCCGCTGGTTCACTCCCCAGATGGCCGCAACGGCAGGAGCTGCGCTGATCTGAAGCCAGGAGCCAGGAGCTTCCTCTGGGTCTCCCACACAGGTGCAGGGCCCAAGGACTTGGGCCATCTTCTACTGCTTTCCCAGGCCATAGCAGAGAGCTGGATCGGAAGAGGAGCAGCTGGGACCAGAACTGGCGCCCATATGGGATGCCGGCACTGCAGACAGCAACCTTACCTGCTACGCCACCCTGCTCATCTTGAAATTGGGTTGTCATTTTATTGTGTAGGGTTTTTGTCATTGTTTTTCTCTAAATATTTAATGCAAGATACAGCATAGCTGTATTCAAAGAGATGTGATTGACAGTAAGAGGTTATCGTTCTACTGAATCAAATATATAAAAGTATTTCAATACACCTAAAAGTCTTAGATAGATGTGTTTCTGTTCTTTTTTTTTAAGTTTCTTTTTTTAAAATATTTTTTATTTATTTATTTGACAGGTAGAGTTACAGACAGTGAGAGAGACAGAGAAAAAGGTCTTCCTTCCATTGGTTCACCCCCCAAATGGCCGCTAAGGCCAGTGCTGCGCTGATCCAAAGCCAGGAGCTAGTCTCCCATGCGGGTGCAGGGCCCAAGCACTTGGGCCATCCTCCACTGCCCTCCGGGGCCACAGCAGAGAGCTGGACTGGAAGAGGGGCAACCGGGACAGAATCCGGTGCCCATATGGGATGCTGGTGCCGCAGGCGGAGGATTAACCAAGTGAGCCATGGCGCCGGCCCCAAGTTTCTTTTTTTTTTTTTTTTTTTTTGCCAGGCAGAGTTAGACAGTGAGAGAGAGCGAGACAGAGAGAAAGGTCTTCCTTCTGTTGGTTCATCCCCCAAATGGCTGCTACAGCCGGCGCTGCGCGGATCCGAAGCCAGGAGCCAGGTGCTTCTCCTGGTCTCCCCTGCTATGGATGCAGGGGCCCAAGCACTTGGGCCATCCTCCACTGCCCTCCCGGGCCACAGCAGAGAGCTGAACTGGAAGAGGAGCAACCGGGACAGAATCTGGCACCCCTACCGGGACTAGAACCCGGTGTGCCGGCACCGCAAGTAGAGGATTAGCCAAGTAAACCGCGGCACCGGCCAGTGTTTCTGTTCTTAATTGCTTTGATGTAGATAACTTTTTTTAAAAAAGTAGTTGTCTCGTGTTTTATTCTTCTTTTGAAGGTTACATAATTTAAATGTAGGGGAGCCACACAAAACAGTACTGGATTAAGAGTTTCACGTATTGTCTTTACTAGAGCATTTCCCCTCCCCCCACCCAGGCTGATTTCCATGACAATATTTGCCGTGGGGTCATTAGTGTCCTGTGAGGTGTGTAGTCGTGCTGGGGTGCTTAGTGGGCACTCTGCGCTGATGGGTAACACGCCGTGTAACTTAGTACCTGATGGTCTGCCCAAACCACAACTGGCAGGTACTGTGATGTTTCTAGGGTGTCTTCTGTCCCTAAATTGCTAATGAGCAGCTATTCATGCTTGAGTGAGCTCCAAGGGACACTCAGAAGGCTGGTCTGGCACCACATTAACTCGTGTCATTAGCGCAGTGGCCTCTCTCGCCCCGGGTCCTCCTACAGTATCTAGAATTTACTGAAAGTCCTTGGCTGCAGATTCGCAGCCGGCTCCTTATCCTTAAATGCCTCCAGCTGAGGCACAGCCGGCTCTTCCCTCACTCGCTGGGTTCGTTGGGTTTTTGAAGACAGAGCGGCAGCCTCCCTAGCTGATGGCAGATACACAGGTGGTTGAAGGAGCAACGCCCGGATTTGCTCTTTTGCACACATCCACCTTAATCCCTGTGGGAAATGCGATGCTGGCTAGTTTACCTTCTCAGTCTGTCTGGGTCACTTGTCGAAGCTCAGCCCCTCATGTCCGGGCTCTTCAGGATGGCCACAGGGCTGGAGACGCTGCAAAGCTGAGGGAGGGCCATTGTGCTGCCCTGGCCGCTGCTGACCGGCCTGCTCCTGACGCTTCTGTCACCAGACTGGCCCCTGCCCACCGGATGCTATGCGGAGCCTTAGCCCTGACACCAAGGGGTTTCACCCAGGACTGACCTCCATTTGCAACTACGTCCATCACAAAGGTATGCTTTTTTTTTTTAAGATTTTTTTTTTTATTTGAGAGGCCGAGTTACAGAGAGAGGGAAATACAGAGAGAGAGGTCTTCCATTTGTTTTTTCCCTCCCCAAATGGTTGCAATGGCTGGAACTGAGCCAATCTGAAGCCAGGAGCTTCTTCCAGGCCTCCCACCCATGTGGATGCAGGGGCCCAAGGGCTTGGGCCATTTTCCACCACTTTGCCAGGCCATAGCAGAAAGCTGGATTAGAAGAACAGTGGCCGGGACTAGAGCCAGCACCCATTTGGCGGAGACTCAGCCTACCACACCACTGCACCCGGCAAAGGTTTGCTTTTCGTCCTAAGAATCTGTGTAACCAAAGACACAAGGAACACTAATTGTGGCTTCCAGGTTTTCTGCTGAGTCCACAAAGACTCTTAAGGGTGTTGTATTAGTGCTTTGTATTTAGAACTCTTTAATAGTTAACTTTTCCAGCTTCTACTTTCCATAAGAGTTTTGATTCTGCCTTCAAGTTGCTGCACAGCCTTGCGCCCCCTCCTGTGTCATCTCTCAGTGGTTCTGGTCTCTTGATCAGCTCCTTGTGGTGACAAATTCATGCACAGAGCAAGGAGTATGCAGACACTGACAGCATTACTGCTTTGCAGCATTACAGCTCCCAGGACAGCAAGCACCGTTGCTTTGTTATTGGGTAGTGATAGTTCTTTATATATTCTGGATGGAAGTCCCTTATAAATGATCTGCAAGTATCTTTAATCTCACTTGGTGGTTATCTTTTTACCTGCACAGAATGTTGCAATTCTGATAAAGCCCTATTTGTTTTTTTCTTCTGCTGTTGACAACGTATATAAGAAACCATGTTCCGGGGCTGGCATTGTGGTGCAGCAGGCTAAGTCGCTGCCTGTGACACTGGCATCCCTTGTGAGTGCTTGGTTGAGTCCCACTTCTGATCCAGCTCCCTGCTAATGTGCCTGGGAAAGCAGCGGAAGCTGGCTCAAGTCCTTGGGTCCCTGTCACCCGTGTGGGAGACCCGGTTGGAATTCTTGGCTCCTGGCTTTGTCCTGGTCTGGACCCAGCCACTGTGGCCTTGTGGGAAGTGAAGTACAAATGGGGGATTGCTCTTCTCTGTGACTCAGCCTTTCAAATACATAAATAAATCATAAAAAAGAAACCATGTCCTAATGTAGTGTTGTGAATATTTACCCTAAGCTTTTATTGTTTTAGCTCTTACATTGCAGTCTTTGATCCATTTCGGGGTCATTCTGTACGTGGTGTGAGGTGGAGTCGCATCTCAGTCCTTTGCATGTGGATACACAGTTGTCCCAACACCATTTGTTAGGTTTGTTTTCTTCCTTGAACCATGTTGCCAAAAATCAGATGACACAAGTGTGAGGATCCGTTTCTGAACTCTGAATTCTGGTCCGTTGATCTACATGTCTTTGCCACACCAGCACCTGTGTCTTGTTCACTGCAGTTTTGTAGTGAGTTTTTTTTATTTATTTATTTATTTATTTTTTGACAGGCAGAGTGGACAGTGAGAGAGAGGGACAGAGAGAAAGGTCTTCCTTTGCCGTTGGTTCACCCTCCAATGGCCGCCGCGGCCGGTGTGCTGCGGCCGGCACACCGCGCTGATCCGATGGCAGGAGCCAGGTGCTTCTCCTGGTCTCCCATGGGGTGCAGGGCCCAAGCACTTGGGCCATCCTCCACTGCCTTCCCGGGCCACAGCAGAGAGCTGGCCTGGAAGAGGGGCAACCGGGACAGAATCCGGCGCCCCAACCGGGACTAGAACCCGGTGTGCCGGCGCCGCAAGGTGGAGGATTAGCCTAGTGAGCCGCGGCGCCGGCCTGTAGCCAGTTTTGAGACAGGGAAAGGTGAGCCCTCCAACTTTGTTCGTTTCTGAAGATTGTTACAGCTATTCCAGGTCCCTTGGATTTTCATACAAGTTTTAAGATTCCTTTGTTAATTTCTGAAAAACATCAGCTGGGCCTGTGATAGGGATTGTATTGAATCTGTAGATCATTTGGTGTGGTATTGCTATTATAGCAATATGAAGTCTTTTGGTATGAGCATGGGATCGCTTCATTTATTAATTCTTTAATGTCTCAATAGTAATTTGTGGTTTTTCAAAGCAGCACTTTGGCACTTCTTTCATTAAATGTATTCTTAAGTACTGTATTCTTTTTGATGTTATTGCAAGATAATTGTTTAGAAATTTATTTGATTTTAGAGTACTGACCTCATATTCTTCAACCTTGCTGACCTTGTTTCTTATTCTAGTAGATTTTTCGGGGATTCTTTAGGAATTCCTGTAAGCAAGGTCGTATCCATTGCAAAAGGTAGTCTTACTTCCCACTTCCTGATGTGGATGTATTTTATTTTCCTTGCCCAGTTGTCCTGCCTAGAACCTCCAATACAAGGTGAATGGAAGTGGTGAGGACGCTTGCCCTTGTCTTGTTCTTGGTATTGGGGGAAAGAATTCAGTTTTTCCCTTGATGTGTGAAGTTAACTGTAGGTTTTTCATATATGGCTTTTTGGTATGTTGAGGCTTCCTTGTGCTCCTAGCTTGTTCAGTGTTTTTGAAGTGAAAGCCTACTGGATTTTGTCAAAGTGCTTTTTAAAGATCAATTACGATGAAAATGTGCTTTATACCTTCATTCAAGTGGTGTGTTACAGTGACTAATTTTTGGATGTCAAAGCAACCTTGCATTCCTGGGAGAAATCCCACTTGGTCGTGTGTATAATCCTTTTTATATATTACTGGATTATGTTAGGTAGTATTCTGTTGCAGATTTTTGTGCCTATCTTAATAAGAAATATGAATGATTGATGAGTAGTTTTCTTGTGATTTCTCTGTCTGGTTTTGAAATAAGGGTGATACTGGCCTCACAGAATGAGTTGGAAAGTGTTCCATCCTCTCTTATTTTTGGGAAAGCCTGCAAAGAATTCGTATTAATTCTTCTTCAAATGTTTGGTAGAATTTGCCAGGTGTCTTCAGTTTTTCATTGTGGAAGTTTTTAAATTATTATCATTGTTCCTAAGGCAAACTCTGTATAGGTTGATCCAGATTTTCCATCTCTTTCTGAGTCAATCTCAGTTGTCCTACTTTCCAGGAATTTGTCCATTTCATCCAAGTTATCTAGTGCGTCACCTTATACTCATTTTTATTTCAGTAAGATCAGGAGTTATGTCTCCCGTTTTGCTTCTATTTTTTCTTAGACTGGATATAATACTTGGTGAAAAAGGAATTTAACTAGTCCTTAATGTAAAAAGAATTAGGCACCATGACCAAGTGTCAGTTTTGTTGTCAATTATGTTGATCTTTTGTGAGAACTAATGAATGGTTTAGTTAATTTCCTCTATTTTCTTCTTTTCTGTTTGATATTTTTAAGATTATTTATTTATTTGAAAGGCAAAGTTGCAGAGAGGTAGAGGCAGAGAGAGAAAGAGAGAGAGAGAGAGAGAGGTCTTCCAAATGCTGGTTCACTCCCTAAGTGGCTTCAATTTTCAGAGCTGAGCTGATCTGAAGCCAGGAGCCTGGAGCTTTTTCCGGGTCTCCTACACAGGTGCAGGGGCCCAAGTATTTGGGCCATCTTCTACTGCTATCCCAGACATGATAGCAGGGGCTAGATCAGAAGTGTAGCAGCTGGGACTCGAACCAGCACCCATATGGGATGCCAGCATGGCAGGCAGGAGCTGTACCTGCTATGTCACAGTGCTGGCCTGTTTGATTATTTTAAAAAGTTGTGGGGCCAGCACTGTGCTGCAGAGGGTTAAAGCCCTGGCCTGAAGCACCAGCATCCCATATGTGTGCCAGTTCTAGTCCCGGCTGTTCCTCTTCCAATGCAGCTCTGCTATGGCCTGGGAAAGCAGTGGAAGATGGCCCAAGGACTTGGGCCCCCACACCCATGTGGTAGACCCGGAAGAAACTCCTGGCTCCTGGCTTTGGATGGGTGCAGCTCTAGCCATTGCGGCCAACTGGGGAGTGAACCAGCGGATGGGATCTCTCTCTCTCTCTCTCTCTCTCTCTGTCTCTATCTCTCTCTGTAACTCTGTCTTTCAAATAAATAAAGTAAATCTTTTTAAAAAGTATATTAGTTTTCACTGAAATAATTATTATTTCCTTCCTTCCTCTTCCCTTGAGTTCAGTTTGCACTTCCAGTTTCTTAAGGTGAGAAATGTTGATTTGAGATTTTTATTCCTCTTTCATGTAATTCACATGTATGCACTTCCCTCTAAGCACTGCATCCCAGAATTTTTTTATATGTTGGGTCTTCATTTCTAATCTCATTCTTTAATTCCCTTTGTAATTTCTTCTTTGACCCATTAGTTTTTTTTTTGTTTTTTTGTTTTTTGTTTTTTTTTTTTTTTTTTTTTTGACAGGCAGAGTGGACAGTGAGAGACAGAGACAGAGAGAAAGGTCTTCCTTTGCCATTGGTTCACCCTCCAATGGCCGCCGTGGCCGGCGTGCTGCCGCCAGTGCACCGTGCTGATGCGATGGCAGGATCAGGTACTTATCCTGGTCTCCTGAGGTGCAGGGCCCAAGCACTTGGGCCATCCTCCACTGCACTCCCGGGCCACAGCAGAGAGCTGGCCTGGAAGAGGGGCAACCGGGACAGAATCCGGCGCCCCGACCGGGACTAGAACCCGGTGTGCCGGCGCCACAAGGCGGAGGATTAGCCTAGTGAGCTGCGGCGCTGGCTGACCCATTAGTATTTAATAGTGTGTTAATTTCCATATAGCATGTATTTCCCAAGTTCCTTTCTTCTATTAATTCCCTGTGTCACTGCATTGTGATTGGAGGTCCTAATTTGGACACTTTCCATGCTTCCCCACGTACTGAGGTTTGTCTGTGACGTACCGTGAGGTCTGTCCTGGAGAACGTTCAGTGCGTGCTTGAGCATAATGCTGGGTGCCGCGGTCCCTAACTGTCAGGC
This sequence comes from Oryctolagus cuniculus, assembly GCF_051225735.1. NCBI lineage: Eukaryota > Metazoa > Chordata > Mammalia > Lagomorpha > Leporidae > Oryctolagus > Oryctolagus cuniculus. The sequence continues at coordinate 145,317,900 of NC_142867.1, read as the reverse complement.
CGAACTGCGTGCGCTGTTGTTCAAGGCTTCTGCGTCCTCGTCAATGTTCTCAGCCCGTGACAGCCAGTGGAGTACTCGCGTCTCTGACTGTAAGTGCTGAGTTCCCAGCTTCCCCTTCAGTTCTGTCAGCCTCGGCTCCTTTATCGAAGGGCTCTGTGATTAGGTATAGACATATTTATAATGTTATAACTTCCTGATGGAATGGCACTTTTATCATTAAAAATATCCCTCCCTTCTCTGTAGGGGAGAAATGTGAGCTATTTTATATACTATAACCACGCCAGATTTCTTACTGCTGCTTGAAGGCATGGTACTTTATCCTTTTATTTTCAAACTATTTCTGTCTTTCAGCCTAGCCTATGTCCGCTACACACAGCATATAATTGGATTTTTGAAATCTAGTATGACAAATCTGCTTTTTAATTGGATTGTTTAATCCATTCACCATTAATGTTATCATTGACATAGTTGGACTTAAATCTGATGTTTTACTTTTTGTTTATTGGATGCCTGTCTCCTTTATTTTGTTTCTCCATTCCTCCTCTAGTTCTTTCTTTTGGATGGAGTAGATTTTTTGAACATTTATTTAATGGGGCCAGACCTGTGGGAGAGTGCGTAAAGCTGCTGCTTGTAACCCCAGCATCCCAAATGGGTGCTGATTTGTGTCCCAGCTGCTCCACTTCCGATCCAGCTCTCTGCTATGGCCTGGGAAAGCAGTAGAAGATGGCCCGAGTCCTTGAGGCCCTGCACCCACATGGGAGACCTGGAAGAAGCCCCTGGCTCCTGACTTAGGATTGGCACAGCTCTGGCCACTGTGACCATTTGGGAAGTGAATCATTGGATAAAAGACCTCTGTCTCTCCTTTTCTCTCTCTCTCCCTCTCTGTAACTCTTCATTTGAAAAGCAGAGTTACACACAGAAAGAGATATTCTATCCACTGGTTCTTTCCCTGAATGGCCACAATGGCCAAGGCTTGGCCAGGCCAAAGCAAGGAGCCAGGAGCTTATTCTGGGTCTTCCATGTGGGTGCAGAGGCCCAAGCACTTGGGCCATCTTCTGCTTTCCTAGGCCATTAGCAGGGAGCTGGATTGGAAGTGGAGCAGCTGGGACTCAAACCAGCATCCATCCAGGATATTAGCACTGCAGACAGTGGCTTAACCCTCGTCCCACAGTGGGAGCCCCTGGGATGGGTATTTTCTAATGTAACATGTTAATTCCTTTAATATTTCTTTGAGTTATTCCTTTAGTGGTTGAGCTGGATCTCACCATACACAGCTTATCAGAATCTACCTCATATTTCTAAAATTCAATTGCAGAGAAATGTAGAACTGTTACTCCTAGATAGCTCTATCCCTTCTATCTCTTTTTATACTTGCTTTACTATTATACATATAATACCTATATATGTTTAAAACCCAACAATATATTGTTGTAATCGTTACCTTATGTATAGAAGCTGAGAAAAGAACAAAGTATATTATCAATTTAGTTTGTTTTGCTCATCATTTATGGTTCTCTTCATTGGTTCCTGTGGGTTTGAGTTACCTTCTGACGTCACTTCCTTACTCCATAGTAACTCAGTTCCAACCGACCTCCTTTGCACTTTTGTTGCCACATAGGTCATGTCTATAAACCCTGACACAATACGTAGACATCACCTCATACACGTGCTTTGTAAATCAGCTAAGAGAAGGAAAAAAAAGTACTTATTTTAATTTTTAAGGTTTATGTATTTATTTGAAAGGCAAAGCAACAGAGAGAAAGAGGGAAAGAGAGAGAGAGAGGAGAGATATCTTCCATCCACTGGTTCACTGTCCAAAAGGCTACAACAGTCAGGTATGGGCCAGGCTGAAGGCAGGAGCCAGGAACTCCATCCTAGTCTCCCTCACGAGTGGCAGGAGCCAAGTATTTGGGCCATGGTGCCCTGGCGTCTCTGCTGTATTAGCGGGAAGCTGGATGGGAAGCCGGGCAGCCAGGACTCAAATGCACACTCTGATGTGGGATGTTGGCATGGTAACTGGTTGCTTACCCTGCACCATAATGCTGCCCCTGTATTTATTCTGGGGTTTTTAAAAAATAATTGCATAACTATCTTTAACACTGCTGTTAGTTTATTCATATGTACTTTAATTTTTGTTTGGGATTACTTGCTTTTGGCCCGAAGAACTTCTCTAAGTATTATTTTTTAAAGATTTCATTTATTTATTTGAGAGGCAGAGTTACAGAAAGAAAGGTCTTCCATCCACTGGTTCACCCCCCAAAATGGCCGCAACTATGAAGCTGAGCCAATCCAAAGCCAGGAGCCAGGAGCTTCTTCCAGGTCTCCCATGTGGGTGCAGGGGCCCAAGGACTTGGGCCATCTTCTACTACTTTCCCAGGCCATAGCAGAGAGCTGGATCGGAAGTGGAGCAGCCGGGACTTGAACCAGCGCCCATATGGGATGCCGGCACTGCAGGAGGCAGCTTTTCCGCTACACCACAGCGCTGGCCCCTATAGGGTCGATCTTATATAGCAACAAACTTGCTCAGGAAATTTTTTTTTAACCTGGGAATTCCTTTTTCACCTTCACTTTTAAAAGGTGGATTTGTGCATTACGAGAATCTTGTTTGGGGTGAAAGATGTAGCGCAGTGAGGTAAGTCAGAGCTTGGGACGCCTGCATCCTGTATCATCCCACTTAGGAGTGTTAGTCAAACCCCAGCTGCTCCCCTTCTGATCCAGCTTCCTGCTAATGCAGCTGGGAAAGCAGGAGATGATGGCCCTGCCCCTGCCACCTATGCTATTGTTTTTGTTTTTAAAGATTTATTTATTTATTTGAAGTCAGAGTTACACAGAGAGAGGAGAGGCAGAGAGAGAAAGAAGTCTTCCATCTGCTGGTTCATTCCCCAACTGGCCGCAGTGGCCGGAGCTGTGCCAATCTGAAGCCAGGAGCCAGGGGCTTCTTCCCGGTCTCCTACATGGGTGGAAGCAGGGGCCCAAGGCCTTGGGCTATCTTCTAGTGCTTTCCCAGGCCATAGCAGAGAGCTGGATGGGAAGTGGAGCAGCCGGGTCTCGAACTGGTGCCCATATGGGTTGCTGGCACTGCAGGCTGCAGCTTTATCCACTATGCCACAGCACCGGCCCAAGGAGCTATTGTTTGAAGAGTACCCTTGGTCTTAAACTTCTGCACACTCCTTTGTAAACAGTGCATGTCTGTTTGTGGAGAACTTTGGAGCTCTGTCTTCTTGCAGGCTCACTCTTTCCCTGGACAGAAATCTCTGGGCCCTGATTAAGGAACCTGGGTTGGAGCCCTGTCCTTTGGCTAGAATTTGGTGAAGCAAGGGAGCTCCCGACCTCTCAGCCACACCTACCAGGAATTGCAGGAGATTAGAAAGGCTGGTGCGTGCCCTTCTCAGAGGGGTGTGCTGAGCCTTGTGCGTGTGTGCATGCGTGTGTATGTGTGTGTGTGTAGCTGTTACTGTTCTCTCTGGAGTTGGTGTGCAAAGATCCTCATGCTGACATCCCACTATCACTTCTTAACAAATTAGCGATTGTTTCTCCAAGTGTTTGTACCCACCCATTCTGGTTTCTTCACATTCCTGCCGACGTTTCATAGGGTGGGTGTTGTTATTTTAGCCATTCGAATATGGACGTAGTAGCATCTCACTGTGTTTCTGGCTTTCACTTTCTGGTGACATAATGAGGTTGGGCGTTTCTTCATGTGCCTGTTTGCCACGCCCACACATTCACAAGTGACATGCCTGCTCACAGCTTTTGCTCATTGTTGAATCAGATAGCTTTTTTCTTATTGATGCATTTTGAGAGACCTTTGCAAAGTTTTCCCTGCACTCTGTGACTGGTCTTGACTTTCTGTTAATAGCGTCTGTTGCAAAGCACAAGTATTGATTAGCTTGATGGACTGAACATTATCCACTCGTTTTACAGAAGCTGCTTTTGGTGTTGCAGCTAATAAATCTCTGCCTAGCCAAGGATCACAAGGCTTTTCCTATTTGTTAAAGATGTGTTTATTTATTTGAAAGCAGAGTTACAGACAGAGAGAGGGAGAGAGAAAGAGAGGGAGAAAGAGAGAGAGAGATCGATCGATCAATCTTGCATCTGCTGGTTCACTCCCCAGATGGCCACAAAGGTTGGAGCTGGGCCAATCCAAAGCCAGGAGCCAGGAGCTTCTTCTGGTATCCGAAGAGGAGCAGCTGAGACTCCTATATGGATGCTGGTGCTGCAGGTGGTGGCTTTGCACACTACACCACAGCACTGGCCCCATTCTGCTATTTTTTTTTTTTTCAGAAAGTTTGTAGTTTGTGATTCTACACTTCTGCATCTGATCCATTTTTGAGTTCAATATCGGATACGAAGAGTGCACAGAAGGAGTTCAGCATGTTTGCCTGTTGTACCCAGTTTTCCCAGGACTATTTGATGAAAAAACTGTCCTTTCTCCATTGAATTGCCTTTGACTGTCGTCAAAAGTCTAATAACTTTATGAGAATTGATCTCTGGACTCTATTCTGCTCCATTGATGTATTTTCTGTATTTGTACCAATACACACTGTTTTAATTACTATAGTTCTGTGACGAGTCTCGCAATTGGGTAGTTTTAGTCCTCCAACATTGCTTTTGTTTTTCAAAGAAAAGGTTTGGCTGGGGTCTTTTTTACAGGCCCCACATCTCTCCTTAACTTTCAAAACACACAGAATATGATGACACTAAATGCTGTACTATTCCAGTCTGCTGGCCTGTGATTCACTTCTGGGTCAGTTCTGAGTGACTGGTTTTTCTCCTCCTTTATGGCTATAATTCCTACTTCTCTTCATAGCTGGTGATTTTTTACTGGATGCCAGTCATTGTGCTGAACAATTTGTATTCCTACAAATGTAATTGAGCTTTGTTCTGGGCCTCTGCTTCTTCTATAAAGAACAATTGCCTTGGGGAGATACAGAGGGTGCCCAGGAGAGCTGAGGTCTGAGGGCCAGGAGCAGACAGAGCCAGTGTGGTGGCTGCTGAGACGAAGGGGACTGGCAGGTGTCCCCTGAGGTCCTCTGATGTGTGGCTCCACGGTTCCTGGGCCAGCCACGCCTCTGCTGCTGCAGCCACTGCCTTAGCCTCGTGTCCCAGGTCATAGCAGAGGGGGCAGGAAGGGTTCTGCATAAGAACTCTGGTGCCTCCTGCCTGGGGTGGGGAATCCATGACTCCTCCTGAGCTCCTGTGGTGTGCGAACTCTGTGCTGGGTACACTCCGTCCCAGGTGTGACAGCTCACTTCCCTCCCGCTTACCCAGAAGTAGGCAGGAGCACAGGAGGGCTGGTGCACGCTATGGCCACAGCCAGCTGTTCCGGCACACCGCGGCAGTCACCTGAGGCTGCAGCACTATCCTGGCCACACACAGTGATTCCTAATGCCTGTCCCTACTGGTAGTTCTCGACTCAGGGCCTTTGGCTGTGCCTTACGATGCCCCACGAGAGCCTGTGCTCCCTGGAGGCACCAGGGCTGTGCTATGACTTACCAAGGAAAGATCAATATGCTCCTCTTATCCCCCACATCCATTGTAGCAGGTGTGTGCTCCAGCTGGCCAGGCCTGGCCTCACCCACAAGACATGCCCATAGGGAATTTCACTGTGTGGTGGTAGCGGTGAGAGCACAGAGATTGAAAACAATCCATGCCCTCTGTCGGCAAGCTGGGCCGACAGCTGACGTTCCCTTCACCCAGCGGAATGCACACTGCTGAGGAGCGAGAGGCGGATCCCACCGTGCTGCAGCGACCTGTGGCCAAGATGTGCTAGGTGCAGAGGGATCCAAACGCGCTGCCGCCGCCGATGCTGTACTGAGCCACTCACATCCCTGCTTGCACTCTCCTAAGTGGAGTCACACGTCGTCGGGCTGTGGCGGACATGAGCCAGAGGTGAGCTTCCCCCTCACCGCAGCGGCGTGTCAGCCGTCGGTCCCTTTCTGTTGCTGAGCCGTGCTCCCCGGTGGGCTGCACCTTGCTTCATGCAGCCTTCTGCGGATGGACGTCCGGTTTACTTCCAATATGGGGGAATGATTAACGACATTTCTATGAACACTTGTGTCCAGGTCTTTGGACAGACACATGATTTCATTTTCCTTGAGCTATATACTTTGAGCTTTATGAGAAACTGCCAAGCCTTTCCCCACTGAGGTTGTCCTGTTTTACATTCCTGCCAGCAAGAATGAGAGATGGACCTTCTCCACACCGTTGTCTACTTTCTGTTAGCCGTTCTGGTGGGCACATAGTGATGGTGTCTCATTTTAAAAAGCTAATCTACTGGGGCCAGTGCTGTGGTGCAGTGGGTTAAAGCCCTGGCCTGAAGCACCGGCATCCCATATGGGCGCCGGTTCTAGTCCCGGCTGCTCTACTTCTGATCCAGCTCTCTGCTATGGCCTGGGAAAGCAGTAGAAAATGGCCCAAGTCCTTGGGTCCCTATACCTGCATGGGAGACCTGGAGGAAGCTCCTGGCTCCTGGCTTCGGATTGGCGCAGCTCCGGCCATTGTGGCCATCTGGGGAGTGAACCAGCAGATGGAAGACACCTCTCTGTCTCTACCTCTCTCTGTAACTCTGTCTTCCAAATAAATAAAATAAATCTTTTAAAAAATTTAAAAATTATCTATTTGAGAAAGAGAGAGAGTGAGAGTGAGCGAGCGAGCGAGAGCACCCATATGCCAGTTTACTTCTCAAATGTCAGCAGTGGCCAGGGCTAGGCCAGGCCAAAGTTGGAAGCTGGGAACTCAGTCCACTTCCCCCATGGATGGTACTGACCCAACGACGTAAGCCATCACCTGATGCCTGCTAGGTCTGTAATAGCAGGAAGCTGGAGTCCAAAGTGGAGCCAGCTCTCAAACCCAGGCAGCCCAGTGTGGCATGTGGGTTTCCTCAGTGCACATTCCTCTTGTCGGTTTCAAAGTGATGAGTACGTGGCTGTTCTTGTTGCTTTTTGTCATGTCCTTTCAATGTTTCACACACTTTTATTGGGTTATTTGTGTTACTGAGTTTACAGTTCTTTATAACTCTGGATACTGGTGTTTTTGCACGTGTGTATGAGAGAGATCAATTTTATTGATCTTTTCAAATAACCAACTTTTTTTTTGACAGGCAGAGTGGACAGTGAGAGAGAGAGAGACAGAGAGAAAGGTATTCCTTTGCCGTTGGTTCACCCTCCAATGGCCGCCACGGCCGGCGCATCACACTGATCCGATGGCAGGAGCCAGGTGCCTATCCTGGTCTCCCATGCATGTGCAGGCCCAAGCACTTGGGCCATCCTCCACTGCACTCCCTGGCCACAGCAGAGAGCTGTCCTGGAAGAGGGGCAACCGGGACAGAATCCGGCACCCCGACCGGGACTAGAACCCGGGGTGCAGGTGCCGCAAGGCGGAGGATTAGCCTAGTGAGCCGTGACACCGGCCACAAATAACCAACTTGTATTTCATAAAATTATTTTCTCTATTATTTGTTCATTTTCTGTGTCACTGATTTATCTTTTTTAATCCCTTCATTCTATTTTGAGTTTAATTTCTTTTCCTAGATTCTTAAAGTAGATACTGAAGTATACACAAAGAGATCTTCTATCCTTGCTAATAGAAGTGCTGAGAGTATTGCTCCCTTTAAACACAGCTTTAACTGCCTTTCACAAATTTTGACATGTTCTGTTTTAATTCTGATTAGTTCAAAATACTTTCCAATTTCTCCCTTTGACATATGGGTTATTTAAACGTGTGTTACTTTAAAATATTTTAAGTTCTTTTTTTTTAAAAAAAAAAGATTTATTTATTTATTTATTTGAAAGTTAAAGTTACACAGAGAGAGAAGAGGCAGAAAGAGAGAGAGGTTTTCCATCCACTGGTTCACTCCCCAACTGGCTGCAACAGTGGAGCTGCACTGATCTGAAGCCAGGAGCCAGGAGCTTCTTCCGGTCTGCCATGCAGGTGCAGGAGCCCAAGGACTTGGGTCATCTTCTACTGCTTTCCCAGGCCACAGCAGAGAGCTGGATCGAAAGTGGAGCAGCTGGGACTCGAACCGGTGCCCTTATGGGATGCCGTCACTGCAGGCGGCAGCTTTACCTGCTATGCCACAGTGCCAGCCCCAAAGTTCTTCTTGATATCTTATTATGAATTTCTAATGTAACTGCATTGAGATTAGAGAATATGCTACAGGACTTGAATTCTTTTCATTTATTCAATCTTGTTTTGGGCATATTCCATGTGTACTTGAAAAAATGCACTACTAAAATGCCCATTTGTTTTATGAGCTGCTCAGAAAGGAAGAGAACGATCATCTTGTTTCTTGGTTTGTCTGGTTCTCTCTTCACTCACTCCGTCACTGGGTCTGTATTATGAGGTGTGTTTGTGTTTAGAGTTCCTATGTCTTCCTAAAGGGCCTGCTCCTGCTCTGAACTGATCCTCTTTCTCTAGTGCTCACGTCTTCCACACTGTCCCAGTAGCTTCCAGCTCAGGCATTCAAACGCCTTCACATAAATCCGATATCCATCAGATGTCATGTCCATCTGATATCGTTCCTTCCCAGTACAAAGAATTTCCTTTAACATTTTTTAGTAGTTCAAATCCACTGGTTCTGAATTCTCTCAACTTTTATTTATAGGAAAATGTCTTTCATTTTATTTTAAGACTGTGGAACTTTGCAGGCTGTGGAGTTCTAGATTGACAAGACTTTTTTTTCTTGCAGAGTTTCAAAGATGTCATTATATTGCTTTTAACTTTCATTGCTTCTGATAACTCAGTGGGATTTTTTTTAAAATATTTGTTATTCTATATATAATTATAATTACATATGTATAGCTATAGATAGATAGTCTGACTGAGACCAAGATTTTTCTCTTTATGTTTGCTTTTTAACCGCTTGAATATGATTAATTATGGTGTGCTTTTCCCTTTGTCTTAAGTTTCATTGACTTCTTGCATCTGTGGTTCTATAGCTGTCAGCTGATTTCAAACATTTTTTCCACTGTTTCTTTACATATGTTTCCCTGCCCTAATCTCTCTCTCTTGTTCTTTTGGGACCCAATTGCATGTGTACTAGGCTGATTGACATTGTCCCACTTACCTCTGAGGCTGTTTTTTATTTTGTTGAGGGATTTGTAGCTTGTCTTCAAGTCCATAGATCTTTTTGCTATGAAACCCATCTAGAGAATGTTACTTTTTAAATATGTTAGTTATCAGTTACAGAATTTCACTTGTTTCTTTTTGTAGTTTTTGATTTCTCTGCTTGAAGTTTCTTTTTTTCTTCACTCATTATGTCCATTCTCTACTTGAAATTTTCAAGCATAGTCTAATGGATCACTTAAAATTCTTGCTGCTAATCCAACAAGCTTTATTCCTATGTCTTTTTTTTTTAAATATTTATTTATTTGTTTATTTGAAAGTCAGAGTTAGAGAGAGACAGAGAGACAGAGATTAATTTTCCATCTGCTGGTTCACTACCCAAAAGGCTACAACAGCTAGGGCTGGCCAAGCCAAAGCCAGGAGCCAAGAGCTTCATCCTAGTCTCCCATGCGGACCCCACCCCTGGGCCATCTTCTGCAGCTTTCCCAGGTGCATTAGCAGGGAGCTGGATTGGAAATAGAGTAGCTGGGAGTCACCCTAATGCCCATATGGATGCTGGTGTTGCAGACAGCAGCTTAACTCACTGCACTCAAAGCCAGCCCCTCTGTGTGTCTCTATGTTTGGTTTTTTTTTTTGTTTTTTTTTTTTTTTACTATTGGTTGTGGGTTCTCTTTTCCCTGTTTCATTGCATGTTAGTAATTTTTATTGCATATTAGGCATTGTGGATGCCATCCTGTTACGAAGGTAGATGTAGCTATTTTCTTTTGAGTGTTGTCTGCTTTTCTCCCAGGCAGTTTTTTCTGGAAGATGAGCTTGATCTAGCCGAGGCTTGTTTTCAGGCTTTGACGATGGATCTGGAGCAGCCCTCCACACTGGCAGGGCAGAGCTCCAATGTCTCCAAGCATCGTACAACCTCCAGGATGTCCATTGAGCTCTCAGCCATTCCATGATGGTTGCCTACTAAGCCTTGCAGAATACTGCTCTATGCATTTTCAGCTTAGAGCTCTGCTAAAGATTCAGAGGTCACCTGCGCAGAATTCTGGTGCCTCTGTGCATAGCTTCCTCCTTCACAGTGCCTGCCCGGAACACTCCCTCCGCCCTGGCAGTCCGGAATTCTGGCCTGTTTCCTCTTGCCATGAAGCCTTCTGTGGAGGCTCACGGCTCTGTTCCAGAGTTTGGCGTAAAGCCAGAGTGGGTATGGAGTTCGCTTTGTGTGTTTCCCTTATGTCAAGGAGTCACAGGTCTGCACTGTCTGATACCCAATGCTGGAAAACTGTGGTTTCCTGTATGTTTTGTCTATTTCTATCGTTCCTTCTGAAAATAGGAAAATTTGATAGTCCAAGACTATCGGAAGTCAAGACTCCCTCTTTATTGTTCAACTTTTGTATTTGTCTTTGCTCCTTGTGTCCTATTTATTGGTTTTTATTTAAGATTTATTTTATTTATTTAAAGACAGAGTTACAGAGAGAGGTATATATGGAGAGAGGTCTTCCATCGGTTCACTCCCTAAATGGCGGCAACAGCTGGAGCTGCACCGATTCAAAGCCAGGAGCCAGGAGCATCTTCCAGGTCTCCCATGTGGGTGCAGGGGCCCAAGGACTTGGGCCATCCTCTACTGCTTTCCCAGGCCATAGCAGAGAGCTGGATCAGAAGTGGAGCAGCAGGGACTAGAACCAGCGCCCATATGGGATGATGGCGCTTCAGGCCAGGACATTAACCCGCTGTGCCACAGCGCGGGCCTCTGTTATTTGTTTTAATTATATACATTTATGAGATATGGCATAATTTGACACATATGCAATGTGCAATGAACAAATCTGGTTAATTAGTATTTCCATTTCCTTAAACATTTTTAAAAGGTTTATTTATTTATTTTGAAAATCAGAGTTAGAGGGAGCAACAAGAGAGAGATCTTCCATCTATTGGTTCACTCCCTGAGATGGCTGCGACAAGCAGTGCTGGGCTGGGCTGAAGCCAGGGGTCAGGAGCTCCAGCCAGGCCTCCCACGTGAGAGGCAGGGCTACAAGCACTTGGGCCATCCTCTACTGCTTTCCCAGGCCATTAGCAGAGGGCTGGATTGGAAGTGGAGCAGCCAGGAAATGAACCAGTGCCCATATGGGACACCGGCAGCGTCACAGGTGGCAGCTTAACCCACTGTGTGACAACACCAGTCCTCCTTAAACATTTTGAATTGAACGTGTTTCACCCTGCCCATGTTTTATTTTTATGTTAGATTTTAAAAATTCTGGTGTAAAAAACAAATGCCAGCACAGGCAGTGCCTGAGTGGCCTGTTGGGTCTGTGGGCTCTTCTCGCGTCTGCTCGGTCATCCCACACTGGCTGCAAGCCAGTGCCCTCTCCTCTCGCTGCGAGTGTGGGAGTTAGGAATGAGCTAACCCTTGGCTTGTACACTGGCTCTGCCACTTCCTACCTCTGCGACCTCGGGTAAGCCACTTAATCTCTCTGATCTGTTGTTCCCTGTAGGCCAGCTAACGCGGATAATCCTTTCCTTGTTAGGTAGTTTTGGGAAGCAGCGGAATCACTCCTGTAACTGCCTGTAGTGGAGCGTGTTGTAGGGGGCGCGCTCATCTCCCCCACTCCATGCTGCAGCAATGGGGCCTTTGCCCAGAGCTGGGGACTTGGCCCTTCTCCCACTGAAATTCTCATCTTGGCAATTTCTTAGGGTGCTGTCCAGGCGTCCGGGAGGCCAGTGGAGCTGAGTTCTGTGGGATGGACTGAGGAGGCCTGTGGGAAACTGTCAGATGTCACCACACTGATAAGCTTTGGGCTCAGGGGCCAGCACTGTGGGGCAGCAGGCTAAGCCTCCACTCGGGATAGATGACGGATAGGTTGGTCGGATGGACAGATGGGTAGAGGAATGGATAGTGGATGCAGGGGTGACACTTAAGTGGGTAGGTGGTGGGCAGATGGGTACATGGATGGATGGTGTGTGGACAGGTGGGCAGGTGAGTGGATGGATGGATCGAATGGATTCAAGGCTGAGTGGGTGATGGGGGAGTAGGCAAATGAATGGGTACGTGGATGTTGGGGGGTAGGTAGAGGTATGGATGGATGAAAGATGTGTGGATAGGTGAGTAGGTGGATGATGGGTGGATGGACTTGTACATGAGGGAATGTGTTAACCTTTATCCTGTTTGCCTCTTTGGAGTCTTAACCCTTTAAAGACCACCTGCATTTGCACTCGCACCCCAAGAGCCCTTGCCAAGGCCGAGTGTGTCTTACTCACACACAGTTACACCTGGAAGCTCTCTGAGGACACGGTGTCTCCATCACTTTCTCCCCATACTCCTCTCCCCAGGGCCTGATACAGACCCTTCAACGGATCCCAAGCATAAAATCCCAGTTCCTCACGGTGCCACCCCACAGGACCCCTCACACCCATGCCCAGACATGAAGATCAACCTTGTCACCTTGGACATGCTGAGCCCAGACCTGCCCTGGGACGGCTGACCAGACATGCCCAATAAGCCCAGGCATTTAAGGTGGCAAACAGGAAGCAGGATGGGCTTCTGGAGTGTTGACCCAGATGGACCCCTTCCTCCCCCCAGGGCCAGAGGCCTTTCCTGGGGTCCAGTGATGGAGGCGCCCAGGGCCCAGTGTGAATGAGGAATTATGAGGGGCTGAAGGTGCTGCCAGCCATGGGTGAAGTGGTGGGAAGGCTATTTTCTCATTCACTTTTTCATTCATTTGGTTTTTATGAAGCACCTACTGTATACCAAGCACCTACTGTTCAGGGGCTGAGGAAAAAGAAGCAATCGAATCAGACAAGTTCCTGCCCTCAAGAGCTTTACTGCTGTGTGGGGAACTCAGACACTAACAAAGGAGCCAGTGGGTTCATGCCATTGTCAGGTTGGGGGTGAGGCTGGGAAGAAAGCCATATGGGGCAATGGATTAGCACGATGATAGACAGGGCCCCTCTGAGCAGAGAAAGAGCTGGCGGTGTGATTACTGGGTCAAGGGTGTCAGGCAGTGGAAATAGTAAGTGCAAAGGCCCTGTGGCAGGAACAAAGGATGAACAGAGGCAGCTGGAGCAAGGAGCGGGAATGGGGAGAGGTGAGAGGACAGAAGAGGCAGGGAGGTCTGACTGCCCAGTTTTTAAAAACAAGAAATAGACCTTAAACTCCCAAGATTGGGATATTTCATATCAAAAGCCAGATAATTCGCTGTTCCTAAAACTTAACATTGCAATGTAGACTGGGCTCGAGTCTTCTTCCTGCCACTGCCCGGGGCCCGCTGGGCAGCTCAATCCCAGTGGGAGCGACACCTGCATCCCCGCAGCCCCGCCAGACTCTCTGAGGGTGCCTCCATGCCCTGTGCTTACCCGCACCTGCGCCCAGCCTCCCCACCCCCATGGGCTGCAGGCTCCCTTGCTCCCTGTCCAGCAGGCCCTGGCTGCACCCTGCCCTCGGGAGAGCCCTCGGCTCAGCTCAGCTGGACTGGCCACCTCGTGCCTGATTCCGGCCTGGAGGAGCCGGCAGGACCCAGGCAGAGAGGACGAGAGAGCCCTGTGGTGGGAGGGCCTCCATCCTGCCCTGCTGTCCCCTCTGTCCCCACCCTAGGAAGAGGCTCATGGACCCCGCCCACCTGCGCCCCTCACCTGCCCTGCCTGTCTCCATCACTACCTGCGGGAGAAAAGCGGACACCCTAAGAGGGTCAGTTCTCTCTGGCCAGCTCTGCCCCCTCTGGGACCCCTAGAATGGAGGCCTGGCCCCTACTTGGCCCTCCTTCCTCCTCCAGGACCTGGGGGTCCCTTTGTGTGGAGCCGGCCCCACCCCCCACCCAGGGCTACAATCCATGACACAGGGACACAGCTAATCACCCCCTACGGGAGCCCCCGGCCTCAGCCAGCCCCTCGCAGCCAGTGGCCAGCGGCCAGGGCGGCCGGTGAGCAGGACTTTATAAACTCGGGCTTAATGTTAAGTACATAAGAAAATCTCTGTAATTTCCCGCCGGGCAGTGGGGATGCTGTCTGGTTCCTCCAGGCCATAATTTTTGGGGAGAGGAGCGATTTTCCCCCACAAATGATGGGAAGTCGGTAGTTACGGTCCCGGCTGGCTGCGGACGCTGGGAAGCTGTCCTGATGCCCAGAATCCCACCTACCTCAGCTAAATGGTATCTTTATGAAATTAGCAGAGCGCGCCTGCTGCACCGAGAGGCGGCGAAGAAAAAAAAAAAAAAAAGACCTTTCAAATGTTAAGTATAATTGGAAAACTGACCTTCGGAAAATATTTTCCCACCGGAGCCCCAAGCTCAGGAAGAAAGGGTGCTTTATGCGGAGGTGAAGGGCGAACTGGGGGCGGCAGCTGGGCTGTGATTGGCTGCTGGCTTCCTCTGGGTGTCCTCGGGTTACAGGGTTTGTGGTCACTGACGGAGGAGGGGCCCAGGTGCCCAGGCCGACCCCGGGCTGGGGCACCAAGGGCCAGCGTGGACACGCCTGGCCCTCTGCCCCTGAAATGCAGGCTGTGTGCAGGAGTGGGCCCGCTGGTGGGCTCCCCAGGCCAGGTCCGCAGGGGGAGGCCTGTGGAAGGGGAGCATGGCATACCCACACACACACACACACACACACACACACACGCACACACACACACACCCGCCCCGCCAGGCCACGCTGCGTGTGCAGAGAACAGAGGGGGAGGGGAATGTGGCCCCCGGGGTCGAGCCAGCGGGAGCGCGGGAGCCAAGGCCCCGAGGCAGGGTGGTACGGTGGGAATGGCACTCTGACAGAAGCTGCTGGGGTAGCATGGCTTGGGACACCTGCGTCCCGGGGTGGGCACGCCTGGGTGTGAGTCACAACTCAGTCTCCCGGTGCCCACCTCCTGCTGCTGTATACCCTGGAAGGCAGCAGACTGTGACGGGAGGACTCGGGGCCCTGCTACCCATGGGGATGACCTGAACTGAGTGCCAGGCTCCTGGCTTCAGACTGGCCCAGTCCCGGCTGTGGCGGGCATTTGGGGAGTGAACCAGCGGATGGGAAGTCTGTCTCTACCTTTCAAACACATAAAATGAAATTCAGTTTTCAATTAAAAAAGAAAGAATGGGCTGTGAAAAGACCCCTGTGGCTGCCGTGTGGAGGGCAGACGTGGGCAGAGGAAGCAGCTGGGGATCGCGTGCAGACAGCTCAGAGCCCTGTGCGGGGGCCGTGCTAAGGGCCTGGGAGGGCCGGGCTCGGGCCCTCAGTGGCCTGCTGGCCTGGGGCGCTGGGGCCCAGTGCTGCCATCTGTGAGTGGGAGGCTTGGGGGTGTGTCCACAGAGCTGGGCTGAGTATTCCGTGTGGCACTGACGGAACCCAAGCGTCTTTGAGACCTGCCAGCCACAAAGGTGCCGACTGGAATTCTGGGAAGCCCCGGGCCGTGTGACTTGGACCATGGAGTCCAAGGCTGTTTCCAGGTCCTGCAGGGCCGGTGCCGCTGGTCTGGGTGAGGTTTTGCTGCCAGCATGTACCTGCTGCTGGTCGGGACCCTGGGCCTGTCCTGACCTCCTGGCACACTCCGTGCCCACTTCTGCTGCAGAACCCACTACATCCTCTCTACAGCCCTGTGAGTTAGGCAGGCAGTCAGTCCCGTTTTCCAATGAGGAGCCCAAAGGGCAAAGGGAACCAGGGCAGAGCAGGAGTGGATCTGTTGCCTGCCTGCATTCTGCGTGTATAAGGCCTGTCTAGCACCTGGTTCCCCTTAGGGGACTGGTATCTCCATCCCACACACGCTGGAGCCTCAGCTTACCATACGATGGGATTGTGCTGTGATGGTAGGTATGGCAGCAGCACTTCTGTAACATCAGCAGGTTGGCTTGCAAAGAGCCTGTCGCAGGAAGAGGGGAGCAGGGTGGGCTCCAGCCTCTTTTCCCTCCTTGTCTGGGACTTCAGCTCTCTCTAGTCCCTCCAGACTTCCAAACCCCTCAGAACCTGTCTGGCCAAGCCAGGAATGTCATCCTGCACTGGGTATCCGGGTGGGCAGCTCGCCTAATGCCACCTGCATGCCAGGACTGTTGTAAGCCCTTAGCACCCTCCTCATAGTCCCCCCCTACCCCCCACCCGTGATGCAGGTGCCATCATCACTGGGTTACAGAGGGGGAAACAGGCACACGGCTCCAATCTGAGAGTATACAAGGCCTTCCTCTCAGCCTGGGAAGCCAAGGAGGAGAGGGGCCCATAGGTAGACCTCTCAGGTCTGCCCTCCCTGTTGGAAAGACAGCATTTACTAATCACCCTCCGCTAATCACCGTTCAGGCAATTTCCATAATTGTCTCAAGAAAAGATCAGCCAAGCTGTGAGCAGAAACAGCCAGAGGCCTGGCTCAGGGAGCCCTGGAATGCCTGGGTCCAGCGCGCCCCTCCCCCAGGGACAGGGCGTCCGTGGGGGGGGGTGGCCCATGCTGCCAGGCGACCGCGCGGGGCTCCGCGGGGCTCCGCGGCTGAGCCCTGGCCCAGGCGACTGCGGACTGCGCTCGGCTCTGGCCGCCCCACCCGCGGAGGCCGGGCCCATGGGGCGCGGGACGGGCCGCGCACGCTTCCTTGAAGCTAATTGCTTTAGTTCGAGGTAATATTCGTCACAGAAACACCAGCAGTAACCTTTGGTCTTGGCAAATTCTCCCCTCAATCACATAACGTAAACAGCGATAAACGAGGGCTTTTTAAGGCTTTCTTCATAATGCGTTACACATGCATTTGTTACTGAATCTGCGCGCGCTCCAAGCCCTGAAACCTGAGCTTAGCGGGGAGGTGAGCAGGCGGCCGCTGCGGAGGGGTCAGGGTCCCCGGGAGACGCCCAGGCCCCTCCCCCTGCGCTCGCGCCCCCCTTCCCCCCTGTCGCTCTTTGTCTCGCCCTCCCTGGATTCGCTGTCGCTTTTTCCTTTCTTTCACCCCTGGACCTGTTGGTCTTCGCCTTTGGCTCTGACCCAGTTCCTCTCTGATCTCTGCCTGTCTCTGTCTGTCTCCCTCCAACTATGGTCCCTGCGTGCCGCCACGGCCCCACCTCCACCTCCTTCCTTTTCGGGGTCCTGTAGATTCAGCCGAGGCTTGGACTCAGCTCCCAGGCTCAGGGTCAGGGGGGCTGCAGCAATGGTGGAGCGGGGCCAGGGATTACAAGAAGGACCGCAGCTAGATGGGGGTGAGGAAGTCAAGGCAGCCTGCATGGAGGTGGTGATGGAAGGAGCAGAGGGCTGTGGACCATGCGCTCCAGGCCAAGGAACTCAGTACAGGACCGTGGTGGGCCACAGGCTGATGGGAGGGGGGTGACATCCCTGTGGAGTGTAAGGCCCAGACTCTGTCATAGGCCAAGAGGGGTCCCAAAGGTGAGAGTTGACTCAGACCATTGGATTGGGAGCAGCCTCATGACTGGCGGTGGGCAGTGGTGGAGGGTTCAGTAAAGAGGCCGTCAGGTCAGGGGTGAGGTCCGGGGCCAGCCTCACTGCCTGGGACCGCACTTGAAACTTCTGTGTCTCCGCCCTGAGGGTAGCCTTTCGGGCTGGGGACGTTCATAAACATGGCCTTGACAGGCTGCAGTTGCCCCCCAGCCCCCGCAGCCACAGGACCATGGAGATTGAGGCACACAGAGGCCCAGCAAGGTTCTGGACTGGGGAAGGGCGGCAGTCTGCTTTTTGGGGCTGGTGTTGTGGCGCAGTGGATGAAGCCACCATTTGTGACTCCGGCATCCCATATCGGAGTGCCCGGGATCGAGTCCTGCCTCTGCTTCCCATCCAGCTTCCTGCTAATGTGCACCCTGGGAGGCAGCAGGTGATGGCTCAGTAGCTGGGCCCCCGCCACCCACCTGGGAGACCAGCATGGAGTTCCAGGACCCTGGCTTCAGCCTGGTCCAGCCCCGGTTGTTGCAGGCTTTGCAAAAGTTAATCAGTGGATGGAAGACGTGAGGGACTTGGATGGAAGATCTCTGTGTCTCTGTAAATAAACTTTTTTTTTAAAAAAGATTTATTTATTTTACTTGAAAGAGTTACACAGAGAGATGAGAGGCAGAGAAAGAAAGGCCTTCCATCCACTGGTTTGCTCCCCAATTGGCCGCAACGGCTGGAGCTGTGCCGATCCAAAGCCAGGAGCCAAGAGCTTCCTCTGGGTCTCCCACGTGGGTACAGGGGCCCAAGCACTTGGGCCATCTTCCAGTGCTTTCTCAGGCCACAGCAGAGAGCTGGTCGGAAGTGGAGCAGCCGGGATTCTAACCAGCACCCATATCGGATACAGACAAGGCAGGCAGCGGCCCTACCTGCAACGCCATAGTGCCGGCTCCTAAATACACTTTTGAAAGTCTGCCTCTCCCCCTGAAACCGAGGTCCACCTAGCAACGCCAGCCCTGCCCTTGCAGGGCCAGGCCACATGTGACCTTGGGGCAGAATCCATGCCCTTGGTCACCTACAGTCTCCCTCCTTGTCCTCAAACCCTGCCATGGAGCCCTCAGCTCACCCTATACGGCGGCAGTGCCTCCCCACAGGCCACAGGCCCCTTGCCCTACAGCTACTCCCTGAAGTGGCAACAAGGTCACTCTGCCCCCTGCCATGTGGCCTGGCCCCTCCTTTGGCACCCCCAGGTCTTCCCCAAGTGTCTGCTTCCTGGGGCCCCTGGCACCACCAGGGACCTGCCACGTGGGTTCACCTGTGGTTGATGGTGTGTTATATTTGTGTGCATGCGGATGTGTGCAGAGAAGTCTTTTGTTGTACATGTGGGCTCACTTATGTGGAGGTACGTGCACATGTGTCTATACTGTGTGCACATACATGAAAGATAACTGTGCAAATGCTAGTGTGCGTCTTTATGTATACGTGTATATTAAGTATGCAGCTAGGTTGTACACATGCGAATTGTATGTGCACATGTGTGTGTTCTTTGTGTATACATACACATATGTGTGCGTGTGTGTATGAGTGTATTGGGTATGATGGCATTGTGTGTGCACATATGAATGTGTGCGCATATGCGTGTATGCATTTTGTATGTGCTGTTGCATCTGAATTTGTGTATATAAGTGTGAGTGAGTATACATATGTGAGCTGAGTATATAAGCACATATGCATGTTTGTGTGTACATGTGCATGCATGTGTATGAGTGTCTTGTGTGTGTGTGTGTGTGTACATGCACAAATTTTATGAAGTATTAGAAGAGAGGAGGTGGTAGGCTGCGGACACAAAGAAATGATGAATGTCCGAGGAGGTGGGAATGCTAAGACCCTGACTGGTCATCACATATACAGGCATGCAGGTATTGAGTATCATGCTGTAGCTCATACGTATGTAGGGACAGGCATTATGTGTCCATTAAAAATAAATATAGGGACCGGCGCCGCGGCTCACTAGGCTAACCCTCCGCCTTGCAGCGCCAGCACACCGGGTTCTAGTCCCGGTAGGGGCACCGGATTCTGTCCCGGTTGCCCCTCTTCCAGTCCAGCTCTCTGCTGTAGCCAGGGAGTGCAGTGGAGGATGGCCCAAGTGCTTGGGCCCTGCACCCCATGGGAGACCAGGAGAAGTACCTGGCTCCTGCCATCGGATCAGCGTGGTGCGCCGGCCGCGGCAGCCATTGGAGGGTGAACCAACGGCAAAGGAAGACCTTTCTCTCTGTCTCTCTCTCTCCCACTGTCCACTCTGCCTGTCAAGAAAGAAAGAAAGAAAGAAAGAAAGAAAGAAAGAAAGAAAGAAAGAAAGAACGAACGAACAGGAATGGATGAGCTGAGTGTAGTTAGCAAAGCAGTGGGAAGGACAGCTCCACACCCTGTCCTCTGCAGAAACACCGCACACCAGCGGGAACTGTCAGACCCCCCACTCCAGAAAACAGCCGAACGTTACAAGAAGCCAATGAGGGGCCTGTGTTGTGGCATAGCTGATAAAGCCACTGCCTGCAGTGCCAGCATCTCATGTGAGCGCCGGTTAGAGTCCTGGCGGCTCCACTTCCAATCCAGCTCTCTGCTATGGCCTGGGAAAGCAGTGGAAGATGGCCCAAGTCCTTGGGCCCTGCACCTGCATGGGAGACCCAGAAGCTCCTGGCTCCTGGCTTCAGATTAGCGCATCTCCGGCCGTTGCAGCCAATTGGGGAGTGAACCAGCAGATGGAAGACCTCTCTCTCTGTCTCTGTCTCTGTCTCTCCTTCTCTCTGTGTAACCCTGACTTTCAAGTAAAATAAATAAATCTTAAAAACAAACAAACAAACAAACAAGAAGCCAATGAGCAATGAACCAACCAGAAGAAGGCAGCTGTACAACAGCAGGAAAGCTTTGAGGCATCGCCCTGCCCAAAGACAGTCTGCCAGTGGCAGCAGCCAAAACCCCAGTGTGGGACCCCGGTCTCTGATTGTGGGGGGCACAGCAATCTGGGGATGCCTGAAGGGTTGGTGCAAGTCACTTGTCTCAAGCCAGAAAAGCAGCAAGCATTGCTCAAAAATGCTGCAAGGCAAACTAATATCCTGAAAATGCCAAAGTTCAGAATCAGGTGACTTTACCACCTGCTGAGTTCTAAGAAATGAAGATTTAATGCAAGTGGGTAGCGGGCAAAGCCACTGCCCACAGTGCCGGCATCCCATATGGGCGCTGGTTAGAGTCCCGGCCGCTCCATTTCCGATCCAGTTCTCTGCTATGGCCTGGGATAGCAGTGAAAGATGGCCCAAATGCTTGGTCCCCTGCACCCACGTGGGAGATCCGGAGGAAGCTCCTGGCTCCTGGCTTTGGGACTCCCATCTTTGTGGCCATTTGGGTAGTGAACCAGTGGATGGAAGACCTCTCCCTCTCTCTCTCTCTCTTTCAAATAAATAAAATAAATTTTAAAAAATCTTATTAAAAAACTTACAATGTATAATAGTCAAAACAGTGTGGTACTGGCAAAAGGATGGATTGAAAGTGCAAATATAAACCCACACATCTGTGGTCAATCTATTTTTGACAAGGATGCTAAGTTCATTCTTGGAAAATAATATCTTCAACAAATGTTGCTAGGACAACTGGATTTCTACAAGCAAAAAAAAAAAAGTCAGACCCCAATGACACTATGTACAAGAGTTAACTCAAAATGGATCAATAACTTGAACATAAGGGTGAGAACTATAACACGCTTAGAAGAAAACATAAGTACAAGTCTTTCTGATCTTGGATTTCACAATGGCTCCTTAGGCATGGCACCAAGAATATGACCAATAAAAGAATAAATAGATAAGTTTGACAAAATTATAAACTTTTGCTAAACAACATTAGCAAGAAAGAAAAAAGACTACAGAATGAGAGAAAATATCTGCAAGTCACATATCTGAGAAGAGTTTCATCTATGATTATATGAATGTGTGTATATACGAGTACATGAAGAACTCCCACAGCTCAACAACAACAAAGCAGACAATTCAGAAATGGGCAAAAGGCTTGAACAGACATTTCTCCAGATGGCCAGTAACCACATGAAGATGCTCAGCATCATTAGTCATTAGGGGAATACCCTTCAAAACCACCATGAGATACCACCCACCAGAATGGCTGTAAGAGAATGAATGAATGAATGAATGCAGAGGTAGGGCATGCCAAGCAGGGCCACTGGGGATGGGGTTGCACCAGGACTGGTAGAAAGCAGAGGGATTGAGTGCAATGGTGGGCAGGAGTCCTTACTGTGGTGTCCATGGGAAGAGCTGGGTATGGCAGGGTAAGAGGTGTAGGATTGCCTACTCTGAATGACTTCAGGGGCTCCAGACACAAAGGCTCTGCCTGGGTGTCTTGAACCTGAGGTGGTAAGACAGGACAGTGGCCAAGGATGTGAGAGCCCTGTGAAGAGGAGGTGGGATGTGGGCTCTGGGTTGGTTGGTTGGTTTACATTAGAAAGGAGCAATAGCCAGTGAATCCTTCACTCTAAGAATTGGCCAGGCCTGGGGAATCATCCCACCAGGGTCAGCGAGGCCCAGATGTCATCAGAAAATTGGAGCCATGGCTAAGACAACAGGGCACTCTGGACCTACCCTGCAGGGACCTGCTTTCCTCCTTTCTTCCTGACCTGGCTCTGGGCCTCGGTGGGGTAGGACCAGGGTGTGGGGGTTTCTGTAGGTCTGCAGACCGCCAGTGCCCTTGAGTGCAAGCTGAAGAAGTTGAACCCTGTGTTGGCAGTGCTAGAGAGGGAGCCCTCGGAAGTGCCCGGGCTGAGGAGGGGCTTCACGAGCAGGGGCTTGATAGGATCTCTGAGTCAGGGTGATGGACGTGGCCCCGCTCAGGGAGATGAGGGAAAGGGGTCTCAGTGAGCCGGTGCCGAGGTCAGGGCAGCCCAAACCCAGAAAACATGTGCTGCCACTCACAAGACGATGGCTCCGCTGCTACTGTCTGGTCTTGGCTGGGCTAACTCACAAGAGCACCATGAGACAGAGCTGCCTGCCCAGCCCCCCTTGGCTAGCCTCTCTGGAGTATTTGGTTCTTGGTTGGCTGGAGATTGGTCCAAGCTGGCCTCAGCTGGGAGGGACCAAAAGTCACATTGCAGAGGGTATGCCTACACAATGCATCGAATGCTTGTGTCTCCCCCCAAAAATGTGTGTGTTGAAATCTTAGCCCCCCCCCCCCAGGCCACCTGCAGCGCCAACATCCCATATTGGCGCCGGTTCGAGACCTGGCTGCTCCACTTCCAATCCAGCTCTGTGCTATGGCCTGGGAAAGCAGTAAGAGATGGCCCAAGTCCTTGGGCCCCTGCACCCCCATGGGACACCTGGAAGAAGCTCCAGGCTTCTGGCTTCAGATTGGCCCAGCTCAAGCCTGTTGTGACCATTTGGGGAGTAAACCAGCAATGAAAGACCTCTCTCTCTCTCTCTCTCTCTCTCTCTCTGCCTCTCTGTAACTATGCCTTTCAAATAAATAAATGCTCTCAGCCATGGGAGACGGCTGTCGGCACACCAGGCCGGGAGCCCTCACCGCACCACAGACCTGCGGGATGCTTAGCCTCTGGAATGCTGAGAAGTAAATGTTATGTAACCGCTCAGTCTTCCCGCTCCTGCAGCCGGAGGAAGGCCAGGTTCTGTAATCTCGCACAGGGGTAGGCCGGTCCGGCCTGCCTTCGTTCTGTTAACTAACATTTTATGGGAACCCAGCCATACCTATCTGTGGACATGGCACCTATGGCAACATTCTCGCTACAAAAGCAGAATGGAGCCGCGGGGTGATCACAAAGCCGAGATCTGGCCCTTTGCAGAAAAGCTTTGCTGACCCCTGATAGAAGGCAGCTGAGTAACCACACAGGCCGACAACCATCAGCCCCGAGGCAGCGGGACACAGGCTGCCGCAGTCAGCTGAGACTCCCGTGTCCGCCCTCCTTGCCGGCTGTGCCTGTGCGGCTCTGGGCGGCGGGCGGGAGTCCGCCAAGTGCATGCCCCCCGCCCGGGGGGGGGGGGATCTCCGGGGCACTGTGGGTAGGCAGCATGCGCCCCTCCCAGCTCCCTCCCACTCTGCTGCTCCGACCCATTCCTGCAGCCGCGCATCTGCGGGCAGATCTGCTTCCCTATGTGCGTTCTGCTAATAAAGAGCAAACAGCTTGCGAGGTTAGACAAACAGCCGGCGAGTGATTGACGGCCCCCGCCAGAGGCGCGCACACCGCAGCGAGCTCCGGAGAAAACTCAGCGCCCCGCACTCTCCGCGCAGCGCGGCTGTTTGCTTTCCATTAGCCTCACGTTAGTCACACTGCGGCCAGTCGGGGCTGCCGGGATCCCGGGACCGGAACCTGCTCTTGGGCAGCGGGATCTTGTTCCCGGTTGCTGCTGTCACCTGCGGGATGAGCCTGAGGGCGGGTCGGCTGAGGAGGAGCCCCCAAGTGAGCCTGCAGTTAGGAGGTCCCGCACCCAGGGCTGGGCTCAGGTCTGCACAGCGTGCCAGGCGCATCCCCTGGGAGGCTGGCTGAGAGGCCAGGTCCAGGATCCCCACCGGGGCCCAAGAGTTGAGGGTACGCAGAACCTAATCGGTTCTACATTGGGTTGCCTCAGAGTTGGGTAACGCCCACGGGAGCAGGGCAAGGCTGGGCGGCTGGGCAAAGGCGGCGGTCCAGCAGGTGCTCCCACCTGTCAGGTGGACTGATTGTGCCCCCTGAGATCACAGGGGACGACGGTGCAGGCTCAGCCCATTCCAGGACAGTCCCACAGGGACTGGCAGGCAGAGACCCCGCCCCTTTGCTCCCGAGTTGGTCCCACCTCTGGCACTGGCTCCTCAGTGTGTGGCCCTGGCCCTTTGACACCACACCCACCAACGCCTACCAGGGACTGTGTTCAGGGCTGTAGGTGGTCATTTTTGAAGATGACCGTTTAGAAAGTGGAGAGAATGGCAAGGTTTAAGGATGGTAAGAGTGACTGGTGCTGACGTCCCAGATCCTACAATCCTGTGTCCCAGCCTGGGCACCTCCACATACAGATGGAGAAGCAGGCTCAGTATGGGGAAGCCAGCTACCCCCAGCCCCTGGAGATGGGCCAGGATTCCCACCCAGGCCTGTCTGAGCACAGGTCCCCTCTATCCTGCAGCCAGCCCCGACCCAAAACTTCGAGATCTGGTCATTCTGTGTCTCTCCTGGGCTCTGCCCCTCTTGGTGACGGAGCCATCGCATGGCAGCACAGAGACCGTGCCCATTGCTGTGTGCGGACAAGCCGCAGCTCACTCGGGCCTCAGTTTCCCCATATATCCGTGGAGATCTGAAGGCCAGCCTGGGGTGGCTGAGTGCCATCCTCCTGGGTGAGCTCCAAGAGGGGCCAGCAACTGTGACGTGGCAGCACCCAGGCTATGCCCACCTGGCCCGGGAGGCTGCAGGCCCAGGGCCATGCACGGCCTGCCTCCCCTACAAGACTTCCTCCCTCCCTCCACAAGGGGAAATTACCCATTAATGAGGGGGAATTACAAACGCGGCGTCTGGCCCACCGCCCAAGGTCCTGGGCCAGGAGGGGGGAGCCGTGGTGCTGGATGGGAATTGGAAACAAATGCAGGGGTGTTTTCTTTGGTGGACCCGCAGCCCCCCACCTCACTCCCCACCACTGTCCCAAATTTGGACTTTTACGGAAACGGATTTCATGCCTGGGCTTCCCGTGAACTCTCTTAATTCAATTGAGGGGCCATTATCGGCACCGGGTGTAATGCGCTGTTTCCGCAGCCCCGGGGGGCCGGGGTGCATCTCCCCTGCAGGTGGGGGGAGGGGACAGGACTGACCAGAGGGGCTGGACAGAAAGGCTCGGGCCACTGCTTTGTGGGGCACCAGGTGGGAGGCAGCACCAGGTCTGGGGGGGGGGGTACCTGCCCAGATGCATCTTGTCCCTGCTCTTTCTGCCCAAGACTCTCCCTAGCTGCAGCCCCTTGGAGGGCCCCTCCTCCTCTGATTGGGGCTCTGCCGTTACCTCCTCCAGGAAGCCCTCCAGATACTCTCGAAACAGCCTCCATCAGAGCTCTCAAATTATATATTTATATATGTATTATATAATATATATTATATATATATATAAAACTCTTGGGCTGGTGCTGTGGCATAATGGGCTAAGCCACTGTGCAGTGCCGGCATCTCATGTGGGCTCCGGTTTGGGTCCCGGCTGCTCCACTTCCAATCCAGCTCTCTGCTATGGCCTGGGAAAGCAGTAGAAGATGGCCCAAGTCCTTGGGCCCCTGCACCTGCGTGGGAGACCCAGAAGAAGCTCTTGGCTCCCGGCTTCAGCCTGGCCCAGCACTGGCCACACAGCCATTTGGGGAGGGAACCAGCAGATGGAGGATCTCTTTCTCTGTGTGTGTGTGTCTCTCTCTGACTTTCAAATGAATCGAAAAACAAACAAGCAAAAAGCACCTCTCCCTGTGGCAGCTCTGGGAAGGTGTTCAACCTGGGGAGCGAGTGCCTGTGCAGCCCCGGAGCCCTCATTCCCTCGGGGGCGCAGCCAGTTCTTCCCCACAGAGCACTCTCAGGGTGTGAAGAAGCCTTCAGGGCCAGCACCCACCCTCCGCACCCATCTCCATGGCCTACCCTTGGCTCTGGCCCCGCCTCCTCCCCAGGAGCGAGGGGCATTCCCTCCGTCTTGGTCATGGATGAAGTGGCCTTTGGGGGCTCTGCTTTCTCTGGGCGCTGCAGGGCCCAGTCAGCCACTGCCAGCCTGGAGAAGGGGTAAGGCCCCAGGCTCAGTACCCCACACCCACCACAGGCACAGGAGCCTGAATATGCCCACCTGGTGACCATAGACTCCGGAAGGCGGGGTCAGGCAGGGGCCTGGGATCTGTGGGGGCTGCCACTGGCTGGCTGGGCCAAGGGAAGAGAGGGACCCAGGAGAGAAGAGGTCAGAGAGTAAGCAGAACGGAGAGGAGCAGTGCTCAGAAACCCTGGCCCAGATGGTGAGCGTGAGAGCCTGAAGGGGACAGACAGGTGCCCCAGAAACCCCACAGTGACCGCCTGGGGCAAGACCTGAGGCCCTGTGGGTCTGACTCGGGGAATCTTTGCTCCTCGGAAGGTGGCCGTCTCCAAGCCAGAGACAGACAGACAGAGGGAGAGGCAGGGACGGAGAGACACACACAGTGACACAGAGACGGACAGAGACCAGAGACCAGGAGGGTGGAGTGGGAGGGGAGACAGAGGGAGAGGAAGGAGGGGAGAGGGCAGGAGGGAGGCGGGGAGCTGTGTGCTGGTTCCTGGGTGACCCGGGCTATAAGGAGGCACCACAGGCAGCCATACCGGATCAGGGTCCACTTGGATGGTCTCATTCCAACGTAACCACCTCTTCAAAGACCCTGCTTCCAAACATTCTGAGGGCCTGGGGGTTAGAATCTGCAGGGGGACAGCAGTCAGGATGGCAGAGCAGAGGAGGGAAGGGATAGAAAGAAGAGGCAAAAGAAGACAAAGCAGGGATCTGGACACATGAGTGCCTACCGGCGCAGGGGCGCGGCTGCCCTCAGGGGGGCAAGATCAGTGGCTTTCTGCACTGTCAGGACAGGATGGAGGGCAGGCCTGGGGCCCCGCCTGCTCCAGCGACTGACCTGCGGGCGAGGGCAGGCACTGGCCCTCGGGGCTCCTTCCCCAGCCTGAGCCGTGCCCCTGAGGGGATGAGGGCACCTGGTCTGTGCAGGCGCTCACTCCTGGGCTGAACACACTGCCCAGAGCTGCCACAGGGAGAGTCCTCCTCCCTTCCTTCTTTCTTTTTGAAAAAGGAGAGAGATGGATAGAGAGAGCACTCCCATCTCCTGGTTCACTCCCCAAATGCCCACACCGGCCAGAGCCAAGGCTGGGGCTCTGTTGGGGCTGGGCACTCGCTCCAGGTCTTCCACCTGCTTGATGTGGATGGCCGGGACCAACTGCTAAAGCTGTCGCCCGCTGCCCCCCGAGGGTCTGCCTTGGCAGGAAGCTGGAGTCAGGAGCCAGCTCCGGGTTTTGAACTAAGACGCTACAGTGTGACAGCAGGTATCTCAACCTGCAGGCTAAATGCAGGCCCCAAAGAGTCTTCTGACCCGTGACCTTCCGACCTAGAGTCCCTAGGACTAGGAGCTTCCTAAGAACGCGTAGTTCTGGGCTCACACCGCTCGGGAATCTCAGCAGGGGAGGGTGCGGGCTCTCGGGCCCTGGCCTTCAGGGCCATGGAGCTGTGCTGGTCAGTGGCTGGGCAGCTCTGGCTGAGTGCACAGGTGCATCTTGGGATGGCCATTCCCAGGACCAGCCTGCACCAGGAAGAGCCTGGGGCGGCTGCAGCCCAGCCCCCGCCCCGGGGAAGGGGGAAGGCAGCCAAAGCAGGCAGAGCTTCAGATGCTTTGGAGTTATTTTATTTTATTTTACATAAGTGGAGGCAAAAATTGGTTTCTCGTGTGGTCTGATGCTTTCCAGCTCCTTCTCCAGGGGACAGCGTGCTTGGGGAGAGGAGGGGTGGTGGGTGGGGGGCTCCAGCTCCCCCTCCTCATGCAGAACCACAGGGCAGGCTCCCCACCCCACCCCCACTTGCAGGAGGAGATCCCTTGTGCACACCCCTTCTGGGTCATTTGCCGGCCGTGACCTTGGCAGGTGACCCATCCCCTCCGGAGATCAGTCTCCACAGCCACTGTAAGATGGGCGAAAGTGCTGTCCCTGGGGGCTTCTGTGCAGGAGGCTGCCTGGGGGCCATGGGCAGACCCTTCCTCCCACACAGCGCAGTGCACCCTGAGCCGGGGACCCGCTGACCCAGGCTGGGGGGCCGAGGGCTGCCCTTTGCTGCCACACGTCCTCCCTCCGGGCCCTCAGTCACAGCCTCTCCTCCCTCTTCCACCACCACCAGGCTGCCCATCACTCTGCCTCAGTTTACCAAGGATGCTCCCAGAGGCCCAAGAGAGGACTCTCTCAGCATGAGGACCCGCTTCCTCTGACTGGTCTCGCTGTCCTCTCTCCCTCTTCTGCTCCATGCTCCACCACCGACACCTGGGGGGGTCACTTCCAAGGCCCAGGTGTAACCGTGTCCCTGTTCCACTCAAGTCCTTTGTGTCAAGGACATCCAGGGCCCCTGAGATCTTGGTCCTGCTGGTCCCTGCAGCCGTTCTCTCTCTCTCTCTCTCTCTCTCTCTCTCTCTCTCTCTCTCTCCCTCCCTCCCTCCCTCCCTCCCTTCCTCACTCCTGCTGCTGCTGCTGTTGCTGCTGCGACCCCAGCATGTCACCGAGTTCCGGAAGGCCCAGGCTCTCCTCTCCGCTCCTCCCTGCCAGCCTCAGCCCCGGGCATCCCTGCAGAGCCTCCCAAACTCCACCGGCTGCTCCCAAGCCTCATGCTGGGGTTGTTGACAGCTGCACTGGGTAGCTCCTGCCTCATAACAAGTTTCTCAACACTTCCTGCCTAGAATCTACAGCTATGCTGATTAGGGGAGGCCCACCTGGACAAACTCCTGCTTTGGAACCCGAGTTATTTTAAAAGCCAAACAAGGCCAGCGCCGTGGCTCAATAGGCTAATCCTCCGCCTTGCAGCGCCGGCACACCGGGTTCTAGTCCCGGTCAGGGCGCCGGATTCTGTCCCGGTTGCTCCTCTTCCAGGCCAGCTCTCTGCTGTGGCCAGGGAGTGCAGTGGAGGATGGCCCAGGTGCTTGGGCCCTGCACCCCATGGGAGACCAGGAGAAGTACCTGGCTCCTGCCTTCGGGTCAGCGTGGTGCACCGGCCGCAGCGCGCTGGCCACGGTGGCCATTGGAGGGTGAACCAACGGCAAAGGAAGACCTTTCTCTCTGTCTCTCTCTCTCACTGTCCACTCTGCCTGTCAAAAAAAAAAAAAAAAAGCCAAACAAGAGTGAGAGTCTCCCCAAATTAGTGCTTATTGAAGAATAACATTATAATGGGAATACATGTACCATGGTAAACTGTGTGTATGTTCAAGGTGTCTGAGGCAAATGGACGTGTTTAAAGGCAGAGCCCAGGGATCACATACGTGGTTCTGACACAGCCATTCTTGGCTGCAAGGATCAGTATCGTGAGTGGCAGTGGTCAGCCCGAGGTTGGACGGGCAGCAGTTAGACACTGGATAGATGTCCTCGCGGAAGCATTGGCTGTTTCAGGGTGGTGTGGCCTTCCTGCAAGGTTGTGGTCCCAGCAGTCTCTGTGCTGTTCTTGCCATCAGGCACATGAGCACGAGGTCCCCTCCTTTGTGACCTCCCAGCTTGTATTATGTATTGGTTAGGC
Organism: Oryctolagus cuniculus; assembly: GCF_051225735.1. Classification (NCBI taxonomy): domain Eukaryota; kingdom Metazoa; phylum Chordata; class Mammalia; order Lagomorpha; family Leporidae; genus Oryctolagus; species Oryctolagus cuniculus. The sequence goes on along the minus strand of NC_142867.1, from coordinate 145,288,260 downwards.
ATTGGCACAGGGACTCCAATTTTTTTAAGGTTTATTTATTTATTTGAAAGGCAGAGGGCCAGCGCCATGGCTCAATAGGCTAATCCTCCACCTAGCGGCGCCAGCACACCAGGTTCTAGTCCCGGTCGGGGCGCCGGATTCTGTCCCGGTTGCCCCTTTTCCAGGCCAGCTCTCTGCTGTGGCCCGGGAAGGCAGTGGAGGATGGCCCAGGTGCTTGGGCCCTGCACCCCATGGGAGACCAGGAGAAGCACCTGGTTCCTGCCTTCGGATCAGCGCGGTGTGCCGGCCGCAACGTGCCAGCCGTGGTGGCCATTGGAGGGTGAACCAACGGCAAAGGAAGACCTTTCTCTCTGTCTCTTTCTCTCACTATCCACTCTGCCTGTAAAAAAAAAAAAAAAAGAAAAAGAAAAGAAAGAAAGGCAGAGTTACAGAGAGGAAGAGGCAGTGAGAGCGAGAGCAAGAGCGAGAGCGAGTCTTTCATCCACTGGTTCACTCCTCAATTGGCTACAATGGCTGGAGCTGTGCTGATCTGAAGCCAGGAGCCAGGAGCTTCTTCCAGGTCTCCCACATGGATGCAGGGGGCCAAGCACTTAGGCCATCTTCCACTGCTTTCCCAGGCAACAGCAGAGAGCTGAATTGGAAGTGGAGCAGCCAGGTCTCGAATCAGCACCTATATGGGATGCTGGCTCTTCAGGCCAGGGCTTTAACCCACTGTGCCACAGCACCAGCCCCTATAAAGTGTCTTTACATCAACAACTAGGTGAGTGTGTAAAGAGCTGGGAGAAGGTGTGTGTCCACTGGGCACTGGAATCAGGGGATTGCAGACCCCTGTCCATCCACCTCATTCCATGCTGGGGCCAGAGGAGAGGTCGGTCCTATCTTTCATCACACAGCAGATGACCCAGAGAAATGCAAATTAGCAGCCGAACTCGGGACCGGGAACTAGACCCCACCTCATTGGGGTGCCTGCCGGCTCACCTGGCAGATGGTGAGGCCCCAGCAGGAGGGGCTGTCTGTGTGATCCCTCTGCCCCAAGGACAATGCTGCTCACAGCGAGACAGGCTAGGTGGATCTGGGAACTAGGACCCAGAACCCAGGAGAGCTGCTGGCCCGTGCACAGAGCTCTGGGGTCACCAGTCCCCTCTCCTCAGGTGCCCAGTGGCAGGGCAGGGAGGGCAGGGCATGGCCCAGGCCTCCTGTGCTGCCCCTCTGCTGGCTGATGGGACACAGGAAGTCAGAGGCTTGATGGACAGAGCCCAGGACCCCGCGACGTGGAGCAGGGGCGAGGTTCCTGGAGGCCATTGTCCACTGAGTCCACGTCCAACCCCAGCTCAGTGATCCTCAGCCCAGTGTGGGACCAGGCCAGGCTGCATTCAGGAGACACAGCAAGCTGGGGGATGCCGAGGGAGACGCCTCAGCAGTGAGGGTACTGCGAGGTCAACACAGGTCGTTTCAGAAGGTGAGGAAGCAGGGAAGAGGAGGAAGCAGAGGGGAGGAAGGGGAGCAAGGGCGTTGGAGTGATGGGCAGGACCGGTGGGGCACTGACCTGCCAAGTGCCCACTTGCCTCGAGCATCTGGTGGCACAGCCCAGTGTCACTGCGCCAGGGCCCAGCAAGGCAGGAATACTCGCCCACTCCACAGAGGAGGACACTAGACCAGAGAGCCCCTGGGGCCAGGGCAGGCTGGGCTGCAGCGTCCTTGCCAAGGCGGGTGGGGGTGGGTGGGGGACTGTTCTGACTCCTGGGTGTGGTGGCTCCTCTCCAATCTGCAGGCCCCTGAAATGGGGAGCGTCTCTCCTTGTCATGGCCAAAACTCAGCTGCTGACAGGCAACCCAGTCCCAAGCTCCATCCCAGTCCCCTGGAGAGGACACACTCGGGGCACCAGCTGATGGCACACAAAGGCCCTCCCAGGTAGAGCTGCCTCAGCCCACCTGGCTGTGACGCTGGTCTCTTGGCCCCTCGAGACAACCCTCCAAGGCCTGGGAGTCTGCATGCCCCCGCTTTCATGGAGGTTTTGACCCTGGCATTTCAGCCCCTAGGGGCCTGTAGGGCCTCCCTGGCCTGCATCCCAGAAGGCTCTGCTGGTCCTGACGCCTGGAATGGGCGGCACAGGAGCTCTGTCTCTGGGCACCCCCACTGCAAAGGGTCTCCAGGTCACCACCCGCTGGGAACCTCAGCCACCAGCCCCCATGCCACAAGCATCTGTGGGCACCCTCTGGTTGCATGGCCTTGGTAGGTTCATCTGCTAAACGGGAGTGTTGCACCTGCCTGGGAGACGTCCGGAGGAAATGAAGCTGGGGCCTGCAGGCCTGCTTCCCCACAGGGTGGCTCTGGGTTCAGATCCTGCCCCATCAGCTTCCAGCTGGGTGGTTTTGGCACAGCACATGGGACAGTGGGAGTCGCAGGGCTCCTGGGCCAGAGCCAGACGGCAGGCGGCTCCACGATGACAGACGCGTGGCGATTACTGTGTCTTCGTCCTCAGCCTGGCAGCAGCAGCTCCGGAGGATCCACCCGAGGCGCCAGCGGGCCTGTCACTCACACCTAATCCCCGCCATTGTGCGCCTGCCACCAAGGTTTTACGCTGCCACCTGCACTGCGCCTGGTGTTTTCAAGGGGAAAAGAATGCGGTAGGTGGGGCAGGTGGGGGCCCCTGGACAGGGACCTGCCCCACCCAGGCAGGCAGAGGCTGGGGGATTGCAATGGGCAGCTGCCTCAGGGCCTGCCCCAGGCCCTGGCCATAATCCTCAGGTGTCAGAGGTTCTACCAGGTCACGGATTTGCAGGCTGGGGAGACTTCCAGACCTTTGTTTAGGGGATGAGCACTGCCAGCTCCCGGTGCATGAAAGCCAACAGTAGGAGGGTCAGTGTCCAGTGTTCCATCAACACCCCGAAGTGGACTGCAGAGTCCAGGCTCCTGCAGGGCCGGCCCCCTGGCCTCATGAGGTCCCCAAGGCAACGTGGCCATGATTGATAACGTGAGGCCTGCTGTGCTGTGGGTTCAGGACAGGAGCTGGGCCCCCTTCGGGGTTGCCAAGGGCCTTTCTGGGCCCCATCTATGAAGCACCACGGCTCGTCCCCGCAGGAAGCTCCCAGCAGCCCCCAGAGTCCCTAGGACCCCTCTCGGCCCATTGGGGGACTTTAACAGCAGGACTGTCCCACCTCTGTGATTCCCGGCCCCCTCAGGCCTGCATTCCTTGGGAAAAAGCAGGTTGCCCTCCTCAGAGAGAGGGAGGTAGAAGCCAGCTGCCAGGTGGCTGCGCGCCCTGGGCTTGGTGATGGGCAAAGCACTGCTGTTTCTCCCATATACGGTCCCATCTCCCATATACGGTACCCTCACCTCTAAAGGCTTCCCGTGACATCTTCTGGGTCTCTGCTTTGTAAAGAGGCCTCAGGCAGCTCTGGCATGGCTGTGGCTCCCACTGGCCACAGGGAGAGGACCCTCAAAGCAAAAAGCAAAGGAGCCATTCTGGCTGCACTGTGGACCCTCCACACCCAGTCCTCACCTGGGGCCCCTGGGACCAGCACGGCCCCCTCTGTGGCAGAGGTGTCAGTGTCCTACCTCATCATCAGCCACCCCTTCCCTACCAGTGGCTCCCTCCCACAAGGTGCTAGGTGGCCCTTGGATGGAAACACTCTGCAGCCAGGTGGGCATGGGGTGGGTGGGACCCCAGGAATTCCCGCCTGGTATCCTGGGATATACCCCAATGGAAGCTCTCCAAGCCTCCCTGGTTCCTGCGGCAGAGTCGAGCCCCAGTGCCCACAGTGGGGTCCCGAGTGCTGTCTCCCCCACTCCCTTCTCTGTAGTCCCCCTCACTGGGAGGTGGGAGCTAGAGAAATCGGTCTCATCACCCCATGCAAGTCCTCCACGGGTGTCCGGGCTCCCACGTGGAATGGGGGCCTGAGAACCCATTTTGACACCCTGTAGCCCCAAACAGGTGCTGAGGCCAAGACGTGCCCCGGAGCAAGTGCTGGACGGTGGGGACACACCCCTGGGCCAGTCCTGACCCTCACCTGCCTCACTCAGCTTCCCGGTCGGAGGAAGAGTTTGGAAAGCAGAAGCACTGACACATGGCTGAGGTCCCGAGGTGGGAAGCGTTTGTCACCAGCTGTGTGGGGGGCCTCCTTTTCCTGCAAACCCTGCTTCCTGCACCCAAAGTCTGGAGGATCACCCCAAAGACCCCACTTTTACCATGCATAGGATGCATGTGCACAGGCTGGGGAGTGGCAGCACCCATGGGCGCACTGAGTTACCAGCGTGGAGCCTGAGGACAGGAGGCAACGTCTGCTGGGTGGCTCTGTGTCGCTCCCCGTCTTCATGGAGGAACGACACAGGACCCTGCGCTGTTCTTTCGTCTGCTCGGCCCTCCCCGGGTTTGCTGCTGGTTCTTCCCGGGTTGGCTACCATCCCTCCACCTCCGTGGAGGGGCGGGCCCCCTAGCCACTTTCCCCACTTCCGCGGGGGAGCGGCACACCGCCGGCCGGCTCTCTCGGGGGCTGCATAGGTGTTCCTTCAGATAGATGTTCCCCTTAGATGTTCCTGGTGCATGTTGTCTCTCTCCTCCTTTATAGTCCTCTTCCACCAATCCCAACTCTGCTACCCACACGCCGAGTACGCTGTTCTCCTCCAATCAGGAGCAAGATCAGCTCCTGCAGCTCAGTCAATCAAGTTGGCGAGAGGCAGCTGCATAGAAGTTGTTGCTCCCTTCTCAGCGCCATATTGTGGGAGAGCAGATGCATAGAATAAGTCTTAATTCCAGTAACTTAGTCTAGTCCGAGTTGCTCCCCACAGCTCTGTGCACCAGATGTGTTACCGCCCTGACCACAGGCCTGGGAACAGCCCATGGCCCCCATCTCCATTTTACAGACAGGAAAACTAAGGCTGGAGGCTGCAGTGGGAGGCAGGGCTGTGACTGTTGGGTGTGGCCTCCCAGCCCTATGAGAAGCAGAGAGGCATCTTCCAGCTCTGATGCCCCCGCCACATGCATACTTCTCTGCCCCCACTGTCCCCCAACTTGGCTCTCGCTGCTCGAGTCCGATCACCCTCTCCTCCTGGGCAATATGGAGATGGTCCCAGCACACCCACCCCGCGCTCCCTCTGTCCAGTGATGGCAGTGACCACAGGGGGCGTCCATCCTCAGCAAAGCGCTGTTCCCTCCCTTTGCTCAGAAGCATGTGGCCTCAGGCTACGGGACCAGCCTTCACCCTCACTGTCACGTATGGAAGGAGTCTGGCCCCCTCTCACCCTCCACCCCACACCTCACCACGGGAAGCCACAGCTCAGAAAGTGGAAGTAGTTGCCCAAGATCAAGCCATTGTCCCTAGAAAAACAAGCAGGAGGGCTCAGAAAGAATGTTAATTGCAGCCTTGTTTTTGTAGCAAAAACCCTGGGCCCACAGAGATGTGTCCCCATCAATAGAGAGACTGAATAGCCAGGAAGCCTCTGCCGCAAGCAGGGGGGGGATGTGTTCTTCATGTCTGGGCAGGACCGGCTGAGACGGTGCGGGGTGAAGGCAGCCGGCGATGGGGAGGCCTTTGACAGGCCAGCAAATCCAGGGTCAAATGAACCAATCCCCGACAGACACGCTTGCAACAAGCAGGGGCACCCGGGTGCTGATTGGGCATCCGACCGTCCTAAGGACTCACGGCTAATGGGCTGGTGTTGGGGGAGAAAGGGGCGCCTGCCTTGGAGAGGGACACACAGTGAGGTGTGCAAAGGGAAGAGAGGATGGTGGCGGCCGGGATTCGCTTCAAATCCCCCATCAGGGGCGGGGCACAGAGGAGCCCAGAGCGGCCATGATCCCATGGAGGGGGCTGGGCAGCAGATGGGTGGTGTCTCTGTATTATCTGACTTCAAGAAGAAGAGTTGAGTCCAGGAACACAATGGTGCATCTGTCTACATATGCATGTGCAGGTGAACTCAGGTGTGTTTAATGTCTGCGAGGACGATCTGGCACGTCTGGAGGCAGCCAGGGAATTGGAAGGGGTGGCCATCCTCAGGGACACCAGCATAACTTGTAAGGTCTTAACTTTTTAAGAGAGATTGCCTGCAGGTTTTACTTACATATTGGAAGGCTGCCTCCCACCCTGCTATGGTCTGAATGTGTACCAGTGTGATGGTGTGTGTGTGCGTGTGTGATGGAGTGTGTGGTTGTGTGTGTGTGTGTGTGTGTGTGTATTTGAAAGACAGAGTGACAGAGAGAAGGAGGAAGAGAGATCTTCACTCCCCAAAATGGCCAAAAGAAGCCAGGAGCCAGGGCCAGGAACCCCACCTGGGTCTCCCACGTGGGTACCAGGGTCCCAAGACGAGGGCCATCTTCCACTGCCTTTCTAGGTGCATTAGCAGGGAGTTGGATCAGAAGAGGAGTAGCCAGGGCTTGAACCAGCACTCCAATATGAGACGCTGGCATTGCAGATAGTATCTTAGCCCACTTGCACCACAACACTGGCCCCCATGCACTGGTGTTAAGAGGGCCTTTAGGGGGCCATTGCTGTGGCACCCTGGCCTGAAACACCAGCATCTCATATGGGCGCAGGTTCTAGTCCCGGCTACTCCACTTCTGATCCAGCTCTCTGCTGTGGCCTGGGAAAGCAGTAGAAGATGACCCAAATGCTTGGGCCCCTGCACCCACGTGGGAGACCCAGAGGAAGCTCCTGGCTTTTGGCTTCGGATCAGCACAGCTCCGGCTGTTGCAGCCAGTTGGGGAGTGAACCATGGGATGGAAGACCTCTCTCTCTCTCTCTCTCTCTCTCTCTCTGCCTCTCCTCTCTCTGTGTAACTCTTTCAAATAAATAAATACATCTTTAAAAAAAAAAAAAAAAGAGTGCCTTTAGGAGAAGATTAAGTCACAAGGGTAGCCCTGTCGTGGGCGAGATCAGCGACATTATAAAAGGCCTGGAGGGGACACACTTGTTCTTCTGCCGTAGGAGGACACAGCAAGACAGCCCTCTCGCCTTGATCTTGGCGCTCCCAGGCTCCAGGGCTGTTCTGTGTAATTTACACTCTCTCGGGTCTTTATCACAGCAGCACGAGTGGACTAGATCGTGCCCCCGGCCAGACCGTCTAATGGGAAAGGAGAGGCTGACTCATGGCCTCCAAGCTGCCCTGACAGCCAGGTGTCTCTAAGGCCACACATGCTCTACCACAGGGACCTGTAGGAGGTAGGTGACCCCAGGCTACTGCCCTGCCCCCACCCCTCCAGCACAGTGGGGCACAGGCACCCAGAGACCAGGGAAGGAGGGGCAGGGTGCCCCCTCCACGCGCCACCACCCTCTGTTTCTAGTCACTCCAGTCATTTGGCTTTTGGTGACCCTGAGGGAGACAGGGGCATGTCACTACCACCTCAGCTGAGTGGCCGGGGAAAGAGATTTCCAGGTTTAGTCTATACGAGGTGGAACAGTGTACTCCCCAAAAGCCACGTGAGCCCAGAACCCAAGTGGTAACCTGACAAGGTCATACTGGGTTAACTGGGTGGGACCTAAATGACTGGTGTCCTTTCAGGAGGAGAGAGGCCGAGAGTGCAGAGAGGCAGCCAGCCCGGAAGAGGCAGGAAGCACCCTCCGCAGAGCCATCAGAGGGAGCACAGCCCTGTGGCCGCCCTGGTCTTGGGCTCCTGGACTCCAAGACTGTGAGGGAATCAGTTTCTCCACTTTTGAGTCATCCAGTCTGTGGTACTTTGTTATGGCGGCCACAGGAAACCCAGACACCCCACCCGTAACTTGGAGGTAACAGCAGCGTCGGTCTCATGGACCATATTGGGGCTAGGGTCCAAGATGTGGATCTGAGGGTCACAATTCTGCCCATCACAGATCATCTTACATAACCCTCTCTGCTCCTGCCCAGATCTGTCGCTGCTCTGTTACCATGGCAACAGCCCCACACCCAAGCAGGCTGACGGTTTCTCCCCTCCTGTCCCCACATTCTATCTCATCCCCCTTGCACTGGGGCTGGGCTTGAGACTCACTTTGACCAATAAGAGGTGGTGGGAGGGGCCTCATCACTGGAGCACCAGGTCCACCCTCCCACCCTGTGGACCCTCACTCCCGGTCAGCAGGCTTGGCCAGCAGGATGGGATGCCCTGGGGACATGGAGGCCCAGAGAGGGGAGAGCATGGTGGAGGGAGGCAGCTCGGCCCAGCCCCCAGCCAGGGTGCTGGGCGTGAGGGAGGCCACCTGGAGCCTGAAGAGCCCAGCGGCCGCACCCAGCTCCTGCAGCACCTCAGCAGTGAGTCATCGTCATTGTCGACTTAAACCACCGTCTCTGGGTGTTTTGTTACCCAGCGGTAAGTGGGCCACGCTCATCTCGGCAGCTTTGACCAGAGACATGGGGGCAGGGGTCCAAAGAGAAACTACTGCTGCCATTAGTGCCTTGGAGCAGAGCACAGAGGGGTCGGGAGCCAGAGGTGAGGGATAGGTGCCCAGAGATTAGTACGACCTTCAGCTCTGTTCTGCCTTAGTTTCCTTTGCTGGATCCCTTTGTTGGCCCTGCCAGGGGGCTGTTGGGCTGATCAGAGGCCATAACACCTGTTCTGAAAACAACAGCCCACGTTTCTTTCCAAAATCCCCTATCCTCCTGGAGAAAGCGGGGTCAGCAGCTCCAGGGCCTGCCTTCCCTGCCAGGAGGGGGCCTGCAGGCAAAGGCTCCGTCCTGCCTGATAGCCCACCATGGGGCAGAGGTCTGAGACTGGGAGGAGCAGACCCAGTGGTCATGGCCAGGGCCTGTGGTCAGACTGCCCACATCCCCACTTCACACTCACTAGCTCTCTAGCCTCCAAGCGGAGGCTCACTCTGTGCCTCAGTTTCCATATCTATACAATGGGACAATCTGGGAGGCAGCAGGCTGCGGAGAGGATTCAGGAAGACAGGTGGTGCAGTGCTTGGCGGGGAGCCAGCATGTACCAGGTGCTCCGTGAACCCTAGCTGATGCTGTGACCGACGTTAACATCCTCACCCTCAGCTCTGCTTCCCAATCACCTTCTCTTTCCAAACCCAACACCGCCCCTGCCTTGTGCTCTCCATTTTCCCCATAACCTCCCAGTTCATCCCATTCGTACTGTCACTAGTGACCCGGCCTCCCTGGCCATCACAGCACCAATGCTACACAGAGGCACCCAATGGGAAACAAACAGAGGGAGCAATGCCACTGGAGTAGGGAGGGTGGCCCTGGCCCAGGAGTGGTCTCTCAGAGCCCAGAGTGTCCCCAGGGCTCAGCTCCCTGCAGGACTCCCAAAGTGCACACCCCATACTTCCTCTGCAAAGGCCGTGGCCAGGGCGACTTGTGCTTCAAGGAATGAGAGTGGGCAGGGGGAAGGGAAGGACCCCCACGGAGCACCTGCTCTGGCTACCCCCGAGTCACCAAATGGCAACACACAGCAGCAAGGACAACAACAGACTGGACAGTCAGCACCATGTGCACAGGGCTGCACCCTTAGTGCATCCTGTGTATTTGTTCCATTTCATGGATGAGCAAAGGGAGGCCAGCACCCACAGCCAGCTGGACAAGGTCAGAGCCCTGATGGACAAGGTCAGAGCCTAAGGAGGAGAAAGACGGGGCCACTCAGCTGGAATGGCCAGGCCAGCTGGGAGCCACCATGCTCGTCCCTTCCTTACACACCCCGGCTGCCCCCCACCGCTGGTCACTCCTTGAGGGGACTGAGTGTCCCGGTCCCCTGCATTAATCGGGAGAGTCGGGGGATGCCATTGAGAGGCCTAGCTGCCGCCTACCAGAGGCCCCAGGCAGCCCCTGGGGTCTGCAGTCATGCAAATGATTAATGTCAGCCCCACACAGGGCTGGGGTCCGCAGGAAACTGGAGTCGATGAATTTAAGAGAGAAACTCCTTATTTAAACAGAACTACTTTAGAAAATAAATACTGCCGAGCTTGATGGTAAATACAGATATTTGTGCGGGGCGGAGGTGGAAATATGAATTTAATAAAGCTGGCGGCACGTGGCCCCACTCCGGGGCCTCCGCGGGAGTGTCCAAGTCAGCTCCATGGTGCCTGCCCCACCTCTTACTTGCCCTGTGACCTTGGCAGCTTGCACCCTCCTGAGCCTCAGATAGGTCAACAATGTGTCCCGCGGGACAGCGTGGAGCTGGCAGCCCACTCCTCCCTGTCCACAGCTGCTTGGCCACCAGATCTGGGGCTTTGCTCTTGCTGCTCCTCCAGGGTGCCCCCACCCAGCTGAGCCCTCTGCCTTCTAGAGCCAACATGCCCCTTCCTCCAGAAGGCCCTCCCTGATACGACCACCTCCTCAAGGCCTGGGGCCACACCCTCTGGCTGCTCTCCGATGCCCACCCACGCCCTCTCAGACCTGTGCTGGCATAGCAGGCCTTGGGGAGCCTAAGGCTTCCTTACCCCCGATGTATGGCGGATGAGACTGGGGTCCAGAGTGAGCAGAAGGCTGACGGCAGAGGGCAGGTGCCCAGGCCCAGGGGCTGGGACCATCTCAGGGAGCACAGGGCCCAGAGGTGACCCCTGTCCAGCCTCCTCAGTCTCTCTGTGGCCCCAGGCTGGCTGGCTGAGGTGTGTGCACCTCCTTCCTCTGCCTCTCCTGCAACACTTGCTGACACCTCTGTAAAGCAGGTCCCGGAGACTGGTGAGGGCTTAGATGCGGGCACAGTACCTGCTGGTAGGCGTGTGTCCCCAGGATGTGGGCCAGGCAGGGAAGCCAGAGGCGACCTGGAGCTGCCTGGAGATGCAGGAGTGGCAGCTCCCTGAGGTCCCGGTGCCCGGCCTGTGCCTGTGCCCTCTGGGTGTTTCCCATACTTCGTGCCACTGTAGTGTGACCATATGAGCAGGGACGGCTCCCCTGGCCGTGGCTGGGCCCAGCCTGGGGGCTGCATCTCTTCATCTTCAAAGTGCGGACCCCTTGTACTCAGGACACACAAAGACAGTCCCTGGGCACCTCCTCCCATCCACACGCAGGAGCAGTCACACACTGCTGGCCGTGGTGTTCCTCTGGGCAGATCCCTTGCCCCGAAAAACACCAGAAGCCCCTGGCAGATTGCAGCCACGCCAGGCTGGCCAGGTGGGCAAAAAGCCCGGAGGAAGGGCCTGAAGGGGAAGGACTGAAAGTTGAAGCCACCGAGAGCAATGGAGGCCCTGGGCCTGCTCTCCCGGCAGACACGCTACTGTGCGCATGCGCATGCGAGGAAGCCGTGGGCAGAGCGATCAGCAGAGGCACCTAGAGGCACCTCCACGTCCCAGGTGGGAAATTCAAGGTATAGGGAAGGAAGGGGACAGCCCAAGGTCTCACTACCACTGGAGACAGCTTCCAGGCTCTGCAGGGTGGGCCTGCCCAGGGGCTGGACCCCAGGCCGCCTCTCCCTGCCCGCCTCCCTGGGCTGGGTACTCAAACGTTCTGCTGAGGCACACACGGCCTGCCAGGTCCCTTTTTCAGATGAGAAGACAGTGAGGGTCTGCAGGCCCCTGAGGGCTGGCCAGGTCAGGCCTCGCGGGCAGCCCTTCCCTGCCTCAGGGAGCAGACTGTGCACCTTGCAGAGTCGCGGGGATATGCACTGCAGACATCGCCAGAGGCACCTGGCGCCGGGTAGGTGCCTCACACCGGGGCCGGCCCGGGCCTCAGGAGCTGGGCGGCTGGCGTGTCAACACGTGCGGACAGCCATGATTTACACGCGCCTCCCAGGCCCCCGCCGGGCACCCTGACTCATGCGGCCTGGCACCCCTGCCCGCGCCCGCAGGTGGACGGCACGCACCGCGACGGCTGCACCGCTGTTATTTTTTCATAAGCCTGCCTTGAAATTTGTCAAACCACATATTGTTCGAACACACGCCCGTCAGAAGAGCCCGCTGCCAGATGGGCGCCTGCCCCCCTCTCCGCCCGCCCCAACCCGCGAGAGTCCACATAGACTACAGTCTTGTGGCAAACCTTTAAAAGGGGGAAATGTACCAAAAAAAAAAAAAATAGGAGGAGCAGAACTTTTTAAAGAAGAAAAAAGAAATGAGCTGGAGCCTGAATAGGCAGGACTATGACCCTGCACAAATCCCGCCCGCCAGTGCCCGGCCAGCGGTAAATAAAACTTCCCGCTGTCAGAGCGTTCATTAGCGAGGTGCACATAATTTATGTACTTAAGAGCTGCCTTCAGCCAAGCCATCACACGGCGAGCATGCTTCATAGGTGTTAGTGTTTATACGGACAGTAAATAAATGTCAAACACACACGAAATCCCCTCTCTGGCGGGCGCTGACGTGGCCCATCCATCATCCCAGCTGCAGGCTCCGGCTGCGTTGCCAAGGCCTGCGGGCCGGCTGGCCTGATGAGGGCAGAAAAGGGTTTGTTCCAGAACGAGAGGCCGTGGGGGGTTCCCACCTGTGCCAAGGCGAGCAGGAGCCGCAGGCCTGCGTGGGCTGCTGCATTGCCAGGGCCTCTTCACCACCCACCCCTGCAACCAGCCCATCTGCTAAGTGCATCCACGTGAGGCCAGGCCCAGCCTGGCTACCCAGGGCTCCTCCAGGCTGGGCGGTTGGAAGGACCTCGTGTGTCCCAGCGCAGCCAAGCCTGCGAGCTTGGAGCCGCCTCAGAGGCCAGCACGGGCCCGGGAGCTAATAATAGCAGCCCAAGCTCCAGGCCAGGCCGGGCGGTGTTTCCATCCATGAGCTCACTGGCTCCTCACCCCGACTACCAGGTAGGTCCTGTTTTTAAGGTTTAGAGCTATTTTTAATAAGCACTTTCAAAAATGGATTTTGCATGTTTTTCACATGGTGCACACTTCAAACTGTACCAGCTGTGGGCATCCAGGGACAGGTCTCCACCCGCGTCCATAAGCTGTCCCATCCCAGTGTCCGGGTTTGCTGAGGTTTTCGGGGGTGATGGAGGGGGAGGGAGGCCGTTAGGTACAACAGCACCTCCTCCTGTTCCGGTGAGGCAGTGACTCACCCTCCCGGCCGCTCCCTGTCTTTCTCCCTGAAGCCACCCCCAGTTCAGCCCTCTGCAGACGCAGCAACTGGCTGGCTTCTTGTTGGGGGTGGGTGGGGTTGCTGTGAGCACCCTACCAAGCAGGTGCTTCCACACCCTAGCAACCAACAGGACTCCCACATGAGCAAGGGAGGGTGGGGGTTGTTATGGCTCCTTCCCGTGCCGATGTTGTAACTCCTAGGACCTCAGGATGTGACCTCATTTGGAACAGGGTTATTGCAGAGGTAATTAGTGAAGATGATGTCACAATGGAGTGCTCCGATGTGACTGTGTCTTGTGGAAGGGGGCATGTGGACACACACATGCGCACGCGTGCAAACACACACACACACAGTGCAGTACAGGGAGAGAGGGCAGAGACCAGAGCCTGCCAGCCTTCCCTCTGACTTGGGGAGGCATCGGCCCTGCTCGCCTTGAGCACAGCCGCAGGTCCAGCCTCCAGAATTTCCTGGCCCAGCAGGCGTGCACACTGCCAGCCGAGGGACCGTGCTGTAGCTGTGCCAGTGCCAGCCGAGGGACCGTGCTGTAGCTGTGCCAGAAGGATACGGCAACACTAACGCACACGCTCGGAGTCTGGGGCCTGGTGAGGCTGCCCACGCCGCCATTCACAGACCCTGTGTAGAGCACAGTGGCCCGTGGATTCTAGAGCCACTTCAGAAAAGTGTCCCCTGAGCTGCGTCTTGCAAAGTGCCATCCCTCAGGAAGCCGCCCACTGCGAGATGACATTTAAGGCTTAAGGTCCTAAGGCATGCATCTTTTTTAAATTACTTATTTTATTTCTTTGAAAGGCAGAGTTACACACACACACACACACACACACACAGAGAGAGAGAGAGAGAGAGAGAGAGAGAGAGAGAAGGAGACAGAGAGAGAGAGATCTTCCATCTGCTGGTTCACTCCCCAAATGGCCACAATGGCTGGGAGTGGGCCAAGAAAAGCCCAGTCCATCAGGGTCTCCCACATGGGTGGCAGGAGTTCAAGCACTTGGGCCATCTTCTGCTGCTTTCCCAGGCGCTTTAGCGGGGAGCCGGGTCAGAAGTGGAGCAGCCGGGACTCAAACCGGCACTCTCATATGGGCTGCTTGTGCCATAGACAGCAGCCCAACCTGCTGCGCCACAATGCATGCCCCAAGACACATACCTCGGACCAAACCTAAAGGTGATGATCATGGATTTAGAGTTGGGAAGAAGTGGCCTAATCCAGGCTATCTCCTGCTCAGCAGAGTGCGTGAGTGAGAGTTAGTTAGTTAGTTGAGAGAGAGGGCATTCCCATCCTCTAGTTCACTCCCCAAATGCCTGTAATGGATGAGTGGCAGAGACTCCATTACTTGAGCCATCACAGCAGGAGGCTGACTTCCAGAGCCAGGGCTGGGTGGACCCAGGCGCTCTGCTGTGCCCATGGGCACCGTTGCTGCCAAGTGGAACACCTGCTCTTGTGTTATCTTAATAGGGGCTTCCAAAGCACAAACCGTTTCAGGTGGTTCCCTGTGCCAGGGAAGCTGGGGAGAGACACAAATCACTAGCGACAAAAGCAGCTTTTGGGAGCACAGATAAGGAGAAGACTTGGCTGGCGTGGTGTTCAGGGAAGAACCAACCACCCAGGAGCCCCAGCTCCTGGCAACGAGGAGACGCATACTTTTGATGCGGTGAGAGCTCCCACCAAGACGATCCAAGGGTCTTAGCTGACCACAGGATGAAGTGAGACCTTCATAGAGAAACAGAGACAATGGTGTGCGGCTGCACAAAGAGAACTCAGCTATCAGAAGCTGAGGGGAACGTCACCCGCACTGTAGCTGGACAGCCCCCGTCTGAAGAAGCCGTCTCCCTTTCTTGCTCTACATTTTGCAGTAGACAGTAACCAACCGCTGTGGGGCATTGGCAGCATCCAACAAACATGGATCACCCCTGTGCCAGGGAAGGAACTGGTCAGATATGGGACCAGAGCCAAGAGGGAACCAAGGCACCCCAAGATGGGAGGGCGGAGCCGGGGCCGCCCACCCGCAGACAGGGCTGGCGGTGGTCCAGGCCTGGAAGCTCTGAGGATGGGCCCATGGCCTCTATGTGCCAGGCACGGCGTCGCCCGTGTTGCAGACAGACTGAGGCTGAGAGGTGTGGGAGCCAGAGAATCAGGTGCACAGGCTGGGGGTGACCAGCAACAGAAACCAAATGCAAGGGGGAGAATAAAGAGAAATCATGTGATCACTTAAGTGGAGAGACACCGAGTATTGCGGCAGCAGAATGCCCTGCCTCAGACCGGGCAGTGTGAGGGGTCGCATTCCAGGAGGGGACCTGCGAGAGGAGGCCCTGCGCCCCCAGGGGTGCTGCAGCCAGGCCTGCCTCTCCTGGACCAGGCTGTGCCCAGGGGCCTGGCTGATGGACAACATCAGTGGAGGAAGGCAGGGGGCAGGCTGCCCACATGCAGGATGCAGGACACAGGGCGCAAAGTTCTGGCTCTCATGAACCCCTGCTCTCAGGCCCCGCCCTCCCCTCACCCCCCCCATCCCTGACCTAAGCCCAGGCCACGCCCTCCTGCAGATTTGCCCCTCAGGCCCTTGTCCCGCCCTGGCCCAGGCCCCCCGCCAGTGCCCTCCCTCTGTCTACCTCACTGCCACCTGAGCTGCTGAGTGTGCTTTGTAGCCTCGCCCTCACCTCCTCCTTCTTCTACACTGGTGCATGGCCCTCCCCTGCCCGAGGTCCTGCCGTGGCTTCCCCTGCTGTCACTTCCCAGCTGAGCTACCTGGGAGAGGGCCCCGTTACCTCCCCTGTAGAATGGCACCTGTCACATGGGGCAGGACCACACGAGGGCCATTCCCAGCCACTGCCCTAAAGCACAGCCCCCAGGAGTAGGCGCTTAAGTTTGTGGCCAACTTTCTCTCCCTTTTTGCAGATTTCTCAGTGTCCCCAGGCCATGGCTCGGGTATTTTTCCTCCTCTTCTAGGACCAGTCCCTGATTCTGGCTCTGGCAGAGCTGATCCCATGCTGACACAGGGCTTCTGATGCGCTGGCCCGCCTGGCACCGTGACAGGCTCCCGGATGCACGTGCCACTCCACACAGTCCTGGTCCGGCTCAGACCCTCACTGGTGTCAGTGCAGAGAGACCGGGTTCCTTCCTCTGGCCGCTGAACAGCTGCAAGGTTTTCCTGGGTGCCCAGGCCAGCCCCGCTCTGCAAGATGAGCGGCTGCCCGAGAAAGAAGCCTGCAGGGATGGGCACACTGGGTACTGGATCCAGCTGTGCCTGAAGGCAGACCTACCCTATGAGCTCACCCTTTGACTTGGGTTTCTGATACTGGCAACAAGAGGAGAAAACTGAGTCCCCCAGAGCCTGGGACCTCTACGGAGACAACATGAGCAGACCCCAGAGCCTGGGACCTCCACGGGGACAACACGAGCAGACAGCTTTCTCAGGGCCTGTGATCCCGAAAGCCGCCCTGCACCACTCAGCGGCTTCTCCCTCTAAGGAGAGGAGGGAGGACATGCACTTCTGCGTGTGAGAGTGTGCATGTGAGCAACTGTGCACCTGTGTGTGAGTTGTCAGCATTGTGGGAATGTGTGCGAACATGTGAGTGTGTCTGAATACATGAGCGTGTGTGTGAGCATGTGGTGGGCATGTGTGTCTGTGTGTGTGCATGTGAGCAACCGCACACCTGTGTATGAATGTGTAAGCACGTATGAGTGTGAGTCGGCATTGTGGGAGTGTGTGTGAGCAGTGAGTGTGTGTGTGTACAAGCGTATGTGTGCTGTCACCACCCTAAGCCCCAGCTGAGGATGCCCAAGCTCACCAGGATCCGGGGTGTGTGTGAGTGAGAAGCCAACGTTTGGACGCGGTTCTGGGCTGTGTCACCAGCCCTCACACTGCTCCCTGGACAGCGCCCCCAGGCGGCATTGCAGCTTGTGGAGAGGACAGAAGAGGACGGGCTGTCCTGGCAGGAGCACCACCCACTCTGGGTCTTTCCAGTATCTGCCTTGGCCTCACGGAAGAGCCAGCAGCTTTTACCTGCAGGGAAACCAAGACCCCAGGAGCCAGGTTCCTGAGAAGAGCCTTGGGCCAGCGGCTGGGCCGGGGGCCTGGATCCTCAGCAGGAGGAATTTCTTGGCCTCACTCACCCTCCTCCCCTCTACAGCGGGTGGCACCCAGGAGGTCACAGAGTGTGCTCCAGGGAGGGATGCTTCCTGCCTCTGATTTTCCCATCAGGAAAGGCACTGAGGAACAGCTCCCCCACCCCGTGTAGGTTTGCTTCCCTGGGCGTGGTCCGCCCAGCCTATTCCCACTCTGGGCTCCTGGTCATCCAGAGGATGACAGGCTGTGAGACGCCGGGAGTGGCTTCAGCACAGTGAGCCTCGGTTTGCCCACCCGCCTAGAGGGATGCTAAGAAGCACAGCTGCCTCCCAGGGCTGCCCGGCCCTGCAGGACTCGTCCTCCAGCATCTCCCATCGTGTGGCTCCATGGTTCTGTTGAAACGGAGAACGGCACCGGGGAAGACACCCCCAGAGCAGCAAATGTGTAGATGGAGGCACCCCTCATCCTTCAAGGCAGGGCGCCCCCTCCCTCCCGCACCCCTCATCCTTCAAGGCAGGGCGCCCCCTCCCTCCCGCACCCCTCATCCTTCAAGGCAGGGCGCCCCCTCCCTCCCGATGCCCCAGGACCTACATGAAGGTGGCCAGGGAGGGGCGGCCACCGGGAGTCCCTCATGTCTTCAGATGAACACGCAAGTGCAGTGGCTCTGTTCTTTGTCAGGTCCCTCCTGACAAAGTCCTGACCCCTGAACCACACCCACCCCCATGGCAGAGGCCCGCTCCCCAGCCCTCCCAAATCCTCCCAGCTCTCTGCCTGGCTGGTAAGTCTCTCCCCAAGGATGCCTCTGCCGGCCTCTCCCTCCTGGCCGATTTCTACCTGGCCTCCCAAACTCACCTCCCCCATCCAAGAGCAGGTCCAACCCTCTGCTCTGGGCCACCTCTGCCCCTGTCCCTTCCCACTCTACCCCCTGCCCTCCCCTGGATCCCTGCGTCTCTCAGCCCGGACCAGCTGTTCTCAAGCAGGGCAGGTGTGAGTCCCTTGACAACATCCGGGGACACTGGTGATTGTCGTGACACTTGCTGGCCCCTGGTGAGTGGAGGCCAGGGAGGCTGCCCAGCCCCTCATAGTATGCAGAGAGCCATCAGCCCCAGATGCTGCCCAGGTGAGGCCTGGCATCCAGAGGCGCCAAATGGAGCAGAAAGCACAGCCTCTCAGGGTCCAAACGGGGAGTCCCCTCTTACTTCTCTCCTCTCTTAATGCTGTTGTCAGAAGACAGCCAAGGAAAACACACGCCAGTCCCCACTGTCCGGAGCACGGAGCCTGAAGAATTAGGTTTCACGGTAATTAGGCCCATCCGGTGCATGTGCTGGCGAGGCCGGGCCATGCTGCCTGCTCCAGGACACCGCCCCAGGGACGCAACAGATCCAGGGCACTGGGTGATGGGGTTGAAGGGCGCAGACACGGCAGGGCAGGGGTGAGAGGGTGTTAGGGGGTCAGGGTGGTGGTCTCAGGGTGACCAGGTGACACACTACTGCCAAAGGCCAAGGAAGACCTCTGAGGTCCTGGTTGGGGATGGCCTTGGTGAATGACAGGTGACCAGGGCTAGCTGCAGCCCCCAGGCACCTCAGAAGGAGGGTGGCACGGGACAGCAGAGCCCCCGGGCCCAGAGAGCTGATGCCCCGGTGCTCCCTGCCCAACCCATGCCTTCCTACCAGGCCCGAGCCTGCCCTGCTCCAATGCCTCTTCTGTCCACCTCTTCCTCTCTCCCTCCTTCTCTCTCTCCCTATCTTTCTTTTGGCCTCTTTCCCTCTGGGTCTTTCTCCCTCCCTCATCGCTGTCCAGTGTTTCTGTCTCCCTGCATCCTGCTGCCCCCGTCTCCCTCTGCTGCCCTGGACCTGTGCCCTTCTCCCCACCCGCTCCTCTCCCCAGCCCTGGTCCCCAGGAGCTGCAGGCTGAGGGCTCTCAGCAGTGCCGGGGCAGTGCTCAGGCGACTCCAGGTCTGGGCCCTGGTCATGCCTAGGTCTCACCTCTCTGTGCCTCAGTTTCCTGCTGGGGCACCAGAAAGCTGGGGCCGGGCAGGGGCTGTGCCAGGGGTTGTTGGTCTGCATGTCTGCGCTCCAGCAGCCCTACCGGGCTGTGCCAGCAGGAAGGTAGCCCAGGAGACACTCCACGTCCTAAGGCCCAGGCCTGGCAGTGTCCTGTGAGAGGAGGAGCAGAGCCCGGGGACACAGCTGGCATTTCCCCCAGAGGCTTCGGGACAGCCTTAATTCACCTCTGTCCATGACAGACTTGGACCAGACTTGGAAGCTGTCCAGGCCCCTTGTGGGTCCCTGGGCCTGTGCAGAGGCCCTGGCAGAAATGGATGGTGCCTTGTGCACTTACACACAAGGAGCCCCCCACCCTGTTCCCATCTTGAGCTCTGAGCAGGTGCCCTGCACATCACATGGTGGTGCCAACCAGAGAACTTAGGGGCTTCCAACTCCCAACAGGGAAGGGATTCCCCACATCCCACAGCGCCAGCTCCTCTCCATCATGTTCTTACAGTCAGAGCCAGGCTCAGTCAACTAAAGCCCACAGACCAAATCCAGTCTGTGGCCTGGTTTTGCATGGGCTGTGAGCTAAGCATGATTTTAAGGTGTGTACCAGGCTGCAGAGGAAGAGGAGCGGCGGGGAGGAGAAGAGAGTGGGGAGCAGGTGCAACAGCCGCTGCATGTGGCCTGCAAAGCCTCGACTGTGACCCTTCACAGAAGTTTGTTGACCTTCATTGAGAGTCTCTTCAAATCAACACCCTGGGCCTTGATCGGCAGCAGTTACAGCTTTTCTTGGCACCCATGGTCTTGGTGGCCAACTGCAAACCACAACACATGGTCAGTGAACGTGATGTTGGGGGGTGGGCAGGGCAGCTGTGGCACTGTGCTCCCCACCAGACACATGCCCTGAGCAGCCCCAGGAGTGTGAACACCAGCAGCACAGAACCTACTGGCTTCTAAGACTCAACGTAGTTGATGTAATTGGGCAATTAGACGCTTTGTATTCATAACGACGGTGTTAACACCCAGCTCACACGTCCCTGGAAGAACCCCTCCGAGAATGCCTGGTTTACGAGGGCTTCTTCTCCAGCAGGCAGGCAGTACCCAGTGAGGGTTGCATTATGGGAGGTGGGTCTGTGGGACCAGTTACATCTCATCGTTGGAGAACCTTGTTGTGGCCAGTGCTGCTCCAGCCTTGTTTAAATATCCCAGCCTGGGGCTGGCATTGTGGTTCAGTGGGTTAAGTCACATTTTGCAGCTTCAGCAACCCATACTGGAGCACTGGTTCAAGTCCCAGCCACTCCACTTCTGATCCAGCTCCCTGCTAATGCGCCTGGGAAGGCAGTGGAAGATGGCCCAAGTGCTTGGGCCCCTGTCACTCATGTGGGAGAACATGATGGAGTTCCTGGCTCCTGGCTTCAACATGGCCCAGACCTGACTGTTGCGGCCACTGGATGGACGAGATAACTCTCTCTTTATCTCTCTGTTGCTCTGCCTTTCAAATAAAAAAATTTAAAAAAAAATCCCATCCTTTTCTAGGCCAGGTCACACAAGGAGGGAGAGGCTTGTCCACCTGCACTTGGAGCAATGACCCTGGAACCAGGACAGTGACAACAGCGGGAATCATCATGAGACCTCAGTAGGGAAATGGGGTCTCTGCACAGAGCTGGGCTCACCGACGCTAGTGCTCCCACCTCATGAGAACACCCCCACTGATGTGCCAGGGGAACTCACCCCACCCCCAGCTATGTGGTTGGAGGGGCTACCCAGGTCCTTGGTGCCAGCTCTACCCCCACTCCCACCCCACCAAGGCTGCCCTTCAGTGTTTTTTTTTTTTAAGGGCCTCATGGCAAGCATCATAGGTTTTTTTAAATATCTATTTATTTATTTGAGATGCAGATTTACAGAAAAAAGGAGATACAGAAAAAGAGAGAGAGGTCTTCCATCTGCTGGTTCACTCCCCAAATGGCTGGAACTGGGCCGATCCAAAGCCAGAAGCTTCTTCCAGGCCTCTCACGCAGGTGCAGGGGCCCAAGCACTTGGGCCATCTTCCACTGCTTTCCCAGGCCATAGCAGAGAGCTGGATAGGAAGTGGAGCAGCTGGGACTCAAACCAGAGCCTATGTGGGATGCTGGTGCCACAGGAACAAACTTAGCCTAGTGTGCTGCAGTGCCGGCCCCGCCCTTTGGTGCCTGCCACTGGCCACCATGCGGCTGCTCACTTAGTTTCCCCTTCCACAGAGCAGCGGTGGCCTCAGCTTCCTGGAGACTGGCTGTGAGGAGGACCGCCGCTGTCTCTGAGCTGGACTTGAGGGTGGCCTCATCACAGCCGAGGTCAGAGGCTGTGGCTAGGGAGCCAGGCAGACAGCAGCCAGGAAGAGCGGCCCAGGGCAGAGGGCAGGCAGGTGGGCGGTGCAGGGGAATCTAGATCGTGGTTTCCTACTTCCTACTCTCGGTCACTGGCACCCATCTGACCTGGGCTGAAGGGGCCTCTGGAGAGAAGGGGCGGGGAGGCGGGCAGGCTCTGGGGCACAGTGACTCAGAAGCCAGGGGTCCACACACGGCCCAGCCCTGAAGCTCACTCCCAGACACGGCCAGGCCTCTGTGCCAAGTCCTGGCTGAGCCCAGGGCTTTCCAGGCCCTTCCTCGAGGCTGCCACTCTACAAGCCTGGCACAGCCCCGCCCCGCCCCGGTGCACCAGGACTCCTGGTTTCTGTAGCATCCTCAAGGCCCAGACCCTACGCCTCCTCCATGACGCCTGCCTAGACTCCCCGACTGACCACAGCACTTGGCAGACGGTCCCACGGGTCCTTCCCCGACCAGGACACACCCTGGACAACTCCCAGGTCTGGGCCCAGAGGCAGAGGATGGGGCCACGTGTAACACACCAGAGCGGTCAGCTCTCGCCTGAGGCCAGCAGGCAGCTCCTCAGGGAAGGCCGGCCCACAGAGGTTCATCTTCGGAGAAAAACCATCAGAAGAAAGAAGGAACTGACGCGGGTAGGGAGGCATTTTTGGAAGCTGTGTGCGCACCGCCCAGGCTGAGCGGGCGGCTTTTCCCTCTTCTCTGATTTTCTCGTCCCTCTCCATCCTGGTCAGATATTCAATACTTCCTCTCAGAGAACACATACATTTGTTTGACTTGGAATATTGAATTTGGAGGCCGTTCAGCAATTTCAGATTTCAAGAGTGGAGCAGTGGGGAGACACTGTAAATTAAAAAATTCTTTCCTCTTCAGTTTCTACCCAAGACTGTATATTTTTTGATGGCAAAATTAGGGATTAACTATAAACATCTGTTTGTTCAATACTGACATGGTTGTGAGAACAATTACCAGAGCCATTGGCGTGGGGGGAGGGTTTGGAGGCCGCGAGGCCGCTGTGGAAAGCTCCGGGTCTCCGGTGAGGCTTCTGGAAGACTGGGGAGCGAGATGGGGCTTACACAGGACAGGCAGCAGGAGGGAGAGACTCAGGAGATGGTGACAGAGCGGTCCCCGTGCCCCGTGGGCACCTGCACCCTGCTCAGGTCTCCCCTGGTCCTCACCCCACCCCACTCCGACCAACCCTCTCCGCAGCCTCCTGTCCCTGCTCCTTCTGCTCAGTCCTCATCGCTGGAGGCTCCTCCATTCTTTTAGCAGCCTCACACAGGTCTTTCTTGAGCACCTACTGTGTGCCGGGCACTGCACCAGGCTCCGGATCTTGGTGTGGTCAGGACAGCAGGGCGGCTGCTGCTGGCAGGGAGCAGCGCTGAGCTGCTGCGGGCACAATGATGCGTGCATGACGGTGATGACAGGCAGGGGCTGCACAGGGACAGCCATGCCCGTGCACGATGGGAGCTGCTGCGGTCTGGGCTCAGGGGAGGCTCCAGAGAGCCTGCAAGGACAAAGAGGGGTTAACTACACAAGGGGTTAACTACACAGGAGCCTTCCAGGCAGGAGTGGCCTGTGCAAAGGCCCTGGGGGTGAGAGAGCATCTATTTGGGGCTAAAACAAGGCTGAATGTGAAGGCTGTGGCCGAGAGTTTTTAAGTGCAGCTGAGGAGTGAGATCAGATCCGTGCTTCTCTGAGATTCTGGGAGCTCCCAGTAGTGAGCAATGGGGAAGAGCAGAGCCATGGGGAGACCCCCTACAAAGGGCCAGGTCCACCAAGGTGACAGAGCTTGCTGAAGGCAGAAGTGACAGAGGATGATCCTACGAGATTTTGGGTGGCGATGCCACTTATGGGTGGGGAGCAAGAGAGAGGAGTTTGAAAAGATGGTGAGTCTGGCTTTGAACACGGTGACCCGGAGGTGCTTGGAAGACACACAAGGGCATCAAGGAGGACACTGGGTCTTGGTGGCCAGGCCAGGAGTCCACGTGCGGGGGTTACTTGCATGAGGGTGGTTTGCATGGAGAGGAGCAGCAGCCAAAGGCAGACCTCAGGGGGCCCTGGCCTGCTGGATCAGGAAGCAGAGGTGTCCTCGAAGGAGAAGGGGGACACCCAGGGGACAGCGGTCATGGGACCAGGGATTTGTACTGCAGGAGCAGGTGATGGCTGCCATGTCAATGAGGCGTCAGGTATGCTTGCTGATTTACTACTGTCTATGAAATGCAACAGAACTTCAAAATATTTATGAGGAAATGGAATGACTAGATAAATTTATTTGGGTGCGAAAAAATTGGAAATCCATGCATAGATTTTTCATAATACACATTTTCCATGATATTTTTAAAGACTCACTCTAGGTGTGGATTTCAAGATCATTTTGCAACACGATGTTTATCTTTTAATTCCATTTTCCATGATTTTTTTTTTTTTTGACAGGCAGAGTGGACAGTGAGAGAGAGACAGAGAGAAAGGTCTTCCTTTGCTGTTGGTTCACCCTTTAATGGCCACCACGGCCGGTGCGCTGCGGCCGGCGCACCACGCTGATCCGATGGCAGGAGCCAGGTGCTTCTTCTGGTCTCCCATGGGTGCAGGGCCCAAGGACTTGGGCTATCCTCCACTGCACTCTCGGGCCACAACAGAGAGCTGGCCTGGAAGAGGGGCAACCGGGACAGAATCCAGCGCCCCGACCAGGACTAGAACCTGGTGTGCCAGCGCCACAAGGTGGAGGATTAGCCTAGTGAGCCGCGGCGCCGGCCTTCCATGAATTTTTAAAAGTGCCCTTTGTCTTGCTCTTGGCTTCCTCTCCCAGGAAGGAACACTGGGGCACCCAGAAGTGAACGGAGCCTGCCCAAAGCTCCAGAGCTGGGAAGCAGACCGGGCTGGCTAAAGCCTGAGTCTGCACTGGCCACTGCCCCACTCTGCTCCTGGACACGGCCACAGACTCTGGGCTTGCTGACCTGAAGGCTCCGAAGGAGCAGGTGTCCAGCATACTGCCTGTTGGCTGTGTGAGTCGGCTCGCTCCCTTGGCACATCAGGGAAGGCAGGCAGGGTGGGCTTCTTCAGGCCTTCTCTGCCTGGCGGGTTGGACAGCTGAGGTCAAGGCTTTCTTTCAGGGTTGGTTTCCTTCTTTTCTTTACAGCACATCGCAACATTTACTATTTTATTTGAGAGTCACAGAAAAAGAGAGACGGAGAGCTTCCATTTACTAGTTCACTTTCCAAATACCCACAACAGCTGGGGCTGGGCCAGGACAAAGCCAGGAGGCAGGAACCCAACCCGGGTGCATCACACAGGTGGCAAGGACCCAACTACTTAGCCCACCATTTGCTGCCTCCCGGGGAAGCTGGAATCTGTAGCCAAGCAGGGACTCAAACCCAGGCACTTTAACGTGGGACACGGATGTCCTAAGCAGTGGGACACGGATGTCCTAAGCAGTGGGACATGGATGTCCTAAGCAGTGGCTCAGCTGCGGGGCCTTGGCCCACCCCTGCAGGTCCGGTCCTCCTGAGGCTACTCTCCTGGGCTTGTAGACATCCCCCCGTGGCCTCACACAGCCATCCCTCTGTGCCTGTCTGTGTCCCGGGGTCCTCTTATCAGATTAGGACTCATCCATCCTCTCTAAAGAGCCCCCATCTCCAAACAGTCACATTCTCAGTTTCTGGAGGCCGACACTTCAGTAGTCAGCCCATCACAGTGACGGCAATGTCCCGATGCATGGTGGGCATGGTGGGCAGCTTCTCAGAGAAGTTTAGCTGGGAACGAGGAGGGTTGCCGTCACCCATGGCTGGGAAACAAGTCGCGCCAGAGCTTAAACCAACAGCTTACTGTCCTCACTCTTGTAGGTGGACCAGACAGTTCTGGCTGGGTTGGGGTCCTGGAGTGGCAGGGAGGGCCAAGGTGGTCTTCTCCACAGAGCTGGCAGACACTGAGAGACGTCAGCAGGTGCTCTCCGGGGCGGCCAGCCTGAGTAGTTTAGTTCTCAGCTACATGACCCGTGTAGAGACCGCTTGAGTTTCCTCACAGTATGGGAGCTGGGTGCCAAGTCCCAGATGTGGGGCATGCAGGGGGTCACCACAGAGTTCCCACCGGGTCAAGAAGAACTGCAGGTGGTGGCAGGGCCTCCCAGGAGACGTTTTGCAGATGGCAGTGACCTGCATGTTTAAGGGTCAAGCAGTGGGGGCTGGCGCTGTGGCGCAGTGGTTAAGCTGCCATCTTCAGCACTGGCATCCCATATGGGCGCCAGTTCCAGTCCTGGCTGCTCCACTTCCAATCCAGCTCCCTGCTAAAGTGCCTGAGAAAACAGCAGAAGATGGCCTGAGTCCTTGGGCCCCTGCTACCTACATGGGAGACCTGCAGGGACTCCAGTCTCCTGGCTTCAGCCTGGCCCAACCCTGGCTGTTGCAGCCCCTTGGGGAGTGAACCAGTAGATGGAAGTTATTTCTCTCTCTCTGTGCGTGTGTCTCTCTCTACACCTCTCTGTCTATAACTCTGCCTTTCAAATAAATACATGAATCTTAAAAAAAAAAAAAAAAGCCAAGCAGTGAGTAGGGGGAGATGGTTGGAAAGAGTGCGAGTGGAGTGATGATGTAAACTCAGAGCCTTGAGCTTTATGGGCACTTGCTGTATGCCACGCTCCATTCCAAAAGCTGGCCACAGCCCAGCCACACAGCTCTGATTTGCACCCTGTTTCGGGCTCTGTGGTTTCGTAGTGAACTGGGTGCAAGAGGTCTGTTCTGGCTAACCTCAAAGCCATCATCCCTAACCACTGGCCGCACTGCCTCCCAGTGACGGCTGTGATGGGCTGATTTGTACCCCCACCCGAATTCACATGTTGGCGCCCTAACTCCCAGGCCTCGGGATGTGACCCTATTTGGAAACTGGGTTGTTGCCTTTGTAATCAGATCAAATGAGGCCAGGCTGAGGGAGATGGGGCCTTAAATCTAGCACAACTGATGCTCTTATGAGAAGGGGTAATGTAAACAGAGGCACTCCCGAGGGGAAGGCTGTCTGGCCATGAAGGCGGAGGTCGGCAGATGCCGCCGCCAGCCACCGAGCACCAGAAGCTGGAGGCAGGTCTGGGCAGCTGCTCCCTCGCTGCTCACAAGCAACCAACTCTGCCAACGCCTCGCTCGCTCTCGGACTTCTGGCCTCCAGACAGTGAGACAGTAAACTTCTGCAGATTCAAGGGCCCACGCTGTTGGGACTTTGTCCCATGGGAGAGCAATGGGGGAGGTAGCCCGAGTGGATGGCTGTGTTGGGAAGCACCCAGCACGGTGCCTGATGCAACAGGACACCTTCCTGCTGTCACAGTAAGAGGGGGGTGAAGAATCAGCCCAGGGTCTGGTGCTGTGGCACGGCAGATTAAGCTGTAGCCTATGTGATGCTGGCATCCCCTATCAGTCCCGGTTCAAGTCCCAGCTGCTCCACTTCAGACCCAGATCCCTGTTAATGCACCTGGGAAAGCAGCAGAAGATGGTCCAAGTGCTTGAGCTCAGAGTTCCAGGCTCCTGGCTTTGGCCTGGCCCAACTCCGGCTGTTGCAGCCAACTGGCGAGTGAACCAGCAAATTGAAGATCTCTTTCTCTGTATGTCTCTCCCTCTTTCTCTGTAGTTCTGCCTCTCAGATAAACAAACAAATATATATTTTTTTAAATTCCCAGAATTTAGAAGCAACCAATACATCCTTTGCTAGGTGGAGAGATTGGCACATCCAGGCAATGGGGCAGTCTTCAGTGCCCAGAGAGATGAACTATCAAGCCACAAAAAAGAAATGGAGAAAACATAGGTGCAGGTTACTCAGTGAAAGAAGCCTCCTGGAAAGGCTACAGACTGTGATTCCAACTCTGTGGCACTCTGGTAGGTGCAGAACTGTGGACACAGTAGAAAGATTGGTGATTGCCAAGGGTTGGGTTGGAGGGAGGGCTGGTGCATAGGTGGAGCCCAGGAGAACTTCAGGGCCATGAACCTGGTCTGTGTAGCCCTGGGATGTGGACACACATGTCCTCACACACTGTCCAAACCCTGCCTGTCCGCCATCAAGAGTGCGCCCTCACATAAACCACAGACTCTGGGTGATACTGACCGCGGGGGATGTCGGTGGCTGCTCTAAAAAATGAGGCCTATTTTTTTTAAGATATTGAAAAATTCTTAACTATAAAAAGAAAAATTAAGATTATTATTTTAAAAATAAATGAAAGGGTCAGGATTGTGGCACAGTGGGTTAAGCCGCTGCTTGCAATGCCAGCATCCCATATGATACCAGCTGGAGTCCTGGCTGCTCCACTTCCCAACCAACTGCCTGCTAATTGGGAAAGAAGCAGAAGATGGCCTAAGTACTTGGGCTCCTGCCACCCATCTAGGAGACCCAGACAGAGTTCTAGGCTCCTGAGTTCAGCCTGGCCCAGCCCCAGTCATTGTGGTCATTTGGGGAGTGAACCAGCAGACAGATGATCTCTCTCTCTCTCTCTCTCTCTCTTTCTCTCTCTCCCCCTCACTCTCTCCCTCCCTCTCTGCCCTTCAAATAAATAAATAAATCCTCTAAAAACATAAACTAAATAAAAAAATAAACCAAAGTGAACAGAGAGAGAAGCATGAGGCGACTCCCGATGCAGCCGCCCCACCACAGGTGTGGCCCGTTTGGGGCACTGAAGCCCTGGCGTGTAGTGAGTCCTCGCTCTGGAACCCTTCCTGAAGGGGATAAAGCCCATCCCCAGACTACTCATGGGCGCCGGCTGTGTGACATGCACAGAGTGCTCGCTGCACCCTGGGCCCACTGTGTGCAGCCGCAGGTCCTCAATATCGGGAGAGGCACAGGTTCTGCCCACCCCACCCTTACCCCGATTTCCCAGTCAGCTGGGGGAATGAGTTAACAGAGATGGGCCTCAGCCAAACATGGAGGGCTTGCTAGAGGAAGCAACTCCTACACTGACCCTTGAAAGGGAAGCAGGGGCTCACAGGGGCCGGGCAGGCACTCCAGGAAGGTGTCCAGGGCACGGCTGGCGGGGGGGGGGGGGCTCCAGTGGAGCAAGCGTGTTCTCTTGAGCCCTGCAGTGAGACCACAGCTTGCACAGGGTCTACTTCCAGGACAGACCCCTGGTGTCAAAGGAACCCTTAGGAAAGGCCCAGCTTGTCCTTATTCCAGCTGGGAATCAGACCCAGGTGCCATAGCTGAGCAAGGGCTCCAACGGAGGGGGTGCTCACAGCTGAGGGCCTCCTAGGGCCAAGAGTGCCCTAGGGGCTGAGCTGCATGCTCTCCAGTTCCAGAGAGACGAGCAGGGAATATGAGGGGTGCAAATTAAAATCCTGGGAGCTAGCACTGCACACCCACTAGGAAAGGCGAGACAGACAGCCCGGCCGTGCCTCCAGCTGAGGAGGATACAGAGCCACTAGAATCCTGAGGGATAGCGCAGGTGCTGTGGAGGGCTGTGTGGACGTCTCCAGGGAGGCTGAACCATGCATGCATTTTCTGTGACCCAGCAATTCCACCCCAGGTACCACAGGGTTACCAAGTATGCACCCTCCCACCGCTGGTGCCGCACTGTCCTGGAGAGGAGGGTACAGGACTGAGAGACCAGCATGCTTGGAGATTTCACTCTGGAGAGAGAGAGGGAGAGAAGCCAGAGCAGAATAAGGGCAGCAGATGTGTGCTCAACAGGGGAGCGAGCTCACAGCAGGGATGAGGAGGGGCGGGGCTGGGGCTTTAACCTGAATTTCATGGGGTGGGGGCACACTAAGTTGATAGTGTCTGAGTATCTGAGTAGCCCATGGGCTATGGGCAGGTCAGCAGGAGGAGAGCCCAGGCAGAGGAAACAACACGGGCAAAGGCCCTGGGGCAGGTGTTGCAGGAGTAGCCAGCAAGCCAGGGCAGTTGGGAGCCTGCAGCAGAAAGAGAGGCGGGGCAGCTGGAGAGGGGACAGGAGGGCAGAGAGTGCCTGCTCACAGACGTGGACCGACCGAGGTGGGGCTGTCTCACCCACTCAGCTTCCCCAGTGCACACCCAGCACACTGCTGCTCCTCCTTAATGCGGCAACTTAAGCCAGCCCTAGGACTTGCTGCCTGCTCCCCCGACTCCTATCAACCCAGTGGCCAGACCAGGACCTGTCAGCGTTTCCAATCTGAGCAACCCCTTCCCGGCAGCCTGGGAAGTAACCGTCGCCATACGGGAGGCCTGCAGGCTGCACACACAGGGCCAGCAGGCCAGGGCACTGCTGCAACTGCCAACCACCCTGTGTCCCCATAAGTACCCCTGGCCTCATCGGACAGCTTCCTGCTCATATTACAAGCAACCTGCAGAAGACACCTTTCATAAAAAGAAACACACGGCCCCGTTTATACGCAAGCATAAAACAGATTAAAACAATTTTAAATGTATGAGTCACTCACAAAAATTGTTTCCAAAAAAAAAAATCACAAACAGTACTTTGTGGTGAAGAAGGCCATGGACAGGGTTGACCTGTAGACTCGGGACCCCAGCAGGGTGGGGGCTCAGCCACGCATGGGCCACCTACTGCACCCCCTCACAAACCAGCCCTTCCGAGAGAGAGGACAGCACACCCACAGACTATGCCCCAGTCGACAGAGGCAGAGCCAGGGGCCCAGCGCCACCAGCGTCCAGAGCCTGTGTCCTCCCCGTCACTCCCCCTCTGCCCACCAGCACAGGCACTGCAGGCAGGGCTAGTGGCCCTGGGCTTTGGGAACAGGGCAAGGGGACAGAAACGAGGCCTTAGGTCTCACCTGCTCATCTGTGTGTCAGTCTCCTCATTCCCAGACCGGATCTAAGGACTGGAAGGCCCAGCTGCCTCAGGGTCTGCCCAGGGCCCCTCCCAAATCGCACCCCTCCAGGCTTCCCTGGCAGCTGGCATGGAGAGGGGCTCCTCTCCGCCAGTTCTGGCTTCTAGCCCTGGGGCCCGCTGCTCAGAGCTGCATGGAAACAGCGCCCCCAGTCCCGCTCCTCCCCAGAGACCTGGGACACCCTCTCCTGTGGCCCTCCTTCATCCCCCTGCGGGGACACTCCCCTAACCTCTGGGTGCAGTGAGGCCCCCAGCCTGTTCCCTGCCCTTCCCTCAGCCCAGACACCAAATCTCAGCTGCTTGGAAGGCCGCTCACCAGGCACTGTCAGCAGCTAGGCGCCAGCCCACACTGCTACACTGTGTGGCCCACGGCCTTCCGTTCCCACGGCCCCCACGGCCCCACCATAACACATCCTCCACCCCAAGGACCAGCAAACCTAGGTTCCATCCGCATTATGCTTCCTGAACCCAGCTCTCCACCCACCTACACATCCCCTGACCCCAGACCCCCTTTCCTGCTGGACCATGGCAGTCCCCTCCATAGCTCCAGGCCATGGCCTTCAACCCACCCAGACATAGGGAGAGGGACCCCTCCAGCCTCCGTCAGACCCTCTCTCAGGGAAGTCTTGGCCTGCACGTGCCTCAAGGCCTCTCACCACACTGCCCCGGCCTTTGCACCTGCTGTCCCCCCCCCTTCTTTCTTTTCCCCAGCATCACCGCCCCAGTGGGACCTATTTAATTCTGGGCCCCATTCCCCTTCCCTGTTTTATTTTCACCAAAGCCCCTTTAACTTTGCTATGTGTTACACACATGACTCATTCATCTTGCTGTCTGCCCCCTCCCAGAGGTGGCTCCCAGGGCATGGGTCCCTCCTGTCATGCTCACATCTCTATCCCAGAACCTCAGTAGTGTCCACACTTGTAGGTGCTCAGCCAACGTACTAACAAGTGAAGGAGGCAGTGATCAGTGCTGAGTGAATGAAGCAGTAGATGAAAGAGTGAAGAGATGGGACAAACCTGGAATCTTATACTGAACAGGCACAATAACACTGTCTAAAATCATGGTTGTGGCTGGCATTGCGGCTCAGTGGGCTAAGCCACTGCTTGCAACAGTGGCATCCCATCTATCGGAGCTTCTGGTGTGAGTCCTGCCTGCTCTGCTTGCAGTCCAGCTTCTTGCTAATGTTCCTGGGAAGGAAGCAGAGGATGGCCCAAGTGCTTGAGCCCCTGTCACTCATGTAGGAGACCCAGAGGGAGTTCCTGGCTCCTGGCTTCAATCTGATCCAGACCTGGCTGTTGCAGTCACTTGGGGAGTAAACCAATGAATGAAAGACTCTCTCTTTCTCTCTGTCTTTCCCTCTTTCTCTGTTCCTGTTGTTCTGCCTTTAAAATAAGTCATTTTGGGGGGCTGGTGCTGTGGTGTAGTAGGTAAAGCCACCGCCTGCAATGCTGGCATTCCATATGGGCGCCAGTTCGAGTCCTGGCTGCTCCACTTCCGATCCAGCTCTCTGCTATGACCTGGGAAGGCAGAGGGGGATGGCCCAAGCCCTTGGGTCCCTGCACCCACATGGGAGACCTGGAAGAAGCTCCTGGCTCCTGGCTTCAGATCGGCACAGATCTGACCATTTCGGCCAATTGGGGAGTGAACCAGTGGATGGAAGACCTCTCTCTCTCTCTCTCTCTCTCTCTCTCTGCCTCTCCACCATCTGTGTAACTGACTTTCAAATAAATAAATAAATCTTTTTTAAAAAAATTCATTTTTTAAATTGTGGTTCAGTACACATAACATAAAGTTCTCTACTTTAACCATTTTCAAGTGTCCAGTTCAGAGACTAAACACAGTCACACCATTACCCACCATCCATGCCCAGAACACTTCTCATTTTGCAAAACTGAAACTCTGTCCCTGCAAAACACCAGCTCTCCATTCTCCGGCCCCAGCCCCCAGAGAAGCAGACGCACTGTGCACGGGTCAGAAACTTGTCTGTGGTCAGTGAGAGGGAACGTCATGCACACAAGCTACACAGGGTGAGTTTGTGACTTTCAGACGGGCAGCAGGTGACAGAAGCCTAGGACCTATTGTGAGCCAGCTGCCTGAGGCCCAGAAGGCTGCCTGTTGGGGACGGAGCCTCTTCTGCACACACCCCACTGGCGCTGCGGCTGAGGGCACCTGGAAAGCGGAGGGAACCTGGAAAGCGGCCGCCCTGTTTCACACCCCAGAGCTGTCCTGAAGGACAGCTGATTCCGGAGGGCACTAGAACAGAGCCAGCCACTCCCCGTCTCAGGACGCCCTATTCCTGCATGTTCTACTGTTCTGCTTAAGGGCTACGTGTGAGAACTGAGTCACCGAGGCTACCTGCACCTCGGCGGCAACTGTTCCACTCTGTCGCTGTGACTCTATCTCCTCTAGATGCCTCAGATAAGTGTGGCCACCCGGAGCCAGTCCTCCTGTGCTTGGATTGCTTCCCCGGGCACGGTGTCCTCAAAGTTCACCCTGCACCTACTTGTTGCATGGTTTCAGTGCTGTTGTGTGGCTATTCTGGGGTTTAAATCAAGTTCTGTCTGGACCCCAGCTGTTAGGAGACAAGCATTGGGCCACTTTTGCAGTCACCTCTCCCAGCAGCCACCCGGCAGGCAGATTAGAGGGAGGGCAGTAGCATAGCACCACGGAGGGGTAGCTGGAAGCTGACCTTGTAGGGAAGACCTGGGAGCCAGTGTGCACGGTGCCCCCGCCCTAGCATCACCCACCTGGGCATCAGGGGGCCAGGTGTGTAACCACAAAGCTCCCCAGCACTTGGGTGGTGACCAGCTGTGGTGGGTGAAAGGCTGTGAATTCCCTGGCGCTGCTGAGCCGCTGCAGGCACAGGCTATAGTGGCAGCAGAAACCCTGAGGAGGCCAGCAGTTCCAGGTGATGGTCAGACCTGCACCATCATTCATTCCTTCACTGCAGGGCCTGACGGGCTGACAGGGAACCGCTGGGATGTAGGAACAGGGCAGCCTGACCCAGGGAGCTTTCCCAGGCCACGCCCAGGCCGCCAAGGTTCTGCCAATCACCTCTTCCTGCCAATCACCTCCTCCTGCCCAGGGAGGAGAGGGTGTTGCATTTCAGACGCTGTAAGAGCAAAGGTTGGGCTAACTTTTGCCTTTTTTTTTTTTTTTTTTTTTTGGACAGGTAAAGTGGACAGTGAGAGAGAGAGACAGAGAGAAAGGTCTTCCTTTGCCATTGGTTCACCCTCCAATGGCCACTGCGGCTGGCGCGCTGCGGCTGGCGCACCGTGCTGATCGATGGCAGGAGCCAGGTGCTTCTCCTGGTCTCCCATGGGGTGCAGGGCCCAAGCACTTGGGCCATCCTCCACTGCACTCCCTGGCCACAGCAGAGAGCTGACCTGGAAGAGGGGCAACCGGGACAGAATCCGGTGCCCCGACCGGGACTAGAACCCGGTGTGCCGGTGCCACAAGGCGGAGGATTAGCCTAGTGAGCCGCGGCACTGGCTAACTTTTGTCTTAGAGGAGCTTCACACACAGAGCATAACCAGGCACCGAGGGTTTATCCCGGGACCTTGAAGGCTGTACCTGGCAGGGCTTAGGGACATTCATTCTTCTGATCCTACATGCACCTGCTGTTCCCTTACCTGGCCACAGGAACTGGGGTCCAGGACATGCGGGGTCTCTGCCCTTCCAGAGCAGACAAACCAGTCTATCAATTGATAAAAATCCCAAAAAGTTGCACCCAATATAAGCACCATGAAGACAAGGATAGAAACATGGGGGGAGAGCAGGGTGGGGGGTGGGCAGACCCTAAGGACCCCCATATGGGCCTGCCTCCAAACTTCAGGCTCCTTTCTTGCCAGCGCCAATTCCATCAGCCTGCAAGGAGAGGGGAGCCACTGCCTCCTTTGTCTGGAACCAGGGTGCCCTCTGCAGCTCGCGGGGTGCCCCACCTCAAAAACTCCCATCAGTCCCAGGACACCACACAATCAAGCCACACCTTTCTTTTGATACCAAAAATCTTCTGTGAGGAAATCCTACCTACTACGTGACCAGACACCTCAGTGAGGCTGTAAGATGCTGTCATTAGTCCTCGTTTCAAAGAAGGGGAAACAGGCACAGAGAAGGCGGGGGGGGCTTCCCCAAGGCCACGCAGCTAAGTAGTGGAGAGGTCAGGATGTGAACCCCACGCTGGCCGGCTGTGCCAGCGTGGAAAGCTACCATCGCTCAGGCACCCTGACATTGCCTCCTTTCACTGACCGCCTCCAGAAGCCGTGTTCTGGCCTGAATTCTAATGCAGCTCAGCCAGCCAATCCTTCCCTGGGGATGTGCTCCAGGCTGAGGGGCCAGGGCTGGCCAGGAAACTGCTTTGGCCTGCCATGAGCCCCCTTTTCTGAGCCCCATTTTTCTCATCTGAGAAATGGACTTGGTATTTCAAAGATTTAAGGATGGGCCCAGCATTGTGGCACAGCAGGTTAAGCCGCTACCTTGATGCTGGCATCCTGTGAATGTAAGTTCCAGTCCCAGTTGCCCCACTTCCAATCAAGCTCCCTGCGAATGTGCCTGGGAAAGCAGTGGAAGATGGCCCAAGTCCTTGGGTCCCTGAAGCCACGTGGGAGACCTGGAAGAAGCTCCTGACTCCTGGCTCCTGGCTTTGGCCTGGCCAGTGCAGGCCATTATAGCCATTTGGGGAGTGAACCAGTGGATGGAAGATCTCTCTCTTTCTCTCTCTCTCTCTCTCTCTCCTCCACCCTCCCTCTCCCCCCCCTTCCGCTCATAACTCTGCCTTTCAAATAAATAAATATTTCAAAAAAAAAAAAAAAGGCTTACTGGTTAGCCAAGGCTGCACCTGTTGTCAGTGCTCCAAAAGTGCTGGAGGAGGTGGCAGGGAGGCCCTTTCCCAGCCTGGCATGCAGAGCTCATCTCTGGCACCAGCTGGTTTCTCTCTTTGCCTCTGCTTTGGGAGGGCTCTGGATCTCAGACAGGCTTCAGGGTGGGGAAACAAGGCCACCTGGAGCTCCTGTCCCAGCCACAGGGCGCCCTGCAAGATCATGGCCCTGGGACCAGCCCTAACCTACCCAGAGCCCCTGCAGGCAGAAAGAAGCGCCAGCCAGCATCCTCCTTGCTCTGTGAGCGTCTGTGCCTTCAGAGTGGGTCCTGACCCAGCAGGAACCTGGAAGGTCTGAATCTGGCTCTGGGATGGCAGTGTGCATGTCCCTTGCTGCACAGGACGGTGCCCAGTGCAGGGAAGCTGCTCCCAGAGGGCAGGGGCAGGACACACAGGGAAAGACACTGCAAGCAGAGGAACAGCAGATGCGAGCGCCCCGAGGAAGGAGGGAGCTTGGCCATGTTTAAGTAGAAATGCCAGCCAGGAAGCTTGCCATCACTTTCCATTTTCCCCACTGTCTGCCAGGCTAGCCACCGGGGGCCTCTCTGTGCCCAAGGTCATTGGGTGCGCTGGGGGGCAGCTGGTCTGCCAATCCTCTTCCCTTTTATCATCTCCTCCCCCCTCCCTCGCCCCATCTCCACCCTCCTGGCTTTTCCACCCCTTTCTGCACACCCCTCTCCCCTCACTTTCACTTCGCTGCCTCTCCCTCTT
Source organism: Oryctolagus cuniculus (assembly GCF_051225735.1). Classification (NCBI taxonomy): domain Eukaryota; kingdom Metazoa; phylum Chordata; class Mammalia; order Lagomorpha; family Leporidae; genus Oryctolagus; species Oryctolagus cuniculus. Next base: position 145,252,544 of record NC_142867.1, on the reverse strand, counting down.
TTCCTCTCTCACTCTGGACACCATTTTTGCTTATTGTTGACACCCCGCTGTCTTTCCAGCTCTAATTTCTCGGTCCCTCCCGCGTCTCTCTGTGCCCCGCCCCCCCCCCCACCTGGTCCCTAGGGCCTGCTCCGCCTCCACCTGCCCCTTCCTGTGCGCAGCGCCGCCGCGCGAGCCCCGCTAATGCGTTTCGCATGGCGCGTCAGTCAAACGCCCTTCTAATGTCCTTAAAGCACGCAGAAAATTGCATCCTTATGAAAAAGAAAGGGGGAAAAAAAGCAAATTGCCTGGTGGGGGCGGAGCTGCCGTGGGGCTGGGGCAGCACCGCTCAGGTTTGAGTTCTGAGAGGCTGGGCGGGCGGGCGGGGTTGGGGGGGCGTCTCCCGTGCCTCCTCCTCCGCGGGGCCGGGCTGCCTACCCCGCAGTGCCTCGGCCCACCCCCTCGCCTTCTCTCCCCACCATCCCCGCCTCTCCATACTTGTTCCGCCGAACAACCGCCTCAGTTCGTTGGCGCTCGCGGTGCCTCCACCACTGCCTCCTAGTCACCCAGGTCCCAGCTGAAGGGTCGGCTCCTGAGACCCGCCTTTTCCGACCACCCCGACTAAAGTCTGCACCTCCAAGTTTTGACTATCACCTCTTCATTTTCCACATGACATCTGGCACTCCCTGAAACCCATGGCGGATTTAACTGTGGCTTCTTCACCACTTGTGCCTCACGCCCCCACGCTGTGCCTGGCACACAGCAGGTGCTTAGTGGACGAATGGGTAAGAATCGTTCCAGAAAGCGAGGCTTCGGAGACCCTATATGTCTGCAGCACCCCATGCTGGAGCTTGGAGCTGCTGGGTGAGGGTTGGTGGAGACTTACCAGGTTGAAATCAGAGCCAGTGCTGCCGCTACGGTCCGTGTGTTCCCGAAGAAGCTGGCTGGCATCTCGAGAGCTTCATATTTACCTGCAAAGTGGCAGCAGGGGCGCCTAGCTACTGGGTAAGCAAGTGAGTCAGAATGGTGTCCCCAGCTCTAGGAACTGCACACCACCCTCCATAGATGCCTGAAGGGCTGATGTAAGAGTCTGATAAACATCACAGAGCCCGTGATGCTGCTGGTGTCAGATACATGATTACTTCCCAAAGCACTGAGAGAGAAAATTCAATGTTGGCAATAAAGCATTACTTCTATATCACTGGGAATTTCTGTTTAATACTTTCTCAAAGGTCTTGTTTTAAGCTCATAAGGACATAGGTTTTTTTTTTTTTTTTAAATCACTGATCATTAAGCTGTCATAAAAAAGGAAATCAACTTGTTGAGGTTTTCCTAAAACTTCCTCCAGGTCAGAGCCCCCTCCCTTGGGTCCACCCCTCCTGCTGCCTCCGGCCCTATTACTCAGCTCAGTCTCACCAGTGAGCAGACTGATGTCCCCGCTAAACTGTTCATCCCTCACGAATTCCAGAACCTCCTGGAAGGTTCCCAGGGGCCCTCCACCTTAGGCTTCCTGGCTCCACCCATCAGGGAACCCAAGCCTGAGAGGCCAGGGGCCACTGCTGTTCTTTCTGATTCCTCCTCAGAATGGCTTTTTAGCGGTACACCTGCCAGGGAGGGTGTCACACAGAGCAGGCACCTGGCCCACAGTGCCTGGTGCCCCTCACCCCACCCCAACTGTCGTAAGGATCCAGAAGATACTGTCTTAAGGTCTAGGAGAGGGCTGTTCAGACACCACTTGAGACATCCCTGCATCCCATATTGGAGTAACCAGGGTTCAAATCCTTGCTCCACCCCCCATTCCAGCTTCCTGCTAATGCACACTCTGAAAGGTACTAGTGATGGCTCAAGAACTTGGGTGCCTGCCACTCATGCGGGAGACCTGGATTGTGTTCTTGGCTCCTGCTTCCTGGCTTCAACTTGGCCCAGCCCTGCAGATGGGAAGTCTCTCCCTCAGCCTTCCAAATAGAATAAATTAAATTTTTATTTAAAATAAGTTTAAAAAATAATAAAGTGGAGGATATATGGTAACATTGTATGAGAACGAGGACAAATCCAACTTTTTGAAGTCATGCAGTTGTAGGGCCAGGAGAGAAAGCCCTGCCCTGTGGGCCTCCAGGGAGAGAGGAGAGACCGCCCAGCGACCGGCAGGGAGTCACTAGCGGGCTGGGATGCGCCCAGCGCCCAAGCTGGCCCTGAGCGAGGTCACTTTACTGCTCATCCGCCCACCAAGAGCGGGAAGGCTGCTCCCTTCCCTCCTGCAGCTGGGACCCAGCGGTGATGTTTAAAATCTTTCCCTCCCGCTAGCTCGAAGACTAGTGCCGCGCTGAGCTGGTTGGGTGGGAGGCGGCGGCTGCTCTCCTTGGGAAACATGGGCCCGGACAAGTCTTGAGGGCGGAAGTCCCGTCGTCTGTGGACCGGGGAGCTATGGTGGGACCAAGCGATGTCGCCTAATTGCTCCTCCCGGGCTGCCGCTTCTGGGATGGGTGTCCCCTGAAGGACGGAAACGAAATGAGGCGTCCGGCGTCGGGAAAACAGAGCAGGCACCTACTTTCTAGTCGGATCTCGGGGCTACGGGAGGCCGCCGGGCGGCAGTGCTCGCTGCGTGTGGAGAGGCCAGCGTTTCGGCCACTCGCAGCCCGCTCGGCTCTGGGCCCCAGCTCCCCGCAGGCACAGTAAGAAGGCACCCTCGGCTACAGGAGACGGCTGACCACGCTGTGGCGAACGCAACCCGCATTTCTTTTCTCCCACCTTGCAAGTCCCCACCAGTGACCCCTCCCCCAGGACAGAGATGGGGAGCAAGCACGAGTAACATTTATTTATTAAAAAAAAAAGTGGGGCTCCCGGGGGAAGCATAAGGCGCCCCCACACCTGGCTGCGCCTGGCGGTGCTGATTCAGCGTCCAGTCGGAGACTGGCGCGGGCTGCGGACCCCAGGCCAACTTCGAAGGGCTCTCCGTGTCCCCAAACTTTTCCGGCGTGAGTGCTGCCTCAAACTTAGCTCTGTCCTTTCAAACCCAGGAACCTGGCTGTGCCCACCACGGCATGCTCAGGGCCAGGGTCCCACAAAGTAGGGCTGCGACCCCCGCCCCATCCCTGGCCAGGCCCTTTAGCCAACAGTCCCCCAAAGTCCCGTTTTTTTGCCAGCCACCTCGAAGGCAGCCCACTGAGCGCAAACTTCACGCTTGGTGGGAGGGCGGCTTCCAGGCTAATCCTCAGCCCTCCCTCCCCCGCCCTTCCCTTCCGGAGGGTCCCGGCGGTCCAGAGAGCTCCCCCTCCCCCAGGGCCACTGATCTCGCGAGACGCTCGAGCCCGTCCCCTCCCCGAGCCGTGGGCCCCCGGGCTCCGCTAAGCGCAGCTTCGGCCGCGCGCGCCGTCTCCGCGTTTCGTTTCCCGGGACCTCCCGGCGGAGAAGAAACTTGTGCGGGGCCGGGCGATGGAACCTTACTTAGCGAGGGGACTTTCCCTTCCCTAAGCCCCGGGACTGCAGCTCGGGGCGCTCCGGGGCTGGCAGTCAAAGGAGACCCCAGCGCTCGGCGCCTGGGCCCGTTGGCACGCAGGCCGCGCCTGGGAGCCCGGGACCGGCGCGCGGCTGGGCAGACCGCGTCGCTTCTGCGGAATAGGATGGGGCCCTTTACCTAGAGTCGCGGCTTTGCGAGATTCCGTCTTCAGGCGGCGATGATCACCGCTGCGCCTTCGCCCCACTCTCGTGGGGTCCCAAGGAGGCCCGGACGGACGCGGCGAGCGCGCAGCCCGCTCCTCCCTTGCTGCTGCAGTGGCCGCGTCCCCAGTTCCGACAAGGAGCACAGCTGCACAGGCTACGACAAAAACAAAACAAAACGCCCCACCCCTCCCACCCCTGCTCGCACTGGAATCCGGTTCCCTAGGTTTGAGGCCCTGCTTTCCCCGCTCACCCCTTCATGACCTCGAGGCGGGCGTCTCCGCATCAGGGTCCCCATCTGTACCTACAAGGGACTGTGCTCTGACGCCGGGTTCACCGACTCCCTCCTCCTTCCTCCCACCTTTTAGGGCCCTGGTCCTACGAAGACCGCAGGGTCCAGTCCCCTGAGGGTGGCGTTGATACACAGGGAGAACAAGTTGCCTAAGGTCGCACTGCTCAGATTCAAAGCAGAGGATCCTGAAACAACTGTCGCCCCAGCCCACAGAGCCCTTGCCCTGCCTCCTCTTCATTGGGAGGGCTGTACCCTCTCTCCTCCCACAAGTCTGTATGGGTGACCAAAGCAGAACTGGCCTCCGGGCAGACCAAGGCTTTCCTGTCCTTTGAAAAGGGCCGGACTGCAGGTGGTCAAACAGCAGTCAATTGGCGGCGGCCTGGTGGCAGATCAGCAGGTTGAGCCCACCTGGAGGTCACCCCTAGGGCCGGAAGGAATTAGGAGGCGCAGTCGCAGAGTCCTGATTCATTCCTTCCAGGTGGCCAAGGCTGGGAAGGGGGCAGTCCCCTCAAGGGATGTGGGCGAGTAGCCGGGGAGCTGTCCGCTGGGGCTCCCGGGGTCGCTAAAAGCCCTCAGTAATCCCCACCACCACCACCACCCAGACCCCAGAGATGCGCGGGAGGAAGCTGTGTCGCTGTAGGTCTGGGGCCCTAGGACGTCGCTTTCTGAAACACAAAGCTTGCAGCTGGGCGCAGAGTGCCCGAGCCTCTTTCCTAGTTTGGAGCCTGCAAGGACCGGGCTTGGGACTCTGCCTGGCCAAGTTTCATTATCTTCGGAGTTTTAACCAGTAAAGCGACCACCTCGACACCCCCACACTCTGCTCTCCCTCCTGCCCCCTCCCCCCATCGCCGAAGGGCAAAGACCACAACCCACGTTCAAGCTCTGAGAGGGTCTAGGAGAACCGGAAGGCAACCGACATCTTCCTGGTGAGCCGGGGCACCTGGGGAAACGCACCGCCCCAACTGCCCAGCCCCGGGAAGGGACCGCCCTGCACCCGTCCGGGCTAGAGCCACTGGGAGTCCTCTCTTGGCGTCCCTCCGCAGGGTGCCCTCACTGCCCAGAACGCGCTGTCTGCGGATGCGGACTACGTGCAAGCTCTGGGAAGCCGGCGCTGCTTCTACAACACGTGGGCTGGCAGCCGTGCGTCCTTGGCTTCCCGCCGCCTCCCTCATAAAGGCCTAATCAGGACCATCTCAGAGACCTCAGAGTGGACACGTCAAGCCCCAGGAGAGACTGACCGAACAACTGAGGCGGCTTCTGGCCGGGACCGGTTCGCTAGCGCGGCAGACCGCCGGCTCCTGCTGTTTGGAACGCCCCAACGCAGCCAAACTGTTTCCGCCCACGGAGTCCCGGGCTCCAGCCCTTCTCGCCCAAAGTGGAAGTGATTCCTGGGATGCCCGAGTTTGTGAGCCACCCGCCATGCCCAGCCTAGGCCGCATGGAGAAAGGCAAGGCTCGCCTTGACGCAGCCAATGGAAAGGGCGTTTTAGGAAGCTGTCGCGAGAGCACTTTTTACCTCTACGCGACCCCCAACCCCCGCCCGCGGATTTAGAAGCCGCTTCACCAAGTCCCACCGTGTCATAAAATATTTTATTGGAAAAAAAAAAGTCACTGTCTTTGCAGGAGGGGGCTAGGGGCCCCAGCGACATCGGGGACCCGGCCTTGTGGCCGAGCCGCTGGGTAGTCCGGGTGCTGTCTCCGGCCGAGGTGGCCTGCGCACGGCCGCCGAGTCCCCGACTCGCGGAAGCGGGTGTGTGCCTGACGGCGTCCAGACCCGGAGCGCCGGCCCGAGGCGGGGTGGGGGTGTGGGCGAGGAGCTGGGCGTGAGTGCGCGTGGAGCGCCCGGTGCCGCGGAACTTCCAGCGCAGCCGAGTAGCTTCCGCCGCGCTGGAGGCGAGTCTCCCAGGTTGGGGCCCAGGAGCGCCCTGGGACCTGGGTTTGGTTGCAGGGTCTGTGTCCTTTCTTGTTTGGCCCCGAATTGTCCGCATTCAAAGTAATAATGAAACGTTTAGAAAGCAAACGGCGTGGATGCAGAGGGACCAGCTCGTGGCTTCCCACGGGCTGACCAGGCCGGGGCGGTGCGGGAGTCCCGGGCCCGGCACGTTGCCGCACTCAGTCCTCACGGTTCCTGTCGCTGGGCTCGCCCGGCACCTCCGCCGGCTTCTCCGTTTCCTTGGCGCGCTCCTGCTCCGTGAGCTGCTCGCTCGTGGGAATGGAGTTCTTCTTGGGCCGGCCCTTGGGCTTGGTAGGGGACTCCAGGCCACCGCCCTGCAACACCTGCGACAGAGAGTAGTGTGATGAGCCGGGACGCGGACCCGGAACCCCGCGCCCTGAGCTCACTTGGGATCATGGGGTCCGGCGAAGCCCATCTGAGGCTGCTCCCGGATCCTCGGGTCTGGCGGGCCGTTCGCGCGCCGCCGGGAAGAGGTAGCCCCAAGGTCTGACCAAGGCGGGGTGGGAGAGTTCAAGGCTGTCAAGGAGGCCAGAGAATGCGGAGAGAACAAGAAGGAATGCTGGCTCTGCTAGGGCACCCACAGGGGTCGCGAGACAAGACCAGGAAGGGCCCTAGGCACCGAGGGAGTCGAAGGGTTGGGCGGGGGCGGGGAGGGTGGCACTGGACAGCAGCTCTTGGGAGGCAGACGGGCATGGCCCGGAACACAATGACGAGATGCCACCAGGGACACTCACTATTTTCTTCCACTTCATCCTTCGATTCTGGTACCACGTCTTCACCTGCAACTGGCTCAGGCCCAGGGACTCGGCGAGATCTATTCTGAAAAGAGCAGGGCGCACCCTCAGCAGGGCAGGGCCGCTTCTCCCACTCCCACTCCCACTGGCCCAGCCTGGCCCCCACACTACCTGTCTGGCGTGGAGAGGTACTTCTGCTTCTCGAAGCGCTTCTCCAGGCCCATCAGCTGCAGTTCGGTGAACACCGTGCGGCTGCGGCGCCCCTTCTTGGCCTTGGTGCCCGGCTCTCCTGGGCCTGCCGCCTCCAACTTCCCGCGGAGCTGCAGCTCCAGCGGCAGGTGCGGCGCACCCGCGGCGCCCGGCAAACCAGGCCCGGCGGCCAGCAGCGCCGAGCCCAGCCCCGAACAGCCGAGCGGCGCCAGCGGGAACTTGAACACTGCCGCCTGGTCTGCCTTCAGCACGGCTGCGGGGAGAGAGGGTGGGGAGCCGGTGAGTTCCAGCGGCACTTCTCCCAGCGGGGAGGGGGCACCGCACCGTGCGCCGCGGGCATGCTCGCCGCTTGGCCAGTGCCACCCGGCGCAAAACCTATGCCGGCCCAGGGCGCGAGGAGTTGCGCCCGGTGCCGAGCGACTCTCCACCATGGCGTACCCGGGGTGTGGAAGGGCGGACCTGCCCCACCCGGGTGCTCTGCCTGGTTACAGAGCCCCAGGCCCCAGCCGCCTAAGATTCGAGTTCTCCGAGGACAAGTTCGAAGTTGCAAGACGGGCAAGAGTGTGTCCTTAGTGGCAAGGGAAAGCCAAGAGAAAAAGCCGCAGCGAGTCCGGAAGACGGGTGTTTGCCCGGCCCAGATCGGCATGGCAGTGTTCGAAAAAAGAACACGACGGAGGGTGAGCGCTGGCTCTCCAGCCCGCTGCGCGACAGCCACGCGGCGGCGGGGCGGAGGGGCGGCGTCTGGGGTGCGGTCGGGAGCTTCCTGGAAATCCCAAAGCACCCCGCGAGCAGGGAAACTGTGGTTCTTCTTTTGTCTGTTCAGACTCTTCCCTGCGAAGACGTTTCCGGCTTCTTTAGTCCTAAAATGGTTTTATTTTTTGCCCGCTTCAAACGAATTACTAACAGCGGAGCAGATGCGGGTGAAATTCCGCCGAGATGCTGCGACCGAGACGGGCCCAGAACGAGCAAACCGGCCCCCGGGCCCCTAGGCGGGCGAGCTCCAGCTGAGGTAGGAGTGCAAGAAAGGCGGCTCCAGACTGGGGGTTCCTTCCCGGAGAGGTATCTCCCTCGGGCACCACCCTCGCGGCGCTGAAGTCAGCAGGAGTCCAGCCGAGATGAGGGTGAACTTGGGGAGGAGGATCACGGGGAGAAGGGTCCTTAGAATAGTAAGGGCGAGGAGAGGCAGACGACAGGCCGATGGATGTGCAGCGAAACCGGGAAAAGCAAGGAGGGCATGGGGCGCCGCTGGGGAAGCCCCTCCACGGAAGGAGCCGGGGACAGACCTGGAAGCGGAAGGGCCACCCGGCGGTCGCTCACAGCCAGGCCGCTTGCCCCCTGGAAAGGCCCAGGCAGGTCGCGCTAGGGCTGATGCAGCGGCGGTTGCCCGTTGCAGCGCGCCGAGCTCTGAGAGGCTCCGGGCCGGCGGCGTGGGCCAGCGCCAGCACCCAGCTCTCGAAACCGTGGGCCTCTTCTCCAGAGGTCACTCCCGGCCAACTCTCCGCGGCGAAGCCCAGGCGCCTGCGGCCTGAGGTCGCTTTGACCCGCAGCGGTCTGCAGAGTGGTCGTGCGCCAGCGATGGGCAATTCCGGCCCGTACCCCAGAGCGGCCCCCTCCGGTGCTGGAAGCCTGAGGTCGGCTGGGAAGAAGAGCCAATGCTTCCTCGGCCCAGTCTGCGGGCACGAGGCCTGGTCGTGCCGCCGTCGCCTGCACCCTCCGCTTCCCGGCTGCAGCGCGCCCGCGAGACGGGCCTGGGGGTGAGGGTGGCCTGCGCCCCTAGAGCGACGCTCCCGGGCGGCGCCAGGCGTGAGGGCAGCGAGGGCGGCTTCCAGGGCTCCCCGCGGCGCGGCTCGTCCCTCCCGCCCAGCAGCCCGCGCCCCGTGGCCGCCGCACGTACCCAGGTGGCTGTGGAAGGGCCGCGCCGCCAGCAGCGCCTGCACGCCGAACTTGAGCAGCTCGCCCGCGGCGGCAGCGGCGGCGGGCGCGGCGCCCTTGGGCCCTGGCGGCTCAGTCAGGATCTCCTCGATCATGAAGCTGCGATAGCGGTGCGGCCGGTGGTCCGCGCAGCCTTCGGGCGGGCCGAAGCGCGCGGCGCCGGACTCCCCTGGCCGCTGCATCGCGGCGCCCGGGGCTCGGCGGCGGCTCGGCTCGGGCGCGGGGCCCGCGCGGGGCTCTAGGCCGGCCCGCAGCTCCCGGCGGCGCGCGGGCGCCGGTTCATGCCCCCTCCCCCGCCGGCCGGCCGGGCGGAGGCGCAGGGCGCGGGCGGGGCGCGCGGGGCTCGGCCGGTCGGACCCGGGACTGCGCCCCCGCCCCGCGCCGCCGCGCCTCTTGCCCGGCCGGCCCCGCGTCACCGCCCCGCCCCGCCTGGCCCGCCCCGCCCCGCGCCGCCGCCCCCCACCCCCTAGGCCGAGCCGGAGGGAGGAACCGGGGAGAGAGGGAGGAGGGATGGAAGGAGGGGGCTGGCCGGCCGACCGAGAACGAGGGAGACTGTGAGGAGCGCAAGCCCGGAAAGACTGCAGAACAGCTCGGGAGGAGAGACCCCCTCCCCAGAGAGGGGAGACAGAGGGATCGAGAGAGAGGTGAGAGAGGGGCCAGAGGGAGAAAGCGAGGGTCACGCCGTGTACGAGGCGGTAGTAGGAGTGTGCCCCGGACGCCGCACGGCGCGCGCACAGGGAGGCTGAGAGAGGCGCGAGAGCCAGCGGGCCGTGACGTGCCCGAGGGCACAGAGGCAGCAGGCAGGCAGAGGGAGGGGACTGCAGAGAGAGCGCGGGGACAGCTTGAAAGGCGAGCGTTCTGGGCAGGGGAGAGAACGCTCGGGAGGCAAAGGCTGTGCAGCTCAGCTGGGGAAGAGGTGGCGCACAGCCTGCGGCCAGGGTGCAGGGCTGCGCACCCAGCAGGGATGCAGCAGCGGGCACGGGTGTGACTCCAGCAGCTCGCTTTCTCTCTCTCTCTCTCACACACACACACACACACACACCACCCCCGCCTCAGTTTACCAGGCTCATTTCTCTCCGAGCTGCCCTGGGAGGAAAATGCTCTCCAGCTGGAATTTGCTAGAACTGCAAATTAAGTGGTACATGGACACATCCTCCTTGGCAAGCCCAAGGTCTGTTGGCCGGGTTCAGTCTGCATACTAAGAGATGGACAAGAGGAGAAGCCGGTGGTGCAGCTTCTTCACTCCCAGCTTTGGAGCCTCTGAGGGGAAATGGTTAGTGGGCGAAGCTGGGGCTGGGACCTCAGGAAGTCTGACATCAGGGAGCCTGGCTCCCACATAACCGAGGAAGTTGGCAGCACCTTGCCTAGATCCTTGTGGTCGTTGTTGGAGAGCATCAGGCCGAGGTGTGGGATGCATCATCCCAAAAGCTAAACCTTCCACTAAGTTTCTGTCTTTGGCTCTGAGCCATCTGCTAGCCCTTTCTGGATGTGGGTCTCTTCACCTGTCCTGAGACTGTGCTAACTGTGCTGACTCCAAGAGGCTGTGAGGGTTGAGTGCATGTGAGGGGCATCTGTACCCATAGGGCACCACGGTGTCTGTTTGGGGTTGGGGAGAACCCAGTTCCTCCAGGCAAAGAGGGTGGAGTGTCCCCAGGAGGCTGGAAAAGGCCACCTGCCATCCCTGCCTGCTCTGTCAGGACTCCTGCGCCCCACCTCCCTGTCCTGTCCACCAGCCAGCCTGCACCCCGCCGGCTGCAGTTTCCCACAGCGTTCTGGGTGGGGCCTCATGGCCCTGCCTCTCCCCAACATGATGCACTTCCTCCAGTCCCAGACACTGGCCCCAGGCCTCTGGCTCTTGCCTAGGAGAAAGCCAAGACCCTTCTGTGAGTAAGGGCTGGGCCGGGGAGGATAAGACCTGGCCAGAGGCTCTAGAGAGTCTCTCCACCCTAGCTGCTGTCAGACTTTCTGAGTGCTGAGTTGTTATCAAGACTGGAGGAAGGCGGGCTCAGGGGCCCCTGGTTGCTTCGGACTCCCCCTGGGGTGGAGTTCCGTGAGTCCCTGGCTCTTTGGGAGTGTTGGTGTGGGGACCCACTGGGAGCAATAATATTCCCCACTGAGGGGTGGGAAGGCCTTGGGGCCAAGCCCACCTCTGCCGAGCGGCAGGGACTCCACGTCCCAGCCAGCAAGCCGAGGAAGCCAGGGCATGCCTCTGGGGATTGCTCCTCCTGAGTAGACTCAGACGGGAAGTCCAGCCACTTCCTTTCTCAGAAGGGACACTGAGGCCAGCAAGAGGAAGGACCTGGCCCAGGGGCCATCGCGAGTAGAACTGGCTCTCTGTGGCCTCCTAGACACGCGAGCATCAGGCCCTTTGTCCCGGCCTCTTCCCTCCCCTCCCCCCCTCTCCCAGCAAGGCCCTCTGCCACCTCCCTGCTTCTGTATCTTCCCGAGGGGGCATAGCCTGGGGGAGGTTTCCCAGGAGGCCCAGCCAGCCCCCACCCCACCCCCTCACCTTGGGAACCTTCCAGATCTAAACTTGCCCTATTGTATCCCTTAGCTGAGGGACTTACAACATAAGATCACTAGAGGGTCTGTTCCCTTGGGGACCAGCTGTCACCAGCCCAATTTCACCACCAGCTGGCCCCCAAGGGTAGCCCCCTCGGTCAGACGAGAGGGAGAGGGTCATTTTCAGGACGTGGACCTTAGTTCTAGATTTGGGGGAGTCGGAAGGGTAGTGCCGCCCAGCCCCCACCCTCTTACACAGGTGCGCCCCCAGCTCCTTGGCCACAGGCCAAGGCGTCTATTTCCTGCGGGCCCCAGGCCGAGGCCTGCTGCGGGGCGCCCGCCGGGATTGAGGCCTCAAGAGTTGGGGCGGGGATGCCTCGCGAGAAGGCTGACAGAGCCAGACCAGGCCCCAGACTCTCCCTTAAGTGACCCCGTGTTCTCGCGAGTGCTCCCCACGCCGCCGAACCCAAGAGCAAACCTGCACGTAAACCCCTTTTAGGCGAAAAACCCACACTAACGGCGGCGGCAGCCCGAAAGGGGCTCACAGAGGACGGGAGGCCCTCTCCTCGAGAGGACACCGAGGCCCAGAGGAGGGAAGCCCTCACTCCAAGGGCGCAGCCCCAGAGCGCGACGCCCGAACCCACCGGGGCCTCCCGCCGCCGCCGCCGCAGCGAAAATCCCGGAAACCGTCCGCCCGCCGCGCAGTGGAAAAGGTGATCTCAGCGCCCAGGGCCCGCCGCGCTCCCCGGCGGCCGGCGGCTAGGGGCTCCGGGTGGCAGGGGTCTCGGCGCCCCCTTGTCCCCGACGTCAGGCGGGGGCCCTCTGAGCGCGGCACCGGCCCCCTCCACGCCCGCGCTTGGCTCCGCGGACGCAAGGCTGGGGACCGCGAAGGGGAGGGGTCGCCTCACAGCTCTAGCCGAGCCCCCAGGGAGCCGGTGTTCGAATTCCACATCCTCCTCCCCAAGAACCGCCCGGACGGGATTCTGGATCCCTTCGGAGCTCGAAGGGGTCCCGGAGACCTTGCACAGACGGCGAAGCTGAGCCCGGGAGGGGCCGGCCTGGGCAAGGTCAGCGGCCAGCGCCTGGGGCTTCGGGGCCGAGCCCTCCTCCAGGCCCCTGGACCGCGGACGGATTTCTCGGCGTCTCCCCTTCCTCTCAGTTTGTGTCTTGCTCGGCAAAACGAAGTTGGGGCCGGAGTGGAGGCGAGATTCCTTCTACAACGGCCAGCTCATCCCGGGAGCGATCGCCCTCGCCGCCACCTACCTGTGGGCCAACATCCCCCAACCCCCAGTTCAGGAAGGGGCACTGGAGGCCCGAGGGGCCCAGCCGGCCCCAGGCAGTCGTGGCGTCGTCTCTGCACCTCGGGCCGGGAGCTCCGCGCACGGCCTGTCCCCGGGCACGCGCCGCTCCTCCTCGGAGTGGATCTCGTTCCTCCTCTCTTCTCCCCGTAAGCCTGCGGCTCCGCTTGTCCCAGCCGCGGGCACGCCGGCAGTGGTCAGCGGTGGTTTCGCTCCCGCGGAGAACAGGGTCAGCTTCCGCCGCAGGTGCGCAGAGCCGGGCAGGGGCCACCGGGACCGAGCCAGGGACGCACCGTCCGGGCTGCGGCGCGCGCCCGGCCTCTGCCCGGATCGGAGGCTGGTGGCAACCGTACTGCTTTCAAAACAGACTATCTCGGGACCACCACATTACCCCGTCCCCATGTCCTGGGGACAGCCGAACCACTGTTTCATTGGAGAAGCCGGGCTCTGACTCTTGATGACAATGTCGAAGCCGAGAGTGAACTTTCGTTTTGTTTTACAAACTCTTAGGATCTCTGGAGTCACATCGTTTTGGGGGCCCCGTCCTTTCTTTCCCCCTCGTGGAGTAATTCGCAATGCGTTTCTTTGGAATTGGTTATTTTCGTTTTGTAGGTGGTATTATGGATCTGTGCTTTCCTTTGGCGGTTTGAATTTTAAAAGATCAATGTGTAAGTAGGGAATCACTGGCCCTCGCAGCCCGGGGCAGAGCCGATTCTTGGTGGATCGAGGACCGTAAGCGATTCTCTGGAACACGCAGGCGCCCGGCCACCAGGCCCCCCAGGGGTCCCACCCCCATTTCACACCCACCTCTCGCCCTGCCCCTTGACCCTCCGCAGCGACCTCGGATCCGAATAGGGTCGTGCAAGTCTGCGGCAGCGGGGCCACCCCAAAGGCCGCTTGCTGCCAGGGGACTCGCTGGGGCCTGGCACGGGAGCGGAGTGGTGCGGCCCGGGAGGCCCAGCGCGGGCAGTCTGGGCGGCCCCCAGGGCTCCGTCCCAGCGGCGGCATGGACCCCAGCGCCCTGGGTTGCAGGTGAGGGAGCGCAGTCCCGGCTGGCTCGGAGCCTGCCGGGCTTTCAGGGAGAGTGAGGGCCGGTGCCGCCTCGGGCTTTCCTCCTGGCCCCACCCTGGCAGGTGCCGGGCCACTGGTTCCCACTTCGGGCTTCACCAGAGCCCTCGCAGCGCCGGCCGCCGCCGAAGTCCCAAAGCCTAGGACAGTCTCCGCGGGGGGCCTCTAGTAAGCTACCAAAAAGGAGAGGCCGAAGTGAGCCCGCCAGCTCGCTCCAGCCAGGACGTGACCAGGCACCTAGAGGCTTGCACTTTCTTTTTCTGTCCTCCCCACCCCCTCCCCCCTTTGTTCCTTCTCCATCCTTCGCCTTCTCCCTCTTTCTCTAAGTCCTTCCCTCCTCGCTGCCTCTCCTTCCTTCGGCTCTGGTCCTTTCTGTTTCTTTTCATCAGAAAGAGAGCCACATCTCAGCCCTGTCCTCCTCCTACTGGGGGGGGGGGCTCCCCAGGCTCCCCCCTCCCACCCTCAAGTGTCAGATACTCTGCAGTTCAACACTCTGTAAAAAATAGATTTATTTGAAAGGCAGAGTTACAGAGAGACAGGGAGAAGAGGGAAAGAGAGAGAGAAAGTGCTCACATCCTCTGGTTCACTCCCCACATGGCCCCAGCAGCAAGGGTTGGGCCAGGCTGAAGCCAGGAGCCTGGAACTCCATCCAGGCCTCCTATGTGGGTGACAGAGGACCAAGTACTTGGCCATCTCCTGCTGCTTTCCCAAGCACATTAGCAGGGAGCCGGATCAGGAGTGGAGAAGCCAGGACTCAAATTGGCACCCAAATGGGATGCTGGCACTGCAAGAGGTGGGTTAACCTGATGTGCCACAATGCTGGCTCCAGTTTAACACTTTCTTTTAAATAAGATTTTATTTATTTATATTTATTTTGAAAGGCAGAGTGACAGAGAGAGAGAGAGAGAGAGAGAGAGAGAGAGAGAGACAGAGAGAGAGAGAGTAACAGAGAGATAGAGAGATCTTCCATTGGCTAGTTCACTCTCCCAAAATGGCCGTAACAGTCAGGTTCGGTCCAGCTGGAAGCCAGGAGCCTGGATCTCCACCCTGGTCTCTCACACTGATGGCAGAGACCCTGGTCTCTCACACTGATGGCAGGGACCCTGGTCTCTCACACTGACGGCAGGGGCCCAGGTGTTTATGTTATCCTCCTCTGCCTTCGATGCATCAGGGAAAGCCAGACAGGAATGAGAGGAGCAGGGACTCCAACTGGCATCGGCTAGGGGATGCCAGTGTTGCAAGAGGCTTCGCCCAGTGGGCCACCATGATGGCCCCCGTAACACTTTTAACACTCACAGAGCTTCTGGAGGGCTCTGCAGCCTGTGTACGTGGGCCGGAGTCCCCTCCAGCCCGGGAAGCCTGGAAGGGGTGGGGTTGGGGATCTGGTCCTACCTCTTACCCCAGCACCTGCGAGAGGATGTCTTTGCCCACATTCCACAGGAGTCAGGTGTACATCTGTCCTTCCTGACCTAGGGCTGAGCTCTGGTTTCAGGTCCAGGCTGCTCTCAAGGATGGTGGAAGGGGCGAGGGGAGGCAGGAGGCTGGGCACCGACTCCTCCAGCAGCACCTCCTGCTGGGTGCTTGCAGATCAGTGAGCGCAATGTTTATTTTGCAGGCAATGATTCTGTGGCCTAGAGACATCCTGGCTCAGAGATGCTAGGAATAGCCTCCTACGTGGTTCCAGGCCAACAGCACGGGACAGGAGCTGGGGCTGCCTCCACAGGCCCTCAGCGTCCCTGAGGCCCTGTTCCTGTGAACCGTTGTGTACTTTCTGCCTTTGCCCGGTCCTTCAGCACCCGCAATGGACGCAAGGGCCGGCTTGCAGTGCTGTGGAGAGCAGGCAGGGGCCTCAGCAGGAGCCCAGGACTTTACCCTGCTACTTCTATGGAGCAAACCTCTTCCCTGTCCAAGCCTCAGTTTCCCTGCGTGACAAAATAGGAGGGAATTTTTGGATGAATCCTTCGCCTTGCTGGTTTGCAAAGCCTAAATCAGAGGTTAGAAAGCATTCCTTCATGGGCTGGGTGAGTAGATGTTTTAGGAACTGCAGATCATACACTGCTCAGTGTGAGAGTAGCCGAGGATAACAGGGAGCGAACGGCTGTGGCTGAGTTCTTTATTTCAGGGTACGAAACTTTGAAATGTTTAAAAAAGATTTATTTATTTGAAAGAGTTATAGAGAAAGAAGGACACAGAGAGAGAGAGAGAGAGAGAGAGAGAGAGAGAGAAAGAAAGCGGTCTTCCATATGCTGGTTCACTCTCCAAATTGTTGTAGCAGCTAAGGCTGAGTCAGGATGAAGCCAGAAGCCAGGAGCCTCATCGGGGTCTCCCACATGGGTGCAGGGTCCCAAACACTTGGGCCATCTTCTGCTGCTTTCCCAGGAGCATTAGCAGGGAGCTGGATCAGAAGTGGAGCATCCAGGACTCGAACCAGCACCCATATAGGATGCAGCAGCAGCTTTACCCACTATGCCACAACGCTGGCACCGAAACTTCGAATTTGATAAAAAAAATTTATGTGTTGCAAAATATTATTATTTTGACTTTTTTCCAACCACTTAAAAAATGTAAAAACCATTCTGTTTGCTGGCCATACAAAAACAGGTGGCGGGCCATGGCTTGTCAGTTCCTGGTCTAGATTAAGTTCTTCTGATCATACAAATCTATGCACTTCCATATCAGAAGTGTTACCTTAGCCAATATTTTTTTTCTTTTAACTTCTTTTTTTCCAGAGAAACGCCCAGTCATTTACAAGCTCCCTTCTCTAAATGGTAATGATTAGAAAGTTTCCTGCTACTACTGCTACATGCAGACCCTGGAGGAGTGAGACACACTAACAGCGCACTTAATCCTCCCAGCAGCCTTTGGAGTATTTGTGCTAGCCCTGCTTCCATTTTCTTGCATGCCCCTGGTGACAGGGTGCTCACTCCCTGCCGTGGCAGCCCTGACAGACTGCTGGGAGCCCAATGACCTGGGCCGGCAGCCCCAGGCAGGGGAAAAGGCCACTTCTGGTGAGATTTGCTCCCTCCCCAGTCAAGTTTTTTCCCATCTCCTCTCCATTTCATCTAAACCCTTTCCAGCTGTTGAAATATGCATGGACCCCGGGGGCGGTAGCCCTGACTTTCTGGTAGTTTCCCAAGCCCTGAGTCTTTGCAGCTGCCGAGTGACAGATCTTGCAACGAATAGGGAAGAGGAAGAGAATACAACATAAAAAAAAAAAAGTTTTATAAATGTGATGCTTGCTAAAAATGTTTCCTGGAAATCTTGCTTAGCGCAGAGCTCCTAGCCCCGCCCTTCATCTTCCGTGGCTCCTGCGCCCTCTGCTGGTCACCTTGGGTCCAGGCTAGCTGGGAACAGTTCTCGGGAAAAGGAAACTGGATGACATGATCTCACTACACGTGGGAATCGGAGAAAGTGGATCTGGTAGAAACGGAGCAGAGTGGTGGTTCCCAGGCGCTGGGGGTGGGGAGTGGGATATGCTGGCCGAAGCGTCCAAACTTGTGGTTGTAAGATGAGCAAGTGCTGGAATCTGCACTTGCATGATACAGCATGCATACAGCATGGTCACTAGCGTCGTTAATAACGTGTTGTGTACTTGAAATGCATTATGGGAGATCTGAAGTGTTCTCACCACAAAACACGGTGGTAACTAGGAGAGGTGACGAATATGTCGATTAGCTTGCTTACGGTGGTCATGTCACCGTGACTACACGGACCAACACCTCACACAGTGAACTTGGAATATAAACTACTTTTGTGACTTATAATGCAATAAAATGGGGGGGGGCACAAGAAAACCAATCGAGCATTTTCTCTCCCAGATGGCTTGCTAGGTGCTGAGCATCAAAAGGCAAAGGTGTGCTAGGTGCCCCGGGGAGTACTGTTGAACTGTGCAGAGAGACAGGCAGGTGGCTGTGGACACAGCGGGGTGTGGAGTGCTTTCCACGGCTCGTGGTTGCTCCAGGTCCCGAGGGCTGCAGGGAGCTCCCAGCTCCGGGCTTCACTGCGGGGGGTGCAGGGATTCCCACCCACCAGGTTGGTTTGAAATGTCTGGAAACGAGAGCCTCGGGGAACATGAGCAGCCCGAGCTCCTGCCCCCAGGCTTCTTGCTAAGGACGTTTTCCGGGTGTGCTTCTGAGAAGGTGGTGTCTCCCAGTACAGTCGCAGGTGGCCCCAGCCACCGACAGAGGCACACGTGTGAAACTCTGCGTCCCCCTCGCGTTATCTCATTCAGCCTCACATCTTCCAGTCCCGGAAGTTGGTGTTCCTATCCTTAATTTATGAGCAGGGAAACTGAGGCCCGGGGTGACCAGAGCTGGCATTTGAATCAGTGCCCCCTCCATAGCTACACTATGGCCTTTGGAGGGGGTCCTCCGTATCTGACTTCACTTTCCCTCCTGCCCTGACAGTTACTGAGCTGCAGACTGTATCTCCAGCTACCCAAAGGCTCCCCCCCGTCCCCAGCCACACGCCCAATGCTGTGCCACGATCTGGATTCATCACACCGGAAGGCCTACCTTGCTGACAGCTGACCAAGGAGGGTATGCCACACAGCCCGTGCCTACCCCAGCACACACAGTGGGTGGGTATCCCTGCCCAGAGAGCAGGGCGCTACAGGCTCAAGTCTGGTTCAGGACACCTAGGGTACTGAGACCTGTGATCACCACAACCCCAATCCTACCCCATTCAGTGTAGGAGAGCAAGACTGACATGTTCAGATGACATAACTCCTGGGGGATTGTCATCAGTTTTGCTGAGAATGGTACTTCCTGATTGTGCAGTGCCCAATCCACACAACTGTGCCCAGGAGTCCTGCCAACTGTGTTTCCTCTGTCCACATAAAATGAAATGGGATTGAAAAGACTTAATTTTTTTAAGCTCTATCAAGTTCTACGTGTCTCTTCCCTAGATGATGAGCAGTGTGTTGAAACAAGGGAGGAAAATATATCTCACCTCCACACTTCCTGTTAAAAGTCCACCTTCATTTAGAAACCTACTTGCTTGTCTTAGATTTGTATTACAGATCAGAGCAAAATTTGCTCAACATTGTAAGTAGACCGAGTGTGGTGAGCGGAGCGCTAAGGTCGCCCCCTGGTGTCCATGCCTTGAATAATCCATCCCTTTCCTGACTTGAGTTATCTCAGGTGGCTAAAAGGATTTTGCAAATGCAAAGTCCACAACCGATTGACTTGGCGTACATCAAAAAGGACATTAACCTGTGCCCGACCAAACCTGACAAGCCCTGTAGGAGGGCCCAGGCTTCTCCCGGGGGTCTGAGAGCTCGGGGGACCTTTGAGAGGTCCGAGGTGCGCTGTGAGAGGCTCGTGGAGGGGTCACGTGGTCAGGACCCGAGAGCAAGGAAGTGCACTCTGCCAGCAGCCCGAGTTGGCTCGGAAGAGGCTCCGTCGGCCCTGCCAGCGCCTTGGCCGCTGTCCTGTGGGACCCCGAGCAGAGTCCCACTAAGCCGTGCCAGGCTCTGACCCAGGGGGCCCTGAGGCAATAGGAGTGTGTTTTCCGGGTGCCTATTGTGGCACAGGGGGTTAAGCTGCCACTTGCCGTGCCCACGTTCCACATTGGCCGCTCTGCTTCCCACCAGCTTCCTGCTGATGCATGCTGGGAGACCGCCTCTCCCTTCCCCCGGGGCAGCCATCAAGGGTGCATCCAAGCCTGGGTTTGCTGGCCCCCAGGTGGCTCTCAGAGGCCCTTGGCATTAGGGCCTGGGTCCCATGCCAGCATGATGTCACCTGGAAGCCAGGAGAGGCTCTGACCACTGCTCTAGCCCTCCCTGTCCCCTCACTTCCCCCAAGTTCAAGGAAAGATGGGGTGCTGGGGGCGAGCCCACCTGGCAGCCCCTACACTGGCTGTCGGGCCTCTGTGGACACGATGGGAGAGTCACTCTCCATCGGTTATACACTCAGCTTTCTGATTCAGGTTGGCGCCCATGTGACCTCTCTGTGTTCACAGCCAGCGGTTCTGCCTCAGCGGTCAGCCCAGGCCTGGGCTTTGGAGCAGGAGGGGCGGCTGTGCTTGAAGGGTGACCCCTCCCGGGGGGAGCAGGTACATGCAGCTCTACAGTGACCCATGGCCACTTCTGCCAAGTGATCTTTATAATTATTATTAATTATTGTCTAGCGTCCAGATCACTTTCCAATACATTTATAAGAACCACATCGTCATTTAAAGAAAAAGCCCTGGGAGGAGTGCCGGCAATACAGGAGGCAATGGTAGGGCGCGAGTAGCATCCTGGCTTCAGAGCTGGCGCGGCTGTGTCCTGCTTAGTGACCAGGCGCACATTTCTCTGTGTGCCTCGGTTTCTCCCAGGCTCCTACTAGCACTGATGTCTCAGAGTGATGGATAAGCGAGGGCTGACTGGTGCATGTTTGTACAGTCTCCGTGCCACGGGCCAGAGATACGGCATGCTCTCCCCCGCTGCCTCCATCCCACCAACCCCAGCCAGCACTCAGAGCCCCGCCCTGACCACCCTCCCTGGCTGACAGCCGCTCCTCCAGGGCGCTCTGGCCGCAGCCCAGAACTGAGGTGTGCTGCCCGGACTTCTGTCAGCCTTCGCTCTGCTTGTCTCTCCACTAGGGCTCTGAGCTTGTGGTGGGAAGACGCGACTGTGCTGGCTGGAGCCGTCCTCAGCCAGTGCTGCGAGAGGGAAGGAGGTGGATGCACGCAGCCTCCAGGAGGGCTCCGATGACGCCGCTCCTGATGCCTGGGATCTGAACTGGTGCAGGAGTCTGCGTGCATCTTGCCAGCCACAGGGAGAGCCCTCAGCTTCCCTGGTAGTTCATGGGAGCCATGCCATCTGAAGATGACCCAGGGCAGAGGCGAGGAGGGGCAGCTGCAGAGGCCCGCATGCCAAGAGCAGGGACAGCAAAGTGCACCCAGCGTCAGCCGGCAACAGAGTGAGTCAGGGTCCATCGGCCAGAGCTAGATGGCCACAGCCCAGCTGGGCAGAGCCTGACCTCCCAGGTGGCGGGGGGAGGGCTTCTGAGGCCTGCCTGCACCTGCTGGAGCTGCAGATGCCACCGCTGGCCCCGGGGGGTAGAATGCAGCCAGGGGAGAAGACGGGCAGTGCCCAGCTGTTGTAGATGGGGTCTGTCTCAATAAGCGCACCGGAAGTTGGAGATAGCCTAAGTGGACAACACCTTAAGTCCCCCTGGCCTCCCGCCCACCCGGGATCCACAGCTCAGTGCCCTGTTGAGCTCCGAGTGCTCTCCTTGTGTCTGTGGGGCTGACCTGAAGCCGGGCTCATTGCTGCTGCTGGCATGGATTCCAAGTGCAAACTAAGGTGTTTGCCGAAAGCACGTTGCTCTCCCACCATCGTGAAGGTGAGCATTGTTAAGTCAGGTCTGTTTGCCTTAGCGCGCGCATTGGGTGCTAGGAGCCTGGCGAGCCTTCTCCGGCCTCAGCAATGACACCTTGATCAATCCCCTTCCAAGTGGGGCTGCCTCCCACCCTCATGCCAGGCTGAAAGTTGACACTTGAGAGGTTGGAGGCTGGGGGCTTTGTGCAGGACAGCCACACCGGAGTCTGGCCTTTGTTGCTGGTTCCCGCCAGTGGCCGGGCGGTGTGGGTGCCTTGCTCCGCTCCCGTCCTGCACAGCCGGCCCCCAGGGACACTCGGGCATTCCGAGCACCTCCCCGCTCTCCCTGCAGTCCTGCCTCGGAGGCCGGAAGGACGTTCACTGCTTCCGCTTGCTGACGGGTGAGACGGTGCCGGCCGTGAAGTCTCCAGGTACTCACTCATTTCTACTTCTTGCTTTATTGTTTTGTCTCTGCCACTAGTTCTTTCAGTTTCTTGAGAATAAGGCCCGCCCTCCCACCAATCCCCACCTCCTCTCCAGCGCTGAGAAGTATCTGGGGAGCGGGGGAACAGTCATGATGACTGGAAACACTGAAGACGAGGGTTTGAGAACGGGGCTGTCTGCCTGCGTAGTTCTTTGGAGCTGCTCTAGGAAAGTACCACGGGCCGGCGCCGCGGCTCACTAGGCTAATCCTCCGCCTTGCGGCGCAGGCATAGTGGGTTCTAGTCCCGGTTGGGGTGCCGGATTCTGTCCCGGTTGCCCCTCTTCCAGGCCAGCTCTCTGCTGTGGCCAGGGAGTGCAGTGGAGGATGGCCCAGGTCCTTGGGCCCTGCACCCCATGGGAGACCAGGAGAAGCACCTGGCTCCTGCCTTCGGATCAGCGCAGTGTGCTAGCCGCGGCGGCCATTGGAGGGTGAACCAACGGCAAAAGGAAGACCTTTCTCTCTGTCTCTCTCTCTCACTGTCCACTCTGTCTGTAAAAAAAAAAAAAAAAAAAAAAAGCACCACGGAGGACAGGCAGCTCAGAGCACTGGATCACAGATCAAGTGGGTGCCCTTGGCTTGTGACCACATCGTTCCACCGTCCCAAGAGCTTCCTCCCGTTGGGTCTGTGTCTGAATCTGCCTCTCCTGATAAGACACCATCATTACCCTAATCAAGCCTGACTACATCTCAACCCATTACATCTGCAAGGACCCTCATCACAGTTAAAGCCATGCTCATGGGTTCTGTGGGCAGGACTTCAACTTATCTTTGGGGAAGGGGGCAGAATTCACCCACGATACTGCCTGTGTGGCAGCTTTGTACCAATTAAATAAAGGTGTCCCCTCCTGGCACAGGCACAGCTGTAGCAGCAGAGCGCAGGTGAGATTCGAACCGCCCACAGTCCCCTGTACCTCCTGAGCCGGCCATGCAGAGTGAGCTACCGCCACACCTGAGAGCTGAGGCTCTGTTCTAGAGCCTCTCTCTGCTTATAAGCTTAGCATTCATCCGGTGGAAAAAGTCCGGGCTGGAGTTGCAATTCGAGCCCAGCAGGCAAACGTGCAAAGCCCAGCAGGAACATCTTTCCCTGTGGTGCCCCAAGGATGGGACAGTGGCAGGTCCTGGGGTGGGGAAGTCCATTAGGGGTACATTTTCTGCACAGAATTTTAAAACATTGACTGAACTGACTCAACTTTGGTCTGCTTTTTATTATCACTGTGCACCCATTATTCTAAACAATGTCAGTCTTGAAACACTCCCCTCAAATCTGTTGTTGGTCGAAGTTCTAAACAACGGCCACGGTTATCACAGAGCTTCGCAGCGTGTGTGCAGGCTGCAGATGGGCGCAGGGCCGCTATCTCTTCATTCATACCGCGCTCTTCCCGAAGTTACTCAGAGAGCTCCTGAGTTCAACTTGAGACTGTGTGCGGGGCTGCACATCATTGTCACAGCAGGCGTAGTTCTCACCCCAGCTGCCTGAGATCAGTCTGCCCTAGATCCTGGGTCAGTCCTGAGGGCATAGCGATTGCAGCCACGGAGACAGACCGCAGGCGTGCCGTGAGGGCCCTGGGAGCTTTCCTCTGTGTGTGAATGTCCGACAGCAGAACACGCATCGTTCTCTGTCTTGAATGCGGTGATGCTGACCCGGATCCTGGCATGATCAGATGGCCTGGATCAACACACAGGTGCCAATGCCGCCCTCCTGCTCTCGACTTTGATTACCTGTGGCCAATCAACCCGAGATGCCTCAGGGTGGAACTGGGGCACAGGGTGCAGGGCACCTCACTCTGCTACCTCTGCAGCTCCTTGGGCACCACTCATTACCTCAAACTGAAAATATCCAAAAAAGCCCAGTGGATGAGGATAACCCCCCAAGGCCAAAGAGTGAGATGGTACAGGATGTAATTGTTTTGTTTATGAGTACAAATTTGTTTTGTATGTGAAATGCTTTACTGCATTTGAACATCTTTGATATTTATGGTTCTTTCAAAATTATGCTGCATATTTAATTTTTATTTAATTGTTACTGAATCAAAATGGACCTGTATGAAGGCCAAAGGCTTTCTCTCTTGAAAAAGTACATGAATGAAATTTAAGGCATTAACCCAATAGGCTTTTTCCTTTTTGTTCTCTAATAATTCCATGTATTTACTTACTTTACTGGCATGGAGTTCAGTAAAAGGTCACTGTCTATGTGCCTTGCTTGCCATTTTTATGATTATTCATGTCATGTCACGATCATTATTATTATTATTTAAAGATTTATTTATTTGTTTGAAAGGCAGAGTTACAGAGAGGCAGAGTCAGAGAGAGAGAGAAAGAGAGAGAGAGAGAGAGAGAGAGAGAGAGAGAGAGAGAAAGAGAGAGGTCTTCCATCCTCTGGTTCATGCCCCAGATGGCCGCAACAGCCAGAGCTGAGCCAATTCGAAGCCAGGAGCCAGGAGCTTCTTCCAGGTCTCCCACATGGGTGCAGGGGCCCAAGGACTTGTGCCGTTCTCCACTGCTTTCCCAGGCCACAACAGAGAGCTGGATGGGAAGCAGAGCAGGCAGGACTCGAACCAGTGTCCTTATGGGATGTCAGCACTGCGGGCAGTGGCTTTACCTGCTATGCCACAGTGCCAGCCCCATGATTATTATTGAAAATGATTCTGTTGTGCGCTGGAGAGGGTGGAAAATTGACCCACTGCAGCTGTCCAGGTCTCTCACATGGACGGCAGGGGCCCAAGCTCTTGGACCATCTTCCACTGCCTTCCCAGGCGCATGAGAAGGAGCTGGATGGGCGGAGGAGTGGCTGGGGCTCAAACTGGTGCCCATATAGGATGCTGGTGCTGCAGACAGTGGCTTAACAGGCTGGGCAATTATGCTGGCCCCTATTTTTAGTGTTTTTGAGTAACCTCCACACTGTTAGAAGAATTTCCTAGCAGGTGCACTGGTGAGACTGAACGCCTTGTGTGCCCCCAGCTGCCTCAGGAGGTGACAGTGCTGCCATATTGTACAGGGTCAGCTGCAGGTGTGGCAGAGTCTGTCACCAGAGCCTGGTGTTTTGTGTTGTGTTGTTTTTTAAGATTTATCTATTTATTTACTTACTTGAAAGGTAGAGTTACAGAGAGAAAGAGACACAGAGATCTTCCATCCACTGATTCACTCTCCAAATAGCTGCGGAAGCCAGGAACTCCATCTGGGTCTCCCACACGGGTGACAGGGGCCCAAACACAATGGATGAGCGATCATCCATTGCTTTTCCAGGTGCATTAGCAGGGAGCTGGATCAGAAGTGGGGCAGTAGACATATGGGATGCTAGCTTTGCAGGCAGCTGCTTAACCCACTGCACCACCATACCACAATAGAGGCCCGTGGAGCCTGGCTTTAAAAAGCTGGCTGAAAAAGACACACGGGGCTGTAGGGAGTTGAATTTGCATCGCTGTGCTGGACCTCCTGCTGGCCCTCAGCCTTGCCTCCTCCTGTTTCCTTCTGCTCAGCCTGGGGCTGACTCCCTCCCCTCCATACAGAAATTGTGCTGTTTTCAAATACCCATTCACATCTTGAACTGTTTTCCTGGGCAAAGTCCTACTGCTGGCCCTGCTGTCTGCTTGGTCACAGACTTGCTCTGAGCATGGACTATGAGTGGGAATGACTGATCCTGCTTCCCAGCAGAGACCTGCAAGCCTTTCAGTATGAGATGGGCAGGTCCCAGACTGGGTGGCTGTTTCGGCCCACAGCCAACAGGAAAGCAGAGCGGAAATAGACCGGTGCTGTGGGGAGCCACCGAGAGGCTGGGATTCTTGGTCATCACAACCTGAGTTAGCAAAAGCCCTGGTATCCAGCAGGATTGGCCAGCAGGTGAACTCGGAGGAGGCGGTGGCAGGGAGAGGGAGAGGATGAGGAGTGAGTTCCCTTGTGCTCTTAGATGCTCAGGTGGGTTTGTGCGTCTGCTCCGGGCAGGTGATCTGCTCCACGGAGACACTTCTCTGGGTTTCAGCTGGCTTTCTCCTGTCCCTGCCGTCCCAAGGCTAGGGACAGCTACCTGCCTGATTCTGCCTGTCCTGGCTGCTATCCCTTCCTCTCTCGTCCACTGACAAGCCCCCCGATGGACTGGGTAAGAGTGATGTTCAGGTTTTATTGTTAATTAGAATGAGAATCCCATGTCTATAATTTATTTTGAAGCAGACTATGAACAATTAGTTGTTGAACCCAGGTGTCTACGAATGGCCATGATTTTTTTTTCACTTTTCTGTCTGAAAATTTTTATAATGAAAAGTAAAAATAAAAAAAAATTAGGTGGGGAGGTGGGAGAGGGTTCTGGTCTTAACACGACAGGCAAGCCGTGGCTTCCTAAATATGCCAGCCCCTTCCTTCCCTCCTCTGAACTTCTCCCAGGTGGTTCCATGGGCTGGGGGCTGCCCCTTCTGCACGTCTTCACCTGGAATGTTCTCCTCATCCTCTCAGGACGTGCTGCTCTATCCCAGGGCTTCCCTGCCAACCCCCCAACCCCCGCCCCTGCCCCAATGCCAAATGGTCCTGTCGCAAGTCCGAGTAATGTGGCCGTAGGCTTCTGCAGGTCCCGATATTTGTGACCTTGCTCCTGGCAGCGCCCACCTGGCCCAGCCTCTCCTGTTCCTAGCCCACTGTGCCCACCTCACTTCCTCACTCTACCCTGAAGGACGTGCTTCTATGGGCAGTCATTCATTCACTCATGTGTGCATCCAGTCATTCATATGTCTTATCTACCGGCACCAGGACATGCAAGCAAGTGGCTGCAGTGATGTTTACACAGTGGTGCTCATGCCGGGAAGAATAATAAGGGGTGTCCCCATAGGATAAGAAGGCCCTCCCCACAATGCACATGGAGCCTGGCCTCCTGGAGGCCACCCCATGTGGTGCTGAAGGGTGGGTGCAGTGGGCAGGGGGCTCCTCTGATGCCAGGTGCACAGCCAGCTGGAGGAACTCCTTGTGTAAGGGTCAGTCCTGGACCAGAGCCCAGTGCATTGGCACCAGAGGTGTCACAAGCGGTGACCACTGGCCCAGTGCCTCCTGGGCATCCACCGGGCCCCCCGGGATGCTCCCCCTGCCAACTCCTGCCTCAGGCAGTGTGGCCATCACCTCGTCCCCCACTGGCCCCCACTCACTCCCTGACCATGGTCCCTAGTCTACCTCCCAGAATTTCCTTGCCCTGGCCTAAGGGACGGTGTCTCTCTCCCCCTTACCCCTTCCCAGCCTGTGCTGTGGTTTGTAAGTGCGTGTTTTCAGTGTTAATGGAACACGGCTGCCTCTTAATGTTAGTACAACGATTCAGAGTTCAAACCCTTTGACATTGAAGGTTTGAGTCACTACTGGCCTTAGTCTTGCAGCCAGCTGAGGTCCAACTGATAGCAGAAAACATGGAAAGTGGAGGTGAAGGGAAGGAGCAGCTGTAGAAATGAAAACTGCCCAAACTGTACTTTCTTGTTTTTCCGAAGTATGTGTGTGTGTGTATAAACCAAGTTTTCCTTCCTGTTCTTCCTTACTTTTTATTAAACAATTTTGGTAGCAATTTTCATTACTTTTCGGTCTACAGAAATTCTACCTGGAAAAGGAATTAGTATCATCCAGATGTTACTATGGTGACTAGTAGGAATTAACAGGAATTAGTGTTTTCCCTTTTGGAGGTGAGGAGTACCCCACCTCCCAAAGTATGGCTGCATCACATTAAAGAAGTACGACATTTTTGTTTCTAGTTTTGAATACAGGCAGGGAGGTGTGTGAGGTGTCGAGTCATTAGAAGAGGAGACTGCATGGGTTATTTACATGCTGTGACCTAGTTCCACGTCTGCCTCTTTATTGTTTTCTGCGATGGGAGTGAGGAGTCTGAAGTCTACAGCCAACCTTGCAGCAGATCCTGATACTGGGAGGTACCAGGGGGAGATGAGATTTAAGGAAGATAAACATTTCTGCTCGTGCCTGTAATAGTAAGCAATCCACTGTGGCAGTGGGATGGAGCATCACTGAACTCCCGTGGCCCAGGCAATGGTGAGGTGAACTTGGCACCTGCAGCATAGACCAGGCTATGGCTCTGGATTCCCGAGTTTTTTTTTTTTTTTTTTTTTTTTTTTTTTTTTTGCTGATCAGAGCTAATAACAGCCTCTAATATCAAAAACTGTGATCTGGTCAAGGTGGCAGACGGAAAACATTTGTTCAATTTCCTTATCTCCCAGAACCAACTAAAATAAAGGTGTAAACATTTACAAAAACCTAGCAACCCTCAGAACAAGGGACAAGTATCAACAGATGGCAGTCACTAGATTAACTGCAAGTGTAGTGTAGACAGAAATCTGTGAATACTTGAAATGGGAGGGAGTCCCAGACACAGTGGTATCGGTTGGCTTGGTCATCTGAGGCTGCCACGGTTCAGGAATAGACTAAAGTTTATTTCTCACGGTTCTGGAGGTTAAAGTGCCCACCCAGCCTGATCACGGAGAGGGCTCTCTTGCTGGTTGTGGGCAGCTGCCTTCTCCCTGTGTCCTGACTGGGTGCAGACCGATCCGTCTGGTGCCTCCTGCTGTAAGGACGCTAATCCTGTCCGCCACTTCAGTCCTCACTGCAGATACGGTCATGTTTGTGGTTAGGGCTTCACCTATGAATTGGTGGGGGAGCAAATCAGCAAATGGGAGCACCTTCTCGCTCACTCTGTCCTTTGCAAATACATTGTTAAGATAAGTAAATAGAATTTCTAAAAAGTTGGCAGCAAAGCAAATGTAGACCAAAGCCTGTAGCTTTACTATTCAGGCCCAACACCTAACTAGGTTCTTAGAGTGCCAGAGTAGAGTGGTCGTCGAAATTCTTTTAGCCTACCTAGGCTGCCATAGCAAAATAGCATACGCTAAGTGGCTTAAACAGCAAAAAAAAATTTTTTTTCATTTTTCTGAAGCTAAACGTCCAAGATTAAGGTCCAGTTGCTTAGGTTCCTGGCAAGGGGTTTCTTTCTCAGTTGCAAATGGCCACCACTTACTGTGTGCTCACATGGCCCTTCTCTGGCACCTGTGATGGTGAGAAATCTCCCTTCCTCTTATAAGGCCAGTGATCCTAACAGATTAGGACCCTGCCCTTAAGACCTCACTGAACCTTATTTTTTTTTTTTTTTTTGACAGGCAGAGTGGACAGTGAGAGAGAGAGAGACAGAGAGAAAGGTCTTCCTTTGCCGTTGGTTCACCCTCCAATGGCCGCCGCGGCCGGCGCGCTGCAACCAGCGCACCGCGCCGATCAGATGGCAGGAGCCAGGTACTTATCCTGGTCTCCCATGGGGTGCAGGCCCCAAGTACTCAGGCCATCCTCCACTGCACTCCCTGGCCGCAGCAGAGAGCTGGCCTGGAAGAGGGGCAACCGGGACAGAATCTGGTGCCCCGACCGGGACTAGAACCCGGTGTGCCGGCGCCGCAAGGCGGAGGATTAGCCTAGTGAGCTGGGGCGCCGGCCCTCACTGAACCTTAATTACCTCCCAAGTCCTATCTCCAGTGCAGTCACACACAGGGCTTCGCTGTACGAGTTGGGGAAAGGGGGACAAAGCCTCAGCCCATAGGAGAGCCTTGGAGAGGCTGAGTTCTCTGGTCCTGGCGTGTGGTCAGCTCAGTCAGAACATTGCTATCAGCGTGCAGAGAAAAACTCTCACCCTCAGCTTCTGTTCGGGGTATACACTGTTCCCGTACCACCAGCCACGGGGTCTGGAACAGCAGGGACCCGTTCTGCTCTCACGATCCAGTGCTTTAATCTGACCGTCTCACTGAGTTCTCCCAACACTAATTAGGTAGTGAATTAATCAACAGAGCTGCCAGTTAACTGGCTTTCATTTCTGAACGTACTTCCAGAAATGTCAGGCAAGTTATATTTTTCAGAGTTTGGAGATGTCTTCTCCAGCAGGGGGACAGTGGCTGGGTTACCCAGGAAGGCTTCCAGCTAGGATGGGTCACAGTGAAAAGGGGGAGGGACCACTCTGTTTTTGTGCCAGTCTCGTGGTTTAGAGGGTGCACCTTCTGCTCTCTCCCCTGATTCTGTATCGGTGGGTAGAAGGGAAATTGCACACACACTAGAAGTTAGAAGACCAAGCCAAGATCTGTGCCTGTCACCCAGCTGAGTCATGAACCAGTGGCCTCACCTTGGATTTCAATCCCCTGAATCTCATTAATAAACTGCATATAGATCAAGCCAATCTAGCTTCTTGAAGATAATTAAACAATTATGTATTTAACCGATAAAAGTGGCCTAAATCAATCTGATCTAGTCTTTTGAAAAGAATGAAATGATCATGTGAGTCCTTTGTAAAAGTGCAATTATAGGGGCTGGCGCTATGGCGCAGGGGGTTAACGCCCTAGCCTGAAGTGCCGCATCCCATATGGGCGCTGGTTCTAGTCAAGGCTGCTCCTCTTCCAATCCAGCTCTCTGCTATGGCCTGAAAGCAGTGGAAGATGGTCCAAGTCCTTGGGCCCCTGCATCCACATGGGAGACCCGGAAGAAGCTCCTGGCTCCTGGCTTCGGATCTGCGCAGCTCCAGCCATTGCAGCCATCTGGGGAGTGAACCAGCGGATGGAAGACTTCTCTCTCTATCTCTGACTCTGCCTCTCTGTAACTCTGTCTTTCAAATAAATAAAAATAAATCTTAAAAAAAAATTGCAATTATACATTCTTTCCATAGGTGGGCATACCTAACTCGGGCTGGGATCCAGAGGATGGGGAAGGCTTCCTGGAAGAAGTAACCACGGAGCTGAATCATAGAGGATGAGAAAAGAAAAGGCAGAACTTTCTGGGCCAAGAGGGCAGTGTGGCAAAGGTGAGAGACGTGTGGCGTATCTGATGAAGTGCCTGAAGTTCGCACAGCTTGGTTTAAGAATTAAGGGAGGTGGGAAGGGGTGGTGCTGTGGCGTAGCAGGTAAAGCTGCTGCCTGCAGTGCCGGCATCCCATATGGGCACTGGTTCAAGTCTAGGCTTCTCCACTTCCTATGCAGCTCTCTGATATGGTCTAAGGAAAGCAGTGGAAGATGGCCCAAGTCCTTGGACCCCTGCACCCACTTGCGAGACCCAGAAGACGCTCCTGGCTTCAGATTGGCCCAGCTCCAGTCATTGCAGCCATTTGGGGGAGTGAACCAGTGGATGGACGATCTCTCTCTCTCTCTTTCTGCTTCTGCCTCTGCCTCTGCCTCTCTGTAACTCCACCTTTTAAATAAATCGTTAAAAATTAAGGGGTACCAGCACTGTGGTGTAGTAGGTAAAGCTGCCACCTGCAGTGCAGGCATCCCATATAGGCACCAGTTAGAGTCCCAGCTACTCTACTTTTGATCCAGCTCCCTGCTAATGCCCAAGTGCTTGGGCCCCTACACCCACCCAGGAGACCTGGAAGAAGCTCCTGGCTCCTGGCTTTGGACTGGCCCAGCTCCAGCTATCATGGTCATTTAGAAAGTGAACCTGTGAATGGAAGACCTCTCTCTCTCTCTCTCTGCCTCTGCCTCTATCTCTGTAACTGCCTTTCAAGTAAATAGATAAATGTTTTTTAAAAAATTTTTAAAAATAGACAGGGTTCTGGAGAGCATGGGAGAGATGTGGAATGAGTAAATGTAAGGTAAACAGAAGAGAGCACTGTCACATTATTGAGATCGCTGACTTATAGCTGGGATGGAAGGTACCCGAGAGGTAGTGGTTTATCAAACTGCACCCTCATTCTGCATTCTTTAACAAGAAAAGCAAACAGGAAACCCCAATATCTACAACATATTTAAAGAGTCTTTTGATAGCTAACACCTTCATCTTACACACGTCACAGTTGGACAACCCTCAGATTCATAACGATCTGTCTTAAGAACTCTGCTGCCTATGCTGTGGCGTAGCAGGTGAAGCCACTACCTGTGATGGCGGCATCCCATATGGTCACAGCTTCTTCCAATCCAGCTCTCTGCTATGGCCTGAAAGCAGTGGAAGATGGTCCAAGTCCTTGGAGTCTCGGTTGCTCCACTTCCAATCCAGCTCCCTCTAATGCGCCTGAGAAGGCAATGGAAGATGGCCCTTGTGGAAGACCCGGAAGAAGCTCCTGGCTCCTGGCTTCGATCTGGCACAGCGCCGAGTGTTGCAGCCATTTCATGAGTGAACCAGTGGATGGACGATCTCTCTCTATTTTTTTTCTCTCTCTTTCTGTAACTCTGCCTTTCAAATAAATAAAATAAATCTTACTAAAAAAAGAAGCAAGGATAAGCTTTCCAGGAGGCAGAATCCTCAGTAATTTGGTACCCACAACACTTGAAGGCAAGAATCTCACTCTACAGCCTACCTAAATCTTTTTTGTCTACTTAAGCAAATTGTTTTTGGCCTTAGTCTTCAATGGAAACAGGTTAATTTCTTGCTGTCAGCTTACACAATACAACTTTAAACCGCTGATTTGGCTATTCCAGACATATGGTGGTTGAAAAGAAAAAGTGCTGTTTGCAAGATGTTTCCAAACTGCAGCTGCTGGTTAACACTTTCTGGTTGGTTTCCAATGCCCGTAGAATGGGGATCAGAGTAGTTAAAATGGCCTGACCTGCTGTCTCATCACCCAGCCTTCTCCCTCTTGTACATCCCTCTGCTGCCATATTGGGCTTCTTTCTGTTTGTAGGAGACACAGGGATGTATTTTCCATACCCATTTGTCTACAGTGACTGCAAGGAAGTTAGCAGACAGTTTAGGATTGGGGCAGAAATGAGACAGGTCATTTCCTCCCTCTTGGGTCTCCCTTTCTTTATCTAAAAAACATCTGAAGGCTGAACTAGACTGGACTCAGACTGTCCAAGGCTGGTATGAAAGTACTCTAGATGCAGTGGTTTATCAAACTGTGGGTCTATGGGCCCTTAAGGATATGAATAGTGATCGGTAAGCTTAATAAAATCTAACAACTGCTCGCAAAAAGGCTAGAAAGACAACAAACATTTACTAGGCTCATTTTGCTGAGAGTGACGTAATGAAGCAGGCGTTGTTATACCTGTCTCACCATTCCATTGCCATTTGAGTGACAGTCCCACGGAGAGGTAAGATGAATTTAGAAAGGCAGAGCTGGAGTTTTATGAGGCTAACCAAATTTCCTTATTTTTAAGTGGAATTATATCAATTTAGTGATATTATCACCGAGATAATACAGTTAGAAAAAAAAGGGAAAGGAAATGTATTTTTATTTGAAGAGGCCTTCAAACCACGATCCCATAGATGAAGGCAGATAATTAACTCTTAACACTGTTGGCATCTAATGGAATAGTTATTTTCTAAAAATGGGACCTCGTACCTCAGGAAGAACTGGGTGGGATTCTAAGATAAGCTGTTGGCATGATGTGCTTTGACAGCCAGTTGCCACAAGATGGCACAATTTTCAGTGAAAGAAGCGCTGTTAGTCCAAATCTGAATATCTGAAATCTCGGACTTTGGTCTTCTCCACTTCACTTCAAGTACTCTCCATCTCACCACCACCCCCCACTTTTTTTTTTTTTCCAGAAATTCAGTACTGATTTTTGAAACTAATGAGAACGAGCTTGGGCCGGCATTGTGGCATAGTGAGTAAAGCAGCTGCCGGGCATCCCACATAACGCCTATTTGTGCTGCTCCCCTTTCAATCCAGCTCTCTGCTGTGGCCTGGGAAAGCAGCAGGAGATGGCCCAAGTGCTTGGGCCCCTGCACCCACATGGGAGACCCGAAAGAAGCTCCGGGCTCCTAGCTTTGGCCTTGGCCTGAACCAGGCTGTTGCAGCCATCTGGGGAATGAACCAGCAAGTGGAAGATATCTCTGTCTGTCTCTCCCTGTCTTTGTGTAGCTCTGACTTTCAAATAAATAAATCTTAAAATAATAATTTTTTAAAAAATTTACTAGCTTCCATGAATGGGGTTATTTCTATGGTCTGGAATCTCTTCCACCCTGTTCTCCCTCCCTCCTTGCACTCACACTCACTTTTAGGTGTCACCTAAAATAGTATTGCCTTAAGGAATCTCACCTGCCTGACCTATGTTTCTTTCTTGAACACACACTCCCAGAGTTTTCTGTCCCTAGCACAACATAATGCTCTATACTCCTGAAATTCTAACTTTTAGACTTCAAGCCTCACTTAAGGGCATGGAATCATATTGATGTTATTTGCAGTTCAAACCCAGAGGCCAGTCCAGTGTCTGAGTCACAGTGGGTATTCAACATTTGTTGAAGTGATAAATTAATGATATACTAAAGAGCAGAGACATAGATAACCTGTAAGGTTTTTCCAGATGCAAAAGATTTTTTTAAAAGATGTATTTATGAATTTGAAAGGCAGAATTACAGAGAGTCAGTGGCAGAGAGAGAGAGAGAAGTCCTCCATCTGCTAGTTCACTCCCCAGATGGTGGCAACAGTCTCATATACAAATGAAAGAATAATATTCTTTGTGGAAGGCCTAGTTAATTTACGTTTGTTGATATTTGTGTTATTGTTTTAAGGGGATAATCTTGTTTATGGAGGATTTTAGGCCATATAAAATTTAAAACATTTTTCTGAAGCCAGTTCCATTAATTGTTTCCTTAATGCCTTTTATTTTGAGGCATGCTTAGCAATACCTTTCCCACCTAAGAGTATAAAACCTCTTCTATCTGTGTTCTAAAATTCTTACAGGTTTATGTTTACATATTAATTATTCTGCAATTACTATAGTGTAAGATTGATTGGTTTAGTGGCTGTGACAAGTTTTTTTTTCTTTAAGATTTATTTATGGGGCCAGTGCCGAGGCGTGGTGGGTGAGCTGTCATTTGTGTTGCTGACATCCCATAAGGGTGCAGGTTCCTGTCCCAGCTGCTCTACTTCCAATCCAGCTCCATGCTCGTGCACCTGGGAAAGCAGTGGAGGATGGACCAAGTGTTTGGGTCCCTGCACCCATGTGGGAGGCCTGCATAGAGCTCCTGGCTCCTGGCTTTGGCCTGGCCTGGTATCAGCCTTTGCAGCCATCTGGCCACTGTGACCATCTGGGGAGCGAGCCAGCAGATGGAAGACCTCTCTCTGTTTCTCCCTCTCTCTCTCTCTCTCTGACTCCCTAGATGGCCACAATGGCCTGTGCTGGACCACATCAAAGCCAGGAATCAGGAGCCAGGCGCTTCTTTCAGGACTCCCACATGAGTACAGGGGCCCAAGCACTTGGGCCATCCTCTGCTGCTTTCCCAGGCCATTAACAAGGAGCATCAGAAGAAGAGCAGCTGGAACTCCCAACTGGTACCTATATGGGATGCCAGCATTGCAGCAGTGAGTTTACCTCTTGCGTTGTTTTTTAAAATTGATTTATTCTAGATTAATAACTCTGAGCTATATTTTTGAAAATATTTATTTATTTATTTAAGAGAGATCCAGAGAAAGAGAGACAGTCAGGGAGAGAGAGTGAGCTTCCATCTGCTGGCTCATTTCCCAAGTGGCTGTAATGGCCAGGGCTGAGCCAGCCCAAAGCCAGGAGCTTCATTTGGGTCTCCTGCATGGGTGGTAGGGGCCCAACCACTTGGGCATCTTCAGCTGCTTTTTGCAAGCCATTAGCAAGAAGCTGGATCACAGACGGATGCCCACAGGGGATGCCAGTGTTTCAGGAGGCAGCTGCTTTACTCACTACACCACAACACAGTCCCCTAAAGCTATTTTTTTAAATGAGCACATTGATGCTGCGCAGTTTTAGAAATTCAAGAACAAACTAACACTGTGGAAAATTTTCTTCATCATGTGATTCTCTAAGTACTTTTTTTTTTCCTTTCCCATCAACGTCTACTTTTTCCTAAAATTTTTTGGAAGTGTGTCACTTACGCTGTAATAACATTATATGAGAGTACTTAGCAATGAAGTTGACAACAGACAATGCTTGACTGGGAGGACATGGGACACCGACCAAACCACAAAGCCCTGGATTAGGAAGACAAGATGATCTTGCAGCAACACAATTGCTTATAAAAGTAGTAATATTTGGCAAAGGGTACAGAGGCTTCTGTTGACAAAGTGGAGTCATTAGTCAGTGCCAATGGACTATTGAATAAGGACAGGGAGGAGAAGGAGGCGGCTTAGGCCTTAAAGGATGAATATATGAAATAAAAAAAAAATTGGAGGCAGACGGCAAATGTAAATGCTGTGACGTGTCTGCCTGTGATTCCCAGCCTGTAATCCAGTGCCGGCTCAATGTTGAGTTCTCAGTAAATGAACATTCCCTTCCCTTTTCTCTTATCCTCTGGTTTCTCCCAATCCCCATTGTCCAGCACCGTCACCAGCATGTGTGAGGCACTTAGCGTTTGATTTCAAGTTTGAAGGACTAAAAGTACAGGTAACTCAGGTGAGAGTCTTGTTACATACTAATAATTATAGTCGCCCATGTGTTGAATACCTGTTCTACATCAGTCACTTTTCATACTTATGTTCATTTAATCTTTGTGGTAGCTCTGCAAAGCATAATTCTTGGTATTTCCATTTTACATGTGGAGAAGCAGGCTCAGGGAGGTAAAAGGGACGAGTTACCCAGTTAACATGGGAAGAAGGGGCAGGTGCTTTGGAGAAGTAGTTAAGCTGCCTAGTGCTGGTGACGTCTGCATCCCATACAGGAGTGCCGGGTTGAGTCCCAATGACTCCTCTTCCAGGCCATCTCCCTGCTAAGCTGGGCCATTTCGGGAGTGAACCAGCAAGTGGGGGCCAGTTAAGGTATGAAACACCGAGCTGCCTGACCACAAAGTCCAAGTCATTTTCCAGTACTCCTTTATGGCCTCTAAGGTCCACAACTCCCGGCGGCACAAGTACTCTAATCATTGACCAGGCATGTGCACGCCCGAGGTATTCCAAGTGGGTGTTTGTTTTCTCAAATCGACGAGACTCAGACCCACAGATTGTGCAAGACCACATGTGCCAGAGAGCTCATTAACCTCCGTGAATTCCTGCAACTCTACTCCCCAGAGAAGCAAGGCGGCAGATGGTCAGCGTGCTGCTCACTTCCTCAGCCGCATGGCTATTTCTAGACAGTTTCGGCCCCGCAGACGGGCTTGGAATTTCTAGGGAGTGTTGGACTGGCACGTTAAGTTTAGTTAGAACCTTAATAACCACTTATTATCTGTTGAAAAGGTAGCCAGCCGGCCAATATAGTAGGCAACTAGAGTGTACTAGAAAGAATGGCCAATGGGGAGAGAGGAGAACTGAGTTCCAGCTCACTACTTTTAAAACAAAAGTATTCATGAAACGCTGTTTGAAATATCTGTTAATGTGCCAGGCTCTGTGCTCTGTTCTACGTATTTAGCTAGAAAGGCTTGAGGGAGACCATCACATAATGATTCCTAGTGCTCATGGGGGGAACGGGGTGAATACACTTTAGTTGGCATACTTAAGCGAGTTACAGCAAGGTCTGTGTGCTCCCTTCTCAGAAAGCAAACGACATCGTAGGGAAAGAGAACACGAGGCTTCTGCAGACGATCGTGCTGGCCGACTGTCAGACTAGAGAGGATCTTGCACCTCAGTGCTCTGAAAGAAGAGCTACAGATGTTGTGGATGTTCTCATAACTCACAATTTCTCCCCTAAGGAATGCTTAGCAGAGGAAGGGGTGGATAGACTATCCTTGCTGACCTCTGTAGTGCTTTACTGTAATCCGTAGCACAATATGAGTTATGAATTATGCCCTGACTCTACATGATGAGCCATCCCGGTCACTTGCAGAAATCCCAGCTTCAGCTAAGGGCTAGAAGCAGTGCCGAGGGATCTGAAGGTGGCTTAGCATTACCTTGGATAGAAAATACGTGGCCATTTGAAAGCTTTTATCTGCTATTTCTTGGTGTCCTAAGAGTCCATCTTATTGTGACTAAAAGAAAGTCTCATACTGCAGGGGGAACACCCCCTGATTTTGTCAAAGCCAAAGATACACAGCCTCTAACTTGAAGGAATGGAGAGTCTAACGGTGCATACCACTTCAGTTAGGCCCTGCCAGTTAGTATTTTGCATATTACAAGCACTTTCATATCCATCTTCTCATTAACCCTTACACAAACCCTTCGGGTGTTTGCTATCCTCATCCTATAGATGAACAAGCACTGGCTCAGTGAAATGTAGTGATTTGTTTAGTTGCAGATATGTTGAGTTTTAGAACTGATGTCAAGTCCATTTGTGTGGTAGACAGTGTTTCCACATCTCCCAGAACTCCCCGCCTTGCCACCCCCATGTACACATCCTGTATACTCCTTGGGATGTGAGCACTTAACGTACAAAGTGCTTTCATGATTGCACAATGGGCAGTTATGCAAAGATAATTCACAAAACACAATGTCTGGTAAGCATGAAAATATGCTTGACTTCACTAATCAAAGAAATATAAATTAAAACAATGCTATACATTTTCACCCAAGCTTGTCAGAAATTAAATTGTGGATACTGCCAATGTTGGCAAGTCATGTGCACAAGTTAGCATTGTTATACATTCTTAGAAGTATAAATGAGGGGCTGGCACTGTGGCATAGAAGGTTAAGCCTCCACCCTTGGTGACAGCATCCCATATGGATGCCATTTGTAGTCCTGGCTGCTCCTCTTCTGATCCAGCTCTTTGCTGACAGCCTGGGAAAGTAGCAGAAGATGGCCAAGTGCTTGGGCCCCTGCCCCTGCGTGGGAGACCTGGAAGAAGCTCTTAGCTCCTGGCTTTGGATTGGTGCCGCTCTGGCTGTTGGGGAGTGAACCAGCAGATGGAAGACCTCTCTCTCTTTCTCTCTCTAGCTCTCTCCATAACTCTGCCTCTCAAATAAACTTTTTTTAAAAAAATTAGTACAAATGAGATTATTTTTCTGGAAGGCTATTTTGCAATATGCAAAAAAAGTTTTTTAAAGAGGTATATAGATTTGATTCAGCAACTCTATTTCTGGGCATTATCCTAAGGAAACAGCCCAGGAAGTCACAAAGTAACATTGTAAAGAAAAATTAGAAGCAAATGAACATCTAGAGGTTAAATTATGTCACAGCTATGCGGTGAAATACTATGTTACCATTAAAAATGAATTTCTTGGGGCTGGCACTGTGGCATAGCCAGTAAAGCCATCACCTGCAGTGCCGGCATCCCATATGGGCACTGGTTCAAGTCCCAGCTGCTCCACTTCAAATCCACCTCTCTGCTATGGCCTGGGAAAGCAGTAGGAGATGGCCCAAGTCCTTAGGCTCCTGCACCTGTGTGGGAGACCAGGAAGAAGCTCCTGGCTCCTGGCTTCGGATTGGCACAGCTTTGGCTATTGCGGCCATTTGGGGAATGAACCAGAGGATGGAAGACCTCACTCTCTGCCTCTCTCTAATTCTGTCTTTCAAATAAAACAAATCTTTTTTTTTTTTTTTTTTGACAGGTAGAGTTATAGACAGTGAGAAAGAGAGAGACGGGGAGACAGAAAGAAAGGTCTTCCTTCCGTTGGTTCACTCCCCAAATGGCCGCCATGGCTGGCGCTGTGCCGATCTGAAGCCAGGAGTCAGGTGCTTCCTCCTGGTCTCCCATGTGGGTGCAGGGGCCCAAGCACTTGGGCCATCCTCCACTGCCCTCCTGGGCCACAGCAGAGAGCTAGATTGGAAGAGGAGCAACCGGGACTAGACCTGGCACCCATATGGGATGCTGGATGCTGGCACTGCAGGCGGAGGATTAGCCAAGTGAGCCACGGTGCCAGCCCTCCTTTTTTTTTTTTTTTTTTTTAAAGAATTTCTCTCCCTTGGCTTTTTTTTTTTTTTTAGCTTTTTTTTTTTATCTTTTATTTAATGAATATAAATTTCCAAAGTACGACTCATGGGTTACAATGGCTTCCCCCCCCATACCGTCCCTCCCACCCACAACCCTCCCCTTTCCCACTCCCTCTCCCCTTCCATTCACATCAAGATTCATTTTCGATTATCTTAATATACAGAAGATCAGCTTAGTATACCTTAAGTAAGGATTTCAACAGTTTGCTCCCACACAGAAACATAAAGTGAAAAATAATAGATGATTTTTTTTAAATGATGATGAAATCAGATCAGACCTATTGTCATGTTTAATCCCAGTGAGAGTCAAGTTGGGAATTGATAATTTCTTTTTTTTTTTTTTACAGAAGATCAGTTAAGTGTACATTATGTAAAGATTTCAATCGTTTGCACCCCCATAGAAACACAAAGTGAAATATACTGTTTGAGTACTCGTTATAGCATTAAGCCTCAGTGTACAGCACATTAAGGACAGAGATCCTACATGAGGAGTAAGTGCACAGTGACTCCTGTTGTTGACTTTACAAATTGACACTCCTGTTTATGGCATCAGTAATCTCCCTATGCACCAGTCATGAGTTTCCAAGGCTATGGAAGCCCCTTGAGTTCTCCGACTCTTATCTTGTTTAGATACGGTCATAGTCAAAGTGGAGGTTCTCTCCTCCCTTCAGAGAAAGGCACCTCCCTCTTTGAAGACCTGTTCTTTCCACTGGGATCTCACTCACAGAGATCTTTTTGCCAGAGTGTCTTGGCTTTCCATGCCTGAAATACTCTCATGGGCTTTTCAGCCAGATCCGAGTGCCTTTAGGGCTGATTCTGAGGCCAGAGTGCTATTTAGGACATCCGCCATTCTATGAGTCTGCTGAGTATCTCACTTCCCATGTTGGATCACTCTCCCCTTTATTTATTCTATCGGTTAGTGTTAGCAGGTACTAGACTTGTTTATGTGCTCCCTTTGACTCTTAGTCCTTTCATTATGATCAATTGTGAACTGAAATTGATCACTTGGAATAGTGAGATGGCATTGGCACATGCCACCTTGATGGGATTGAATTGGAATCCCCTGGTAT
Source organism: Oryctolagus cuniculus (assembly GCF_051225735.1). Taxonomy (NCBI): domain Eukaryota; kingdom Metazoa; phylum Chordata; class Mammalia; order Lagomorpha; family Leporidae; genus Oryctolagus; species Oryctolagus cuniculus. The sequence continues at coordinate 145,212,366 of NC_142867.1, read as the reverse complement.
GTTTCCAACTCTACCAATTGGGGCAAGTCAGCCCGAGCATGCCCCAAATTATACATCTCTTCCCTCTCTTATTCCCACTCTTATGTTTAACAGGGATCACATTTCAGTTAATTTTCAACACTTAAGAATAACTGTGTGATAATTACAGAATTAAACCAGTCATATTAAGTAGAACAGGCAAAAAAAAATACTAAGAGGGATAATGTATTAAGTTGTCCATTAGCAGTCAGGGCTATGCTGATCAAGTCACCATTTCTCATAGTGTCCATTTCACTTCAGGAGGTTTCCTTTTTGGTGTTCAGTCAGTTGTCACCGATCAGGGAGAACATATGGTATTTGTCCCTTTGGGACTGGCTTACTTCACTCAGCATGATGTGTTCCAGATTCCTCCATTTTGTTGCAAATGACTGGATTTCGTTGTTTCTTACTGCGGTATAGTATTCTAAAGAATACATATCCCATAATTTCTTTATCCAGTCTACCATTGATGGGCATTTAGGTTGGTTCCAGGTCTTGGCTATTGTGAATTGTGCTGCAATAAACATTAGGGTGCAGACCGCTTTTTTGTTTATCAATTTAAACTCCTTTGGGTAAATTCCAAGGAGTGGGATGGCTGGGTCGAACGGTAGGGTTATATTCAGGTTTCTGAGGAATCTCCAGACTGATTTCCATAGTGGCTTGACCAGTTTGCATTCCCACCAACAGTGGGTTAGTGTCCCTTTTTCCCCACATCCTCGCCAGCATCTGTTGTTGGTAGATTTCTGTATGTGAGCCATTCTAACCGGGGTGAGGTGAAACCTCATTGTGCTTTTGATTTGCATTTCCCTGATTGCTAGTGACCTTGAACATTTTTTCATGTGCCTGTTGGCCATTTGGATTTCCTCTTTTGAAAAATGTCTATTGAAGTCCTTGGCCCATCTCTTAAGTGGGTTGTTGGTTTTGTTTTTGTGGAGTTTCTTGATCTCTTTGTAGATTCTGGTTATTAACCCTTTATCTGTTGCATAGTTTGCAAATATTTTTTCCCATTCTGTCGGTTGTCTCTTCACTCTCCTGATTGTTTCTTTTGCAGTACAGAAACTTCTCAATTTGATGCAATCCCAATAGTTGATTTTGGCTTTGACTGCCTGTGCCTCCCGGGTCTTTTCCAGAAATTCTTTGCCTGTGCCAATATCTTGAAGGGTTTCTCCAATGTTCTCTAATAACTTAATGGTGTCAGGACGTAGATTTAGGTCTTTAATCCACGTTGAGTGGATTTTTGTGTAAGGTGTAAGGTAGGGGTCTTGCTTCATGCTTCTGCACGTGGAAATCCAGTTTTCCCAGCACCATTTATTGAATAGACTGTCCTTGCTCCAGGAATTAGTTTTAGATCCTTGATCAAATATAAGTTGGCTGTAGATGTTTGGATTGATTTCTCGTGTTTCAATTCTGTTCCATTGGTCTATCCATCTGTTTCTGTACCAGTACCATGCTGTTTTGATTAGAACTGCCCTGTAGTATGTCCTGAAATCTGGTATTGTGATGCCTCCAGCTTTGTTTTTGTTGTACAAGATTGCTTTAGCTATTCGAGGTCTCTTGTGCCTCCATATGAATTTCAGCATCATTTTTTCTAGATCTGCGAAGAATGTCTTTGGTATCTTGATTGGGATTGCATTGAATCTATAAATTGCTTTTGGGAGAATGGACATTTTGATGATGTTGATTCTTCCAATCCATGAGCATGGAAGATTTTTCCATTTTTTGGTATTCTCTTCTATTTCTTTCTTTAAGGTTTTGTAATTTTCATCGTAGAGATCTTTAATGTCCTTGGTTAAGTTTATTCCAAGGTATTTGATTGTTTTTGTAGCTATTGTGAATGGGATTGATCTTAGCAGTTCTTTCTCAGTCATGGCATTGCTTGTGTATACAAAGGCTGTTGATTTTTGTGCATTGATTTTATATCCTGCCACTTTGCCAAACTCCTCTATGAGTTCCAATAGTCTCTTAGTAGAGTTCTTTGGATCCTCTAAGTACATAATCATATCGTCTGCAAAGAGGGATAGTTTGACTTCTTCCTTCTTGATTTGTATTCCTTTGATTTCTTTTTCTTGTCTGATGGCTCTGGCTAAAACTTCCAGAACTATGTTAAATAGCAGTGGTGAGAGTGGGCATCCCTGCCTGGTGCCAGATTTCAGTGGAAATGCTTCCAACTTTTCCCCATTCAATAGGATGCTGGCTGTGGGTTTTTTATAAATTGCTTTGATTATATTGAGGAATGTTCCTTCTATACCCAATTTGCTTAGAGTTTTCATCATGAAAGGGTGTTGAATTTTATCAAATGCTTTCTCTGCATCAATTGAGATAATCATATGGTTTTTCTTCTGCAGTCTGTTAATGTGGTGAATCACATTGATTGATTTGCGAATGTTGAACCATCCCTGCATACCAGGGATGAATCCCACTTGGTCTGGGTGGATGATTTTCCTGATGTGTTGTTGTATTCTATTGGCCAGAATTTTATTGAGGATTTTTGCATCTATGTTCATCAGGGATATTGGTCTGTAATTTTCTTTCAGTGCTGCATCTTTCTCTGGCTTATCTCCCTTGGCTTTAACAAAAGCAAGCTGCCACACTGTGGGTTCTAATGAGAGGCCACATGGCAGAGAACTGAGAGTAGCCTCTGGAGCTGAGAGCAGTGCACAGCTAACAGTCAGCAAGGAAGTGGGACCTCAATCTAGAGCTGCAAGATGAGTTCTGCCAATAACCCGAGTGTGGGTCTTGCAGTCTGGGGACAAAAACTGACAGGACTTATGACCCACAGAAACAAAATATTTTTTGGTTCTTTTTGGTTTATTGCATGAAGGAGTCAAACTAGTCCAAATTAAAAGCGAACCCCAAATGGTTACATTACACAAGCTGTGAGGTTTTTAAACTTGGGACAAGGGACAGAAAGGCAATTCTACTCGTTGCAAGGAATCCACACTTAGGCTTCTGTGAGCCGCAGGCACTTAAAACCCATGAACCTTCAGCCAGTGCAGTCTCTCCCAGGAGCTGGCGTCCGTTCTTGTGCTGGTCACCCTGCCGCAGAGTTACCTCTCCATGTTCTGGATGCTCCGCTACAGTACCTTTGCAGACAAACTGCTTCCCAAATGCCTTCACTGGTTTCTTTTTACTGTAATCATCAGCGATCCCTCAGACAGTGGTAAGGGTCTTCCTGCTGTTTCTGTGTAGAATTCTTATACGGATATAATCCTCAGCCCCAGCAGGAAGCAGCTTGTCACTCTCACTTGGTTGAAAGAGCGGAGGTTCTGCATAGTGGACATAAAGTACGATTCCCAGCTCAATGCCTGGGGCCAACCCATAGAAACTGAGATAACAAATGTGCGGTCTTTCAAGTCATTAAATTTGAAGTCATTTGCTATGCAAAGGTATCTAAGATACTTTAAGTAAAAAACAGGTAATGGAGTAGTAGGATATGCTCTCATTAAAAATAAATATTTGAATAAATAAAATCAGATTTCTTGGATGATATAAACCACTATATGTATTACCAATACTTCTCTGCTTTTTAAAAAAAGATTTGTTTATTTGAAAGGCAGAGTGACACAGCGAGGGAAAGACAAAAACAGATCTTCCATCCGCTGGTTCACTTCCCAAATGGCTGCAACACCTTGGGCAGCACCAGGTCAAAGCCAGGAGCCCAGAACTCCGTTTGGGTCTCTCATGTGGGTGGCAGGGGTCCATGTACCTGGGCCAGCAAGCAGCTGGATTGGAGGCAAAGCCGCTGGGACTAGAACCAGTGTTCCATTATGGGATGTCAGCATCACAGGGAGTGGCTTAACCTGCTGCACCACAACACCAGACCCTTTTCTGCCTTTTTTTGAGATGTTTTCCATGAACATACAGTTTACTTTTAAAAGATTTACCTTATTTATTTTAAAAGTCAGAGTTAGAGAGAGAGGGAGAGACAGAGACAGAGATCTTCCATCCACTGGTTCACTCCACAAATGGTCACAATGGCCTGGACTGGGTCAGGCTGAAGCTAGGAGCCAGGAGCTTCTTCCAGGTCTCCCACATGGGCGCAAGAGCCCAAGAATTTGGGACATCTTCTGCTGCTTTCCCAGGCACATCAGCAGTGAGCTGGATCAGAAATGGAGCAACTGAGACTCAAATCAGCGCCCATATGGGATGCTGGCTTTGCAGGTGGTGACTTAACCCACTACACCGCAGCACCGGCCCCATGAATATTTATTCTATAATTAAAGAGAAATGTATGTCCATTCTTTTCTTTTAAAAAGTTTTATCTATTCACTTATTTGAAAGGCAGAGCAAGAGAGAGTGAGAGTCAGACAGGGAACTTCCATCCTCTGGGTCACTCCCTAAATGCCAGCCACAGCCAGGGCTGGGCTAGGCTAAAGGCAGGAGCCTGGAACTCCATACAGGTCTCCCTTGTGGGTGGCAGAGGACCAAGTACAAGAACTGTCATCTGCTGCCACCCAGGGTACACATTGGCAGGAAGATGAATTAGAACCAAAGTAAGCACCGGGGCCATCTTCCACTGCTTTCCCAGGTGCATGAGCAAGGAGCTGGATTGGAAGTGGAGTAGCCGGGACTCAAACCAGCACCCATATGAGATGCCAGTGCTGCAGGTGGCAGCTTTACCCACTATACCACAGCACCAGCCCCATTATCCTCATTTCTAAAAACAAACAAACAAAAAAACAACTATTTAAAACTTTGGGAGCAGAGTTTATATGTGATGGTGTCATGATAATGCAGCAGTTTTAAGCACTGAGAAATTTCGAAAGTTAAGAGTTTAAACAATGTAGTAATCACTTTTCTCCCTCACTGAGGAATACTGTTATTGAGTTAAAGCTACAACTGGTTTTTTTTTTTTTTCAAGGCTTTTCAAAACAGCATCACTTATTTTGAAGCACAACTCAAAATTGTAGTTTTAAAAAAATACATTCAATCTTTCATCTTATCCAAAAAGTTAAGTAAACATGGAATGAAAGTAAAGTTGGATAGGCTTTTGCACATATTACCCACATTTTGGTGAAACACTCATCAAATTATATTAATGATGTCTACATAATCCAGATTTCCCATAACAGTGCTGATTTAAAACTTAAATTCTAAGTTTTTGTTATGATTCCAGTAGCTACAACATACATCTTTTAAGTGACTAGAATTCAGTATTTTTTAAAAAATTATTATTTGAAAGGCAGAGTTAGAGAGAGAGGTAGAGAGAGAGGTCTTCCATCCGGTGGTTCACTCCGCAGATGGCCTCAACAGCCGGAGCTGCGCCAATCTGAAGCCAGGAGCCAGGAGCCGCTTTTGGATCTTCCCACGCGAGTGCAGGGGCCCAGCACTTGGGCCATCTTCTACTGCTTTCCCAGGACACAACAGAGCTGGATCGGAAGTGGAGCAGCCAGGACTAGAACTGGTGCCCATACGGGATGCTGGCACTGCAGGCAGCAGCTTTACCCGCTACGCCACAGCACCGGCCCCAAAGAATACAGTATTTATATCAGGTTTCTTCAGGCTCTTACATCACACACATGGCCTCTACTTTTGTGTTTTCATCTCAGTCTCTTCACAGGTCCAAGTGCACCCTCCCCCGCTCCCTAGGGGGACTGTTAATAAACACTCTCAACTCCCTACCGCCTACTAATCTTCCTCACTCTTGGCTGACAATCCGACTGCCTAGAAGTCACCTGTCCACCCACTCGTTGGCAGCATCCCACAGGGGCTCTGCACGAGGCCAGGGAGTTAGCCTGAGAGGACATGGAGAAGAGCGGGCAGCGTGCTGGGGACCACGATGAGGGAAGGTGGTTGGGCCAGCGCTGCCCCCGGGGTCTCGGACAGCCGGCACCAGGAGTCTGCGCCCCGCGTTCCGGCAGAACGGACTTGCAGCCGTCGGCCCCTCATGGCCCGCACCTGCTCACTACCCGGTGCCCTCCCATCCTAGGCATGGCCAGCTTGGTCTCTGCGTATGGCTCTCGCAGTCTTCAGCGTCCCCACGTGTACACCACAGGTTCCCGGCGTCATCCCCTTATACCAACGCACGGATCCCAAAGTCCCAGCTTTGCTCGCCGCTCTCCCACTATCCCCGCGCCTTCCCCTCGCCACCCGCGCCCGTTCGAAAGCGCCGGGAGCCGCCTGCTACGCCACGAGACGACTCATATCTCTATTGGCTGGAGACAGTCACGTGAAGCTGGAGGCGTCCGCCATTGGCTGGAGCGCGGAGGGATGCGCTAGTGACGCGGCCCCAGTAGGGGCGCTCGGCCGCGGTGAAGAGGTCTGAGCACGCGCCGAGAGAGGACGTTGTCCGGCGGCGAGTCCAGGACCGGTGCTGCCCCAGGGCGCGGCGAGGGCCGCGGGGTCCGGGGCGGCCCGTGAGGGTGCGCGGGGCCGACGACGGTGGCGGCCGCGTCCGGGGCCCGCAGAGCCTCGCGGGCGGTGGCTGCGGCCGGCCCCGCCCTGGCAGCCTGCGCCCTCCTGACCCTGGCCGCCGTGGGAGACGCGTACCCGCCTGCGCGAGGGACCCGCTATCTGCAGCAAGAGAAAAGAGGTTCGGAACCCGTACCCTGGTTAGCTGCGGGCGGAGAACGCTTGTACTGATGGATTTCTTTAAACGTCCGGTGGTTAAGTGAGGCGTGCTTGGAGGCGCATCCTGGAGGGCGTGAGCTTTTAGGGCAGAGGTCGTGAGGGTCGCATGTTCAGGTGCCTTGCAGAGTGAGGTGCCGCGGGGGAATCCCCATGCACTCGGGTGGGGAGCGCCTCTCAGCTCCTGCTGGCGTCAGGTTTCTCATGACGAGCTGAATACTTGGATTTTTACGTGGAACCTCTATTTTTAAATGTTGACAGCTAGTTAAAAAAATATATTTACAGGTGGTTCCAAACGGCCAGTTTGTGACCTCTGGTTTAGACCTGATTCTGTCACTTAAATTAGTCCGGTGATCTTGATCAAGTGGCTTCTGTCAGGGGTATGCATTCTCATCAAGAGCGATCTTGGTAACGCTCTTGGAGGGACAAAACGATCTTACATTCTACAGTGCAGAGAGCTGCGGAACACGAACGGGTACCCAGGGTTCAGGGACTTTAAAAAGTTCATGGAAATTGAATTAAAAGATGTTTATTTGGATGCAAACATTTTGAAGTCCACATGAAGGGTTTTTCATAATGCACGCTTTCCATGCATTTTTTTGAAGCTCCCTTGTGTATGCATCTATGGCATTTTCCGAAGGCGGCAGCATAGGAAAGAGTCTTAAAAAGACTTCTGAGAGGGAGAAGAGGAAAAAAGTTCCCAGAAACCTTGCTTTAGGGAATTAGATAAGCGGATTTTCGTGTTTTAGTTTTGTGTGTTAAAAGATTAAAACAAGTTGGCATTCGCAGACTAGGAGCTGGAAGAACAGAGTTCATCTCACAGAAGCTTCCCACTGATCACTGTTGGCTAGCACACACACGCATATCTACATTATTTTACTTGATATCCACAGCAAAGTGTCATTCCGTTTTCTTCATGAGAAGACTGAAGCCTGGAGGCTTTGCCTGACTCACATGATCAGCTGTTAAGTAGAAGAACTGGGAGTTAAATCCACTCGTGTTGTCCCTGACCACCAGCCTGTGTCCAGAACTCATTGTGTTCTGGAATTCTGCCTTGCGACCTTTTAAACAAAGGTCTCCAGCCCTCACTTGGGTGACTCCCCAATTTGTGATCTAGGGACCGTTCTGAGAACAGCTGCAGCACAGCCTTATTTCCTACTCAATCCCAGTATCTTCATGGAATTCCATTCAGGGGACCGAAGTTCCTTCTTCTTCTTCTTTTTTAAGATTTATTTATTTATTTGAAAGGTGTAGATACAGAGAGAGAGATTGATCTCCCATCCTCTGGTTCACTCCCGAAATGGCCACAACGACCAGGGCTGCAACAGGCCAGAGCCAGGAGCCCGGAGCTGCTCTCACGAGGGTGCAGGGACCCAAGCATGTGGGCCATCCTCTGCTGCTTTCCCAAGCTCATTAGCAGGGAGCCAGATCAGAAGCTGAGCAGCCAGGCCAGAGCCAGCACCCATGTGGGATGCCAGCACTGCAGGCAGACGCTTAACCCTCTGTGCCACAATGCTGGCCCCCTAAAATCTCCTTAGCTAAGCCGAGATTCCATTTCCTCTTCCTGTCAGGTGATCATCCGAGCTTTGGTAGAAAATCCTTTCTAGGAGGCAGCCTAGGTTTATGTGGCAGCACCTTGCACTACTTTTTTTTTTTTTTTTAACTTTTATTTAATAAATATAAATTTCCAAAGTACAGCTTATGGATTACAATGGCTTTTTCCCCCCTACAACTTCCCTCCTACCCTCAACCCTCCCCTCTCCTCCCTCTCCCATTCCATTCACATCAAGATTCATTTTCAATTATCTCTATATACAGAAGATCAATTTAGCATATATTAAGTAAAGATTTCAACAGTTTGCACCCACACAGAAACACAAAGTGTAAAGTACTGTTTGAGTACTAGTTATAGCATTAATTCACATTGTACAACACATTAAGGACAGAGATCCTACATGAGGAGTAAGTGCACAGTGACTTCTGTTGTTGACTTAACAAATTGACACTCTTGTTTATGGCGTCAGTAATCACCATAGGCTCTTGTCATGAGTTGCCAATGCTATGGAAGCCTTTTGAGTTCGCTGACTTTGATCTTATTTAGACAAGGTCATAGTCAAAGTGGAAGTTCTCTCCTCCTTTCAGAGAAAGGTACCTTCTTTGATGGCCCGTTCTTTCCACTGGGATCTCCCTCCTAGAAAACCAGGCACAGGACATTTATTTTAAAGTTATTAAACATTTTTAAAAACCACAGTTCACCCACAATCTAACAGTGATTTTTATGTTCTGTTGTATTGCTGGAAAGGTTGAATATCCCTTACCTGAAATGCTTGGGATAAGAAAGTGTTTCAGATTTTGAGCTTTGGAATATTTGCTTATGCATAATGAGATTTATTAACTGGAACCCTGGTCTAAATATGAAATTTGTGAATTTTTCAAATACATCTTATACTTGTAGCCCGAAGGTAATTTTATATAGTATTTTAGTGCCCCTGAGTTTTTTGTTTGTTTTATTATTATTATTTATTTACTTGAAAGGTAGAGTTACAGAGAGAGGAAGAGAGATCTTCCATCCGCTGGTTCACTCCCCAAGTGGCTGCAATGGCTAGGGTTGGGCCAGACTGAGCCAGGAGCCAGGAACTTCATCCAGGTCCCCCATGTGGGTGCAGGGGCCCAAGCACTTAGGCCATTCTCTGCTGCTTCCCTAGACACAATAACAGGGAGATTGGTTGGAAGTGGAGCAGCTAGGACTTGAATCATCGCCCATGTTGGATCATAAGCAATGACTAATGCACTATGCCACAACCCCCGTTCCTACACCTGCGTTTTGACAGGTGTGGAATTTCCAACTTGTAGTTTCATGTTGGTACTCAAGAAGTTTTCATGTTTTTGGATTAGGGATGCCCAGCCAATGCTATTAATTAATAGTATCCCTGTTGCTAATCACATAATTGTTCAAGTTTACAAAATTTAGAAAATTCTGAGATAAAGATTTGAACTTTGAAATTCCGATTGGAAATCTGAAAAGTATCCTGAGGTTAAACCTTACATCACAGTTCTCTTAAAGACACATTGCATTCTTTGCCAAACCAAAACCAAAAACTACCCCAATATCTGAGTATTTTTAGTTCTTAAATTAGAAGTGCAATGTGAGTAAAAATATATACAGTGCCATGTTTCTTCAGAATCATTTTTTCTAGTTATATCTGTTGTTTCCCATATCACTTCAACCTTGACAAAAGATACGTTTACTTAATTTACCTGTGTATTTGCTGTTTCAAAAAGGATGTAAGCTGAATAGTCAAAACACTTCTTTGCAAGTATTAACTGGATCATTTAATGCACTTAGTATGTTGTTACTGAAAAAAAATTTTTTTCTGGCTCCCATAGAGGCAACGTGGGGTAGACTAAATGAAGTGAGTTTTGGTTTAAGAATCTGTGTTTTAATCCCATTTCCAACACTTTCTGGTTGTATGACGTGGCCTGTGACTCCTGTCTTTCTCTTCTCATCTGTAAGACAGGAACAGTGCCTCCAGGGTCGTGATGTTGGGGGAAGCGTGTATTAAGCCTGGGCAGAGTGCTAAGCACAGCGGTTTTTCTGTGGAAGCTAGTTCTCTCTCACTCTCTTTAGGGCAGATTTGTGGGTTACAGTTCTATGCTAGTATTCAGACAATTTTCATTTTCAAAAAAGATAGAATTTTGGAGGATATATTATTTATGATACCAAAAAAATCCATAATGAACCATCAGTGTAAAAAAAAAATAACATCTGGCACAATGGCAAGTTCCTTATCATGTTTTGCTATTTGTGACCATAATCATCCAGTTGTTAATTCAGGAAATATTTATGGATACTTTTGTGTGCCAGGCACTGGGGGAGATACAGCTGATATAACAGTGAAAAAGAAGACAAGGTGCCTTTTTTTTAAAAGAGATTTATTTATTTGAGAGGCAGAATTACAGAGTGAGGGAGAGACAGAGAGGTCTTCCATCCACTGGTTCACTTCCCAAGTGACTGCAGTGACTGGAGCTTGGCCAATCCGAAGTCAGGAGCAAGGAGTTTCTTCCAAGTCCCACACACAGCTGCAGGGGCCCAAACACTTGGGCCATTTTCCACTGACCTCCCAGGCCAGTAGCAGAGAGCTGGATCGGAAGAGGAGCAGGCCTCTATGGGATGCCAGCACTGCAGGCAGAGATTTAGCCTGCCATGCTACAGTGCCGGCCCCAGTGCCTGTATTATTTAGAAAAATATCTAGTCAAGTCCTTTTTGCCTGTTTTATAATTGGTTTGTTTGGGTTTTTTGCTCCTGAGTCATATGAGTTCCTGTTGTATTTTGGCTATTGCTTGTTGAACAGATATGTGGAGCAGTCTTCAAAAAGTTGGTGGCAAATGCATATTATAAAAAAAGTATGCATGGATTTTAAAACTTTTTGAACAAAATAAACTTACCTTTTTAATAGATATTTTTAAAAGATGCATTTATTTATTTGAAAGGTAGAGTTAGAGAGAGAGAGAGCGAGCGAGCGAGCTTCCATCCACTGGTTCACTCTCCGTATGGTTGCAGTGGCCGGAGGTGGGCTGATCTGAAGCCAGGATCCAGGAACTTCCTCCAGGTCTCCCATGCAGGTGTAGAGGACCAAGTGCTTGGGCCATCTTCTGCTGCTTTCCCGGGCACATTAGCTGGGAGCTGGATGAGAAGTGGAGCTGTCAGGACTAAACCAGCAGCCTTACCCGCTATACCATAGCACCAGCCCCATAAACTTACCTTTTAATTCTGTTTGTTTTTTTTTTTAATGAACATTTTAAAGTTCCCTCATATATGGTTTGCAAATATTGCTCTTGTTCTGTAGGTTGCTTTCTCATTTTGTTGTTTGCTTTGCTGTGCAGCAATTTTTCAGGTCCTGTTTGCTTTTACTTTTGTTGCCTGTGCTTTTGGTATCGTATCCAAAAGTTCATTGCCAAGACTACTGTAAGAAGATTTCTCTGTTTTCTTTTAGAAGTTTCAGAGTTTCAATTATTACATTGAAATCTTTAATCCATTTTGAGTTATTTTTCTAAGGGTGTAAGATAAGGGCCTGGTTTTTGTTTGTTGGCTTGTTTTGGGTTTTGCATATAAATACCCACTTTCCCCAACTCCATTTATTGAAGATATCATCCTTTCCCCTTTATGTATTCTTGGTACCCTTGTCAGATATTAGTTAATCATATATGTATAGATTTATTTAGATTACTTTTTTTTGTCATGGTTTAGACTTAACATTTTCCTGTTGGGAGTAAACCTTATGGTTTTAATCCATACACTTTTGAGTGTCAGATTTTACCATAAGGCTGTCACCTCGCTTGATTCTGGCTGCTGCTCTTTGTTTCTTCTGTGTGAGACCGAATGAGTGGCAGCCTCTGGATCAGACTCCTGTCTGGGTGCTATAGTGTTTATACCACTCTAGAAGGCCCACAGGGAATTACTGGAGGCAAATAAAGTCTTGTTTTTGATCTCCAAGAGTTATTTCTATTCATTAGAGTTCAAACAGTACCATTTATTGTGCTGACATCTGATAATTTGTGGCATTTGCGCTTCAGAAGGGAAGTTGCCTTGCCCCATAGATGAACTGGGACATCTTTCATCAAAAGATGTTGAGCACTTATTATGTGCCAAGCATTGTAATGATTTAAATGGATCCACTACAGGATTCTCTGGAAAATTCCTGTATGGTTAAGAAGGGCTAGGTAATGTTAGCTACTCATGGAAACTTTTTATTATTTAGAATCATGACTTTGCAAAGTCAGCCTTGATAGTTTGTTTTTATTCTTTATAAAGACTGGAAAGGCTTTAGTCAAAAAGATTCCAGAGAATTTGCATTTTCTCCATACTCTTGACTCTTCTGTTACAGGGATTAAATTTACTGTTTATTTAATAAGTGTTGTGATTGTTTTTATTTTATTCTATTTCCTGTACTGTTTCCCAGGAAGTTTACAGGCAAATATAATCATCTTTTTAAAAGTGACACTTTTTTCTAAAGGTAGTAAGTGTTGTCAAATTTAGAAAATAGTGATAGAAAAGAAAAAAAAAACACCCATAGTCTACCCATTAATATTTGAGTGTGTATTCTTCTAGTCTTTTGTCTTTATTACATATATGAGTACTTTGAAAAGTTTGTGGAAAATGGAATCAAAAGGCAGATTTCGTTTGGCGCAAAAATTGTTTGAATCCATGTAAATTTTTCCATAATACACATTTTTCATGAACTTTTTAAGAAAGATTTATTTATTTATTTGAAAGTCAGAGTTACACAGAGAGAGAAGGAGAGGCAGAGAGAGAGAGGTCTTCCATCCATTGATTCACTCCCCAACTGGCCACAACAATCGGAGCTGTGCCAATCTGAAGCCAGGAGCCAGGAGTTTCTTCTGGGTCTCCCACATGGGTGCAGGGGCCCAAGGACTTGGGCCATCTTCCACTACTTTCCAAGGCCATAGCAGAGAACCGGATTGGAGGTGGAACAGCCGGGTCATGAACCGGTGCTCATATGGGATGCTGGCACTGCAGGCAGCAGCTTTACCTGCTATGCCACAGCGCCGGCCTCTCATGAACTTTTTTGAAGATCTTACCCCCTTTCTCTATATATATCATAGAAATGATATCATACTCTTCTGTAGCTTTACTTTTTAATCCAAATCTGTGGTAAATAAGTATGCTTTTACTCACATGTTTCTGTTTCTTTTTAAATAAATGTTTTATTGCTAGAATTGGAACCAGAGGAATCTTGTTAATAAATTACTGTACAGGATAAATTCAGATCCTAAACTGTTGACCCAGGAACAAAATCCACTTCTGTGCTCCTTTTCTTTAATTCTTGCCTTACCCTAATACAGAAGGATTCTGTCACGGGAGCGTATGAAGGAAGATTTATCTAGTCAGAGTTATAGTCAGTTAGCACTTTAAATTCTCTTCTTTTCAGACATTTTCATCTAACCTGTCACAGTGCTTAATTTTCACTTTCTTGGGGCTAGTGGCAAAGCATTGAGAGTGAAGTTATGAGGATTTGGGGTAATGTGGGAAAATAAAGTCATATGCTTCAGTTCTTCACAATTGTAGGAAAGGAGGGAGATGCCTGAATAAATATGTTTAAAGTTGGATATTAGATATCCATGTTTTAAATTTTTATATTCCAAAGTAAAAGACCTTTTAAATTCCATCTTGCTTTTTGTCTATGACCTCAAACTTTTTAGAAATTTATGATCTGCTAGTGTGAAGATATATTTGACTATTAAATTATCCCTGTTTGGAAATAATACTTTTGTCTTCATTATAAATGCTTTTATATTCTGTGAGAAATTATATACAAGTGACTCATGCCACAGATTGTTTATACCAGATGTTAAAAACAATGGTAGGAATGTATTTTAAAATGTAACATTAAAGTTCATTTCTAAAAATACACATAATTGTAACCAGCACAATTATAATTATTTGAAATTTGAATTTTTATCCCTATATAAATAGAAGATTGGATGTGAAAATTTAGGAAATACCAATAAGCCAAAAGAAAAAACACATTCACTTACAAGGCTACCACTGTTAATATTCCATTAGTATAGTCGTCTGATTTACTTTCTCTTGCTTATTCTGTGGTAGAGTCTGTTCATAATAGTTTTATAAAATAACAGCTCTCCTGTGAGTGTTTTCTGACCCTTGTTAAAAACAGAATTTCCACCAATTAGTTTAAAGATGGAATTGGCTCTCGTTAGCAAGTCACGAATTCCCCAGCTAGAGAAAGGTGCTTTGTGAGCTGAGCAGAGGTTGGCTTTACATACAGAAAGGGTGGAAGAAAGCAGAAACAAGGAACAAAAAGCAGTTGATCATTACAGTTATTTTCCTATGGGTTTAAAACAAAGACTTTCTTTTCATGGATGCTCAGGTAAACTGGGCCCCTTCTGATTGTTTGCTGTGAATCTCCTAATATTTGGAAAACTAGCCTGTTTCAGAGTTCAGTCTGATGACATGGCACCTAGGACAGGTGACTCCATGCTAGTTGGGGACTGTTGGACCTAGTGTCAGAGCTTGATCCAAAATAATGGCTTCCCATAACTTCTATTTAATACTCTCGGTATTTGAAATGAAAATGTGTACATTAAGTATTTTTAACTTATTTCATGAACAGATGGTCTTCTTCCCCATTTTTAAATCAGAATCTTTTATCCATCCTATGTATAAAACAGATTTTTAATTCCAGGTTGGCTGCCCCTGCATATCTATAGACATCTGGGCCATTGTGTGCTTTAGGGCAAAATATGAGTAAACTAACTGTTTAAGTTTGTTTTAGTCATCTGAATAACCATAAAATAATAACCAAATGAGAAAATAATATAATAATGGAAAATATAAGAAAAAAGGTCAACCATTCTCTGATTATCTGCATTTTGGTCAGTCTCTTTCAAGTCTTTTTCTATACATATTTTTACATACTGTATATACAATTTTACATTTTTCATTTAAATTACAGAAATCCCTACCATTTTAAATTTATTTTTCATATATTGCCAGAATGGGGCCAGTGTTGTGGTGTAGTGGGGAAAGCCACCGCCTGCAACACCAGCATCATCATATTGGCTCCAGTTTGTGTCCCAGCTGCTCCACTTCCGATCCAGCTCGTGTTTCGCCTGGGAAAAGCATGTCCCAAGTGCTTAGGCCCCTGCCACCTAAGTGGGAGACCCAGTATAAGCTCCTGGCTTCTGGCTTCAGCCTAGTCCAGTCCCAGCTGTTGTGGCCATCTGGGGGGTGAACAGCAGATAAAAGATGGATCTCCCTCTCTCTCTCTGTAACTCTTTCAAAATAATAAATTTTATATATTTCTATATAATATCTTATATACTAAATCATATACTAATATAATATATGTCAATATAATATATAATAATATATAATAAAATATACAATAACCTACATAATTAACATGACATACAATACACTAACACACAGCAACATATAATATACAATGTATAACATGACATACAATACAGTGCATAATATATGCAACGTATAACATGTGCAATATATACATATAGCACACACCATGTAATACATAAAATATTGCACTTATATCGCAGATATAGCATGTACAATATGTGGCATATCATGCCCTATAATACATGCAATATGTTATATGTCATAGATCATGTCTGATATAACATGATTGTATGTGATACATTTTATATTGTATGGCATATATATAAATATAGGCACATATTATAATACTAACTATATTACATATATTATTAGATCATATATAATTATTATATAATATATAGCATAATTATACATGGTATATTATATGGCATACATATTCTATATTCTGTAATATATATTATATATATTTTATCATACATCATATATTATGCATCATATGTTATATGAGAATGATGTATATTACACTTGATCTTAGCCGAAAGGCTGAGAAGCAATGTGAATGATGTATATTATAGATAAGATGTCACACATCTTATTATATAGCATTATGTTATTATGTAATAAATCATATATAACTAGTATTCCAATATGTGCCTATGTATGCTGTATAGATATTTGTTACTTGTATATGATATATAATATATATAACATATGATATATATAATACTTAGTAGTATATATGACATGCACTATGTAATGTGAATATGATATATACATTTATATTACATTCCATTTATATATACTATGAATGTATTACATATAACATAACATATATGCATGGCATATGATACATAACATATTACATATATTGCATTGTGCAATTTGCCACATATTGCACATCCTATATGTGGTGTGAATGCAATATCTTACATATTGCATGGTATGCACTCTGTTATGTATTGTGAATGTTATATGTTACACGTGTATATGTCGTGTTATAAACTATTATATGTTGCTATGTGTCATGTGTTATATATTGTCATATTGATTATGCATATTATTGTATTACTATTATATTGTTATATATTATATTGATACATGATACTTGATATTTGATATATAAGATATACAATATTACATATTATATATGATAATGAGCTATGATATAGTAATCTATTATATAGAATGTGTGATTATATATGATATATGTAATAATTGATATATACTTTATATATTTAATTTTATATATTTATATAAATAAATAAATATTTTACACACAGACACATACACACACACAGGGAACACCAGCGTAATGTAATGCTGCTAATGCCAGCATATATCCTGCTCATCTCCTCTCACCTGCAGTCTCCCCTATGCTGACCATAGTGACTTGGATCATTCTCTTGTTGCTGGTACTTTCTGTAAGTGGTCTACCTTCACTCTGTCATATTGAACATTATTACTGGATTGTTACCTCTTTCTGTGTACCCATGGCTGATTAGTATTACCCCATACTGACCAGTCTCTACACCTTCTTCCTCCATTCTGTGTACCCATTTTGCAAAGATCCTACCATGCATTAAACAGCCTGCCTTGTTTCATCAGGAGGCTGTGCAGAATCACCTGACTGTAGTTCAGTGTTTTCTTTCCTGTGAGCAGAAGCTCTTTGAAAACAGAGATGATAAGCAAGGACCACAGGAGAGGCTTTCTTCTCTGATTAGTTGGGCTCCCTTGTGTACATGGGGAAGATATTCTCATTTAGATCATTGACTTCTGTTCCATCTGATGCAAATGGTTAGATAATTCAGAACAGGAAAAACACAGTTCAGCTAATCATTTGTGGATTTGTAAAATGTTGATAACCTTAATGATTTAAATTATCATAGAGATTATAGAGTAATTAAACTTTTAGCCC
The DNA here is from genome assembly GCF_051225735.1 of Oryctolagus cuniculus. Taxonomy (NCBI): domain Eukaryota; kingdom Metazoa; phylum Chordata; class Mammalia; order Lagomorpha; family Leporidae; genus Oryctolagus; species Oryctolagus cuniculus. The sequence continues at coordinate 145,194,967 of NC_142867.1, read as the reverse complement.
ATACCTTCCAAATTCTGTTTGACCATGGTAGACTCCTTGATAGACAAATGAACTCGATCCCTCAGATTAGTGAAGACATTGATAAAGTTGAACTGTTTGTCTCTATATTTTAGAGTTTTAAAATCTTGGAGGTTTTTAAATCAACCTTTCTAGATTATCACAACGTAGAATGGAAGTAATATCCTTCTGTTATGTAAATTATATTGGTTTCAGCAGAGTGGATCTTGTTGTGTTGGGGAAGTGATCTTAATACAGTGATTGCTTGCTTTGTGCCAGATGTTGAGCCAACTCAGCCTGTCACAGAATCTACCCTTCCTTCACTCCTCAGTCCGCCTCTTGGGTCTAACTGAACAGATCTGATTCTTCTTCCATACAACAGTCCTTCATATATTTGTATTCTTTGTTCTCTGGGTGTATTCTTTCATCCTTTCTGGCAAAGTTAACCTCTTAAGGGCCAGGGACTTTTATTTATCCTTGTGTGCCTCCCACAGTACTTGGTACCCAATAGGGACTCAAACATTTATAAGGGGGATTGAAAAAGTTCATGGTAAAATGGAATTCATAAGTTCATTTCCCATGAACTTAAAGTTATTTTCATGTTATTTGAAAGGCAGAGCGGGACAGAGAGATAGAGATTACATCCTCTGGTTTCTTTTTTTTTTTTTTTGACAGGCAGAGTGGACAGTGAGAGAGAGAGAGACAGAGAGAGAAAGGTCTTCCTTTGCCGTTGGTTCACCCTCCAATGGCCGCCGCTGCAGCCGGCGCACCGCGCTGATCCGATGGCAGGAGCCAGGATCCAGGTGCTTTTCCTGGTCTCCCATGGGGTGCAGGGCCCAAGCACCTGGGCCATCCTCCACTGCACTCCCTGGCCACAGCAGAGAGCTGGCCTGGAAGAGGGGCAACCGGGACAGAATCCGGCGCCCCGACCGGGACTAGAACCCGGTGTGCCGGCGCCGCAAGGTGGAGGATTAGCCTATTGAGCCACGGTGCCGGCCATCATCCTCTGGTTTCATTCCCCTTGTGCCCATAAGAGCCAGGGCTTGGCCAGCCTAAAGCCAGGAGTGAAGAATTCAGTCTGGGTCTCCTATGTGAATGGCAAGGACCCAAGTTCTTCAGCCATCACCTGCTGTCTCACAGAGTTCACATAAGCAGGCAGTGAAACCCAGGCACTCCGTGTGGGATGCTGGTGTCCCATGCGGCATCTTGATTGCTGTGCCAAATGTCCACCCCACCACAATTTTTTTTTAATCCCTCTCACACTGCATTTAATCGTGAGTCCTTAACTTGGTCTCTTCCCTCTAAACATGCTTTTGTTTGTGCTCCTTTTAAGCTGTGTTCTTGATGCATTCTGTTCTCTTACCTTGAAGTAATAGGCCTTTACAGTGACACAATTTTATATGTGTACAAGTTGTGAAAATATGAAGGATAGCTAACTTTATCATTATGAATATGTTAGAGGTTTCTGTTGCTGGCCAGTTATAACTGAATAGTGCATTATCTATTTTAGTACTCATATTGTTCTAGCTTTTGCCATTGGGAACTCTTTAATGTATATATCCCTGTGATATTCCCACCTGTTTGTATTTTGAGCATTTCCTATACTTTCTAGGACCATAGGATGCTACAGGCTCACCTTGTCTATTCCCTGCTCTAGCCCTAAAATCAGCCTTTTCAACAAGGATCCTTGATTTACTTAATTGGAAAATGGTATCAGAAACCAAATTTGCTCTGATGTGCTTATCACTACTAGGGTGTCATTGCTTTTTAGGCCTTGTCCGTGACCAGGGCTAAGAAATGCATGTATGTACATTATCCTGTGTGTGTATACATATCTGTATCATAGTAGTCCTCCTTTATCTGTAGTTTCACTTTCTGCAGTTTCAGTTATCTGTCGTCAGCTGTGGTCTGGAAATATTAAATGAAAAATTCCAGAAATAAAGAATTTATAAGTTTTAAACTACTGTTCTGAGTAGTGTGATGCAAACTCACACAGCCCTCCTCTGCCCTTCCTGGAATGGGAACCAGCCCGTTGTCCAGTGTACCACACTGTGCTACAATACCCCTCAGTCACTCACTAACTGACTTGGTTATAAAATCAGTTGTTGTATCACAGTGCTTTTGTTCAAGTAACGCTTACCCTGTATCACAGTGCTTACATCATTCACCTCACTTCAGCCGATCACGTAGATACTGTATTCTCTCACATCATGAGAAGATGGGTGAGTACAGTACAGTAAGGTTTCTTTTTTATAAATGTTTATTTTTTGAAAGAGTTACAGAGAGAGGGCGAGAGGGGAGAGAGAGGGAGAGAGAGAGAAAGAGAGAGAGATCTTCTATTTGCTGATTCACTCCTCAAATGGCTGTAACAATGAAGGCTGGGCCAGGCCAGAGCCAGGAACCAGAAGCTTCATCCAAGTCTCCCATGAGGGTACAGAGTCCCAAGTACTTGGGGCATGTTCTGCTGCCTTCCCAGGCACATTAGCAGGAAACTGGATCAGAAGTGAAGCATCCAGGACTCAAGCCAGTGCCCATATGGGATGCTGGCATCTCAGGCGGCAGCTTTACCTGCTTCACCACAGTGCCAGCCATCAATAAGATATTTTGAGAGAGACCACATTGACATAACTTTATTACAGTACATTGTTATAATTGTTCTATCTTATTTTTATTAATTTTATTATGCCTAATTTATAAATTAAACTTTGTCATAGGCATGTATGTATAGTGAAAAACTGATATAGGACTTGATACTGTATGCAGTGTCACACATCCTCTGGGGTCTTGGGACGTAACTCCTATAAATAAAGGAGAACCACTATGTTTCCATTTTTATTCCTCAGGGCCTACATTAATCTAAACAGGAGTTTGCCCTGGTGTCTGAGGCTTACATGGCTCATTCTTACTCAACTGCAACCTCCCAGTCCACCGTAAGACACCTGGCTCCTACTATGTGTTTGCTTTTTCAATCCTAGTGTATAGATACAGAGTATCAGAATTGTTAACCTATCCATACATAGGAAACAGAATTACTAACTACAGTACAATGCTTTTGTGTAGTTCTTGTTTTCTCTTTTACTTTCCGTTCATTTCCAAGCTACTTACACTCTATCTTTATCCCTCATGAGGTCATGTCCCACATTAGTACAATTAAATCCTTTAGTTATAGTCTGCATTCTGTATAAGATCTAGCCCACTCTCCTAGTTTTTTAAATTTGCATTTTAAAAATGAAATTAAGATCTATTCTTAGTTGTGAAGATCCATGGGTTTTGACAACTCGATAACATCATATATCTGTCACTACAGATATACTACATTAAACACAATTGCTTCCTGGCCCTGAAAAACAGTGTGTGCTTTCCATAACCAGCCCTGTGCTTTCCCATACCCTGGCACAGACTGATGTTTGTTGTCTCTGTAGTCTGGTCCTTTCCAGAAAGGCATATGAATGCAGTCATAGGGCATGGAGCCTTCTCAGGCTGAATATTTTCACTCGAGCACGGTGCATGTAAGATTGCACATATTAATGCTCTTTCCCTGGGATCATAGATCAGTATTGTTAGTATGAATGTAGCATCTTGGTGCTTGTAATTTTTGGTGAATACCAAACAGTGCTGCTATCCAGACTTGTATATAACTTTTTGAGTAGACATAGTTTTCACATCAGTTGGGTAAATACCTAGGAACATAATTTCTAGTTCATGTGGTAAGCTATGTTTAGCTTTATGAGAAACTGCCAAAGCATCTTCAAAGTGGCCATGCCATTTTTCTTTAATCTCACCAGTAGCAAAGAGAATGTCTGTTCCTTTCTAGCCTTCTCAGCAACTGATAGTTTGTTGTTTAGGAAGTGTTTTTTAACCATTCTGATATGTAATGATGTGTCATTGTGGTTTTTGTTTGTACTTCCCCTCTTCTGAGCATATTTTAATATGCTTATTTGCGATCATTATATTTTTATTCTTTTAAGAATTATTTTTTATTTATTTGAAAGAATTACAAAGTGGAGAGGTCTTCTGTCCACTGGTTCACTCCCCAAATGTCCACAACCAGGAGTTCCTGGCTGAAGCCAGGAGCCTGGAACCTCTTCCGGGCCCAAGCACTTGAGCCATCTTATGTTGCTTTCCCAAGGATATTAGCAGCCTTCTGGACTGGAAGTGGAGCGGCCAGGTCTTGAACAGATGCCTAAATGGGATGCTGACAGTGCCACCCCTATCTTTATAAATTTTTTGGTAAGGTATTCAGATCTTGAGCCCATTTTTTTTTTTTGGTAAAGATTTCAGTAGAAATTTAAAGATATAGTATCAAGCTTTAGTGTCAAGGTGTTATTTGTAATTTAAAAATGATTGTAAAGTACAAATAATACAGAAGTGAATAAGGGCCGGCGCCACGGCTCACTAGGCTAATCCTCCGCCTTGCGGTGCTGGCACACTGGGTTCTAGTCCCGGTCGGGGCACCGGATTCTGTCCTGGTTGTCCCTCTTCCAGGCCAGCTCTCTGCTTTGGCCAGAGAGTGCAGTGGAGGATGGCCCAAGTGCTTGGGCCCTGCACCCCATGGGAGACCAGGAGAAGTAACTGGCTCCTGCCATCGGATCAGCGCGGTGCGCCGGCCACAGCGTGCCGGCAGCGGCGGCCATTGGAGGGTGAACCAACGACAAAAGGAAGACCTTTCTCTCAAGTCTCTTTCTCTCACTGTCCACTCTGCCTGTCAAAAAAAAAAAAAAAAGTGAATAAAGGGAATAAATTAGGATGTACTCTTTCTCCTTACTTTGAACCCAAATCTCCTAAAATAAGTGATAATAACAGATTGGCATATATGCTGTCAGTTTTTCACCTATGCCTCTAGTAACACAAGTGCATTTTTTATGTGTGTTTGAAATTTTTTACACCTAGATGTGACTACACTAAAATTATTACTCTGCAGCTTGTCAAGTGGTCCCTATATAACAGTCAGTGTCCCAGGTCAGTACACATAAATCTAACTTGTTAAAAACATAACTGGTGGGGGCTGGCACCATGGCACAGCAGGTTAATCCTCTGCCTGCTGCGCTAGCACCCCATATGGGTGCCGGGTTCTAGTCCGGGTTGCTCCTCTTCCAGTCCAGCTCTCTGCTGTGGCCCGGGAAGGCAGTGGAGGATGGCCCAAGTGCTTGGGCCCCTGCACCCATAGCGGGGGAGACCAGGAAGAAGCACCTGGTTCCTGGCTTCGGGTCAGTACAGTGCCGGCTGTAGCAGCCATTTGGGGGGTGAACCAATGGAAGGAAGACCTTTCTCTCTGTCTCTCTCTTACTGTCTGTAACTCTACCTGTCAAATAAATAAATAAAATCTTAAAAAAAATAACTGGTTTATATTCCATGAAAAATATACCCTATAATTTGCTCAATAATTTCTTTAATTTTAATTTTTATTAATATCAAGAGAACAGATTTCATGTCATAGGTACAGTTCGGAGAAGGTAACCATACTAACTACTTTGATGGTACCAGGTCATAGCTTTTTAGATCCTTGCTCCATTCTGAGTTGACTTTTGTATAAGGTGTAAGGTAAGGGTCTTGTTTCATTACTGCTGCATCAGTAGTTACAATTCTCCCAGCACCAGTTGTTGAAGTGATTGCCCTTTCTGCAGGGATAAATTGTAGCTCATTTGTAAAAGATTAGTTGATTGTAGCCACATGGATTAATTTCTGGGGTTCCTATTCTTTTCCATTGGTCTATGTGTCTATTTTTGTGCTAGTACCAGGCTGTTTTGATTAAAACTGCCCTGTAGTATGTCTTGACATCTGTCAACCATTTCTTACTCAAAAATTAAAATCATTAACCACTATTTATCTCCTACAGCAAAGATACAACAGACACACTTTTATAGGCACCAATGGCCTTGTATCATGTACATTTTAGCTTATTTCTTAAATAAAAATATAATATGGGCTGCCGGCACTGCAGACAGCGGCTTTACGTGCTATGCCACGGCACTGGCCCCTATTATCTTTTTGATATCCTCAAGATTAGTAGTGGTGACCTCTCTGGTATTCCTAATATTGATAATTTTGTGTCCTCTCTTTTTTGTCTTCTTTCCTTCTGAATCCTTTAAGTTTAGTTTAATTTGGTTTTCTTTATTTTTTAAATGGAAGCTTAGCTTATTGATTTTAGATCTTTTTTCTTTCTTTTTTAAAATATGCCTTTAAGGTGTCGGTGCCATGGCTCATTTGGCTAATCCTCCGCCTGCAGTGCCAGCATCCCATATGGGTGCGGGGTTCTAGTCCCGGTTGCTCCTCTTACAGTCTAGTTCTCTGCTGTGGCCCAGGAGGGCAGTGGAGGATGACCTAAGTGAGTGGGCCCCTGCACCCTCATGGGAGACCAGGAAGAAGCACCTGGCTCCTGGCTTCGGATCAACGCAGTGCTGGCCGTAGTGGCCATTTGGGGAGTGAACCGACGGAAGGAAGACCTTTCTGTCTGTCTCTCTCTCTCACTATCTACAACTCTACCTGTTAAATAAAAATTAAAATAAAATATGCCTTTAATACTGTAAATTTCTCTCTAAGCACAGTTCTTGTTGCAGCTGCTACATTTTTATTTTGTATTTTTAAGTTATTTTTAATTGTGGTAAAATACACATAATATTAAATTTACCATCTTGAGGCAGGTGTTTAGCAGTTAAGATACCAGTTAAGGTGCCTGTATCCCATGTTGGAGTGCCTAGATTCAGTTTCCAGCTGCAGCTTCTGATTCTGGTTTCCTGTTAATGTAGATTCTCAAGGAAGTGGGATCCTGATACCAACATGATAGATTGAGTTCCTGGTTCCTGGCTTAGGCCTGGGCCAGCTTCAGCTGTTATGAGCATTTGGGGAGTGGACTAGTAGTATCTCTCTCTCTCTCTCTAAGTTTTAAAGAAAAATAAGTTTATTTTGATGCACAATTTTTGAAGTTGATTTATAGCTTTTTCATAATATGCATTTTTTCATTTTCAATTATCTTTTTATATACAGAAGATCAACTTAGTATATACTAAGTAAAGATTTCAACAGTTTGCAACTACACAAATACACAAAGTATAAAGTACTGTTTGAGTAGTAGTTTTACCATTAATTCGCATAGTACAACACATTAAGGACAGAGATCCTACATGAGGAGTAAGTACATAGTGATTCATGTTGTTCATTTAATAATTGACACTCTTATTTATGACATCATTGATCACCCAAGTGATCTTGTCATGAGTTGCCAAGGCTATGGAAGCATTTTGAGTTCACCAACTCCAATCTTATTTATGCAAGGCCATAGTCAAAGTGGAAGTTCTCTCTCCTCCCTTCAGAGAAAAGGTACCTTCTTCTTTGATGGTCTGTTCTTTCTGCTGGGATCTCACTCACAGAGATCCTTCATTTAGGTTTTTGTTGTTGTTGTTGTTGTTGTTTTGCCAGAGTTTCTTGGCTTTCCATGCCTGAGAAACTCTCATGGGCTTTTTAGCTGGATTCGAAGGCCTTAAGGGCTGGTTTCTGAGGCCAGAGTGCTATTTAGGGCATCTGCCATTCTATGAGTCTGCTGCATAATATGCATTTTACACAAATATTTGATAGTCCCCTGAATGCATAGATTTCAAGGGTTTTTAAGACCAGAATCAGTTTACCCCTTAATTCCGTTTTTCACAACTTTTGAAAAGTACTCTGGGGATTACCATCTGAGCTGTTAAGAAAGCCCTTCAGGTGGCTTTGATGGGTGTTGTAGGAATTATTGACTTATTGATCAATTCAGTAGTATCTGTGATGGTGTCTTTGAGATTGGTTCATGCCAGGTGTGGCTGCTTGTAGAAAAGGGATAGAAATATGAAAATATTTTTTGTAAAAATCAGCTTCCAGGGCTGGTGCTGTAGTGTAGCAGGTAAAGCCACTGCCTGTGCTGCCAGCATCCCATATGGGTGCCAGTTCAAGTCTTAACTGCTCCACTTTCTGCTAATGTGCCTGGGAAAGCAGTGGAAGATGAGCCAAGTACTTGGGCTCCTGCACCACATTGGAGACCCAAAAGAAATTCCTGGCTTCAGATTGGCCCAGCCCCTGCCATGCCAGCCATTTAGGGAGTGAACCAGAAGATGAAAGATCCCTCTCCCTCTGCCTGTCTCTCTCACTGTAATTCTGCCTTTAAAATAAATAAATCTTTTAAAAAAGAAAAGAAAACCAACTTTATCTGTTTTATCATGTGTGGTTTCTGGAAAATCTGAATCAAGGAGCATATTTCTTTAAGTGATGAAATAGGATTCCTGCTGAAGTGTTGTTTTTCCCTCTTCTGTGACTGGTCTCCTGAGAACCTTGGAGCCTTCCCTAAGGTGTGCTGAAGGTGTGAGATCACAGAAGCCCATAAAGTTAGAAGTGAACTGCCAGAGCTAGCACAACTTCAGGGTGGCACTTAGTCCTGTCTCTGAGGACTAACTTTGCCAAATGCTGCAAAATTTTGGAAAAGGAAAAGACATTTTTAAAATGTTGCCCAACTACCTGGGATGGGAGTGGAGTGTATTTGAGAAGAAAAGATATTTTATATGGTTTTTGTCATTCATTGAAGGTTGCAGATTTAGAGATGAAGCCATTTCATTTTAAAAGAACTCTGCTTTTGTTTTATAAGGGATCATTGGAGTAGTTTATAATAATACTATGAATCTGGACTTTGGGTCAGTTTCCACCAGTTGTAGTCACAAACGGACCAATGTGGTAGGGGATGTGGATAGTGGGGAGGCTGGGGGGAGGGAGGTGGGAGGAGGGCAGGGATATGTGGGAATTCTGTTCTTTCCACTCAGTTTTGCTGTGAACCTAAAACTGCACTGAGAAGTAAAGCCAGCTTTAAAAAAACAAATGGGAATAATAGTGATGCGCACTTCAGTGTGTGGTGAGGATTAGATGAGTTAAGATATGAAGCACTTGGAGCAGTGCCTAACATGAGTGAACTTATGTGATTTAGTCATTGTCATGTTCTTAATGGCCATAAAAATATTTATATGGCCTTCACAGATTACTCATGTGCTTGGGCTTTTATCCATATTCCCTGCCCTAGCAAGCTTAAGCTCTTCAACCTCAAATTCATTGGCTGTGACGGCTGCCTAGGATCTAGTCATCTTGCCAGTATTTCTTTAAGTGTAGATAGAGGATCTCCTGCATCAGAATGACCTGGAATGTGAATTCATAAGACAGATTGTTTTCCAGGTTGAGCATCCCTAATCTGAAAATCTGAATTCCAGAATGCTGTAAAATCTCAAATTTTTTGAGAACACACATGATTCCACAAGTGGAAAATTCCACATCATGAAACTGTTTCATGCACAAACTTATTAACTATTAAACTTATAAACTATTGTATAAAATTACCTTCGGACTATGTGTATAAGTTGTATTTGAACCCACATGAATTTTGTGTTTAGACTTGAGTCCTATGCCCAAGATATCTCATTATGTATTCACAAATACTCCAAAGTCCAGAAACACTTCTGGTCTTCAGCATTAGGATACAGAATACTGGACCTGTACTCCTACAGACTGAGGTTTTAAGGGTAGAATTTGCATTTCTGCAAGCATCCAGAGTAATCATGATGCATTCCAAAGTCAGTGCGGGTGCTGGGAGCGTCTGGGGCCGATTACACCACTTCTGACCTCCCAGGCACTGCTTAATGCAGCTCCCCACAAATTCTCTCCAAAAAATACACATGGAGATTTTGGCAGAACACCATGTGTCTGGAAAATAGAAGGGAATGTAGTGACCTAAGAATTCTTCAGCTTGTGTCAGAACCCAGACTCTTGTGTGAAACAACTGTCTTATGAAACAGAACATTATGTCAAAGTCTTATTTCGTGACTACTACTCTTAACAGTGTGAGTAATAGTACATTGCTGCACTTAACGTTTCAGTATTAGGTACTAATTAGCTAGTGTATGACTAATTCTAAACAACTGAGTCATTTTGGGGGCTTTTAGGGATAAAAACAAACTGAATGATAGAGTGGGCAAAGGATCTGTCATTGGCAACAGGAAGTGAAATTACATAATACGTGATTGTGCAGTGAAACGACAGGATTACTAGCCGTCTCTCCTGACTCCACGGCCCTGTGTATGAAATAAATTTGGTTGTGAGTGATGGTAATGTTTTCCTAAGTCTTCCTGAGAAGCTCAACTACTACTAGGACTGTTGGGAAGGTAGTGAGTAGAATCCTTTGTAAATTCTTACAAAAAATAAGAGGAAGGGGGCCGGCGCTGTTATGTAGTATGTAAAGCCGTGGTCTGCAGTGCCGGCATCCCATATGGGTGCCGGTTCAAGTGCTGGCTGCTCCTCTTCCAATCCGGCTCTCTGTTGTGGCCTGGGAGAGCAGTGGAAGATGGCCCAAGTACTTGGGCCCATGCACCGGCATGGGAGACCAGGAGGAAGCACCTGGCTCCTGGCTTCAGATCAGCTCAGCTCTGGCTGTTGCGGTCATTTGGGGAGTGAACCAGCAGAATAGAAGACCTCTCTCTGGCTCTGCTTCTCTGTAACTCTGTCTTTCAAATAAATAAATCTTTAAAAAAATAAGAGGAAAATGAACTGAATACAGACTAGGAATGGAAAAAAACAAAAAACTATGACCAGTACTGGTTTCCCAGTGACAATAGCAGGCATTTATTGGGTACCTATCTGCCAGGCACTGTACTAGAAACACACACACACACACACACACACACACATTCTCTCTCCCTCTCTGTCTCTCTCTATTGTACTAGAAACATACATATTATTCATGAGTTACACACAGAGTCTGTCTTCATCCTCATAACAACCTAAGAAAGTAGATAGTCTAATGCTCATCTCACAGAGGAAAATGGAACTCCAGATTGTCCCTATAGCTGACAGTGAAGATGATCGGGGGCATCCACATTTCCCACCAAGAGGAAGTAAGAAAGACCAGGTTTACCCTTCTGCCTTACACAGCTAGAGGATTGGACTGCTTCCTTAAAAAATGGCATTTGGAGATTGGAGAGCAAGCAGTCAGGACTGCCATCTCTGGGAGAAGACAAACGAGCTTGCAGTTGCACCAGCTGTCTCCCTGGGAGCAGTTTCTAGGCCTTGGTGCAAAGTGGGGGCCCCAGACAGAGGCTTACCCGAGATGGGCAGAGGGCAGTGGTCAGTGTGGTCAAGGTGGGTGGAATTTGCAGAATAAAGTCTCGGCAAGAAGGGAGCAACACTCAGAGCTTCAGGGTGTGCAGCAGATTTGTCAGGTGTTGTTATTGATCTCCACAAACTCTGAGGCCTGCAAAAGACAATTTCCTGAGTAGACACAGTTTCTGAGTAAACAGAACAATTCCAGGGCTTTCCAAGGGCTGGCAGTACTTCGTACTCCTACAAGCCAGATTTGCAAGGCCTCATGATCCCCAGAGCAGTAGGGAGAATCCTTGGAAAGGTGTTGCCTTGGCAGTGGCAACACAGGCTGCTCTGGAGCTGCCCTGACCACACTTCAAAAAACAGACCTTGAAAAGATTCATCAGACTCCTAGTAACTGTCTGCTAAGACAAGGAAAAGAAGCCTGTGTTGAGGCCTGCTAAATAAGGAATGTGGATTTCCTAGAATGGAAGGAATTAAGGTAAGAGGAACAAAGTAACGCTCGTGTTAAGCAAAGGAGAAAGCTGAGGCAAGCAGACTGAGACAAAGGCAGATGATCAGCAGACACAGGCGCGTGGCCAGGGGAATTAACTGTGCTGTGGTGTGCTCCTTAGTACGGCAGAGGTGAAGTTAGAGCTGAGTTTCCGTTCACAGTGCTAGTACTCTGCAGAGACAGGTAGAGCTGACTTTGTGTTTCAATGCGCAGACTTGGAAAGGTCTTGAAATATTTTGTTTTTCAAACTAAATGTTTTATTATATGTCTCTGGAAATTGGCACTTTAGGCATGTAATGAGACCATTAAAAGAATCTTTCCATTCTTCCACTGTTTTTCCTAGGTTAAAAAATTTTATTTATTTATTTGAAATTCAGAGTTACAGAGAGAAGCGGGGGGGGGGGTATCTTCCATCTGCTTGTCATTGCCCATCCTTGGCCATATAGTTGCCACACTCTTTCTGCATCTATTTATACCATGTGTTTTAATGCCCCTGTTCATTTTGTCTCTAACAGAATACAAGCCATCCAGCTCCAGGTGGTCCTGAGGCAGGGCTTCCAGCCTGTCCCATCAGATGAGATAACTAGTCCTCTGGATTGAGCAGGACAGTCTTTTTCCTAGGGCAACCTCAAATACCTTAGGACATACAGCAAAAGAATACTCGTAAGCAGCTCTATATCCACTTGTCAGCTGGATGAAGACACAGAAATTGAGATTTTGATCCATTCTAACCCCATAAGATTAGGGGTAACTTCTCTTGGGGAGGGGAATGTTAGGTAGGAAGTTAGAAAATTAGCCTGAGGATGGGGGGTAGGCAGCCTGAGGAAAACAAAAGGTTCTTCAGAGAGGCATGTACAGCCCATACCCCAGTAACTTTACAAGTGGTCTCAGCCTTCCCCCCAAGGAAAATCTCCCCAGGAGAATGCTCTCTACTGCACCAAATTGGTTACCTAGCCTGGTAACACTAGGCAATAATAAAACCTTCACAGCCTTCTCCCAAGGGAGGCACCCTAGGGGAAGCTCTTCTGCCAGGTGCCAGGTGAGCTGCTCGGTCTGACAGCACCAAGTAGTGAAACGTCGGGAGGAATTTTACCCAGTTCACGTTCAGCAAGCCCTTTGTCCTGGAGAGGTGGCGGGGATGGAAAAACAGCAGGAAGAACTGGATCTCATTCACTTATAAGCCCCAGTCTGAATACAGACTGCAAGCTCAGCTCTCAGCTCTTTCCTGAGCTGCCCACATTGCCTGTTAGATATATTCTCTCCGTTAAGTCATCTAACTTTACTTTCCCCAGTCTGTATGGACACTCTCTTGCAGATTCTGTTTGGAGAGGTGCCCATCCATTCTGATGGATGCCCTACCCCATTAAACCTTGCTACCTTGCTTACCAAAAAAAAAAAAAAAAAAAAAAAAAAAAAAGATGGTCCAAAGAATGCCCCATATTTCCTAACATGACTATAAAACTGTTATTTTTAAAAAAGATTTATTTATTTATTTGAAATTCAGAGTTACATAGAAAGAGAAAGAGGTTTCCATCTGCTGGTTCACTTCCCAAATGGCCGCAATGACCAGGGCTGGGCCAGATATTCCAGCCTTGTTTGGCCTGATCCTGGAGTTGTCTGGCCTTGTCCAAGAAAGTATGAACATGATTTTGTACCTGTCTAGTTTGACCCATAAACATTTTTGGAGCAGACACCCCCTTGGGCAGCACTTAGCAGGTCCAGGGCCTGCCTCCTTTGAAAGACTGGGTTTAGCAGTTCTGTGGTGAGGGCCCTCGTCGTGGCAGCTTTCACTGGATGGAGGCTGTGTTCCGTTTTTTTTTCCCCAAAGGAAGTGGCCCTGTTTTGATTTGCTCTTGAGAGCCTGGTTTAGGAACTTTGCTATTTCCCTGCACCTAGGAATTTGTAACTTGTTAGGGAAATGCTGGGGCTGTCCTAAGGTTACAGAAGTAGGAACTTGCTTCATGGCCTGCAGCCTCTCTGAGGCTAGTCTTCTCTTCCCAGGGAGGAGGCCAAGCCCTGAATAATTAAGCTTCTGGTGGACTAGCTGTGCTTTTCCCCCAATGCCTGCTAGGAAGTTAAGAGTTTTAGTTAATGCACAAGACCAAGTCTCAGGTTGTAGAACAGACTAATAGATCATCGACATTCTGGATTATTTTGCAACCTCCTCAAGAGACAGATCCTTTGAGTCCTCTGTGAGGGCCTGTCCAAATAGGTGTAGGACTGTCAAGTTAGCTGTTACTGTAAGCCCTGTTTTTTAACCCACTTAAAGGCAAATAGGAACTGGCAAGAGGGGGTTTTTAGGTTTAATAATAATCAGGTAGGCTTTAAGGCCTGGTGAGGTATGTGTGAGGCTCAGACCTGTGTATCTTTTTTTTTTAAGATTTATTTATTTATTTGAATGTCAGAGTTACACAGAGAGAAGGAGAGGCAGAGAGAGAGAGAGAGAAAGAGAGAGAGAGGGAGAGGTCTTCCATCTGCTGATTCACTTCCCAAATTGGCTGCAACAGCCGGAGCTGCGCCAATCTGAAGCCAGGAGCCAGGAGCTTCTTCCAGGTCTCCCATGTAGGTGCAGGGGCCCAAGAACTTGGGTCATCTTCCACTGCTTTCCCAGGCCATAGCAGAGAGCTGGATCAGAAGTGGAGCAGCCAGGACTCAAACCGACGCCCATATGGGATGCTGGTACTGCAGATGGCGGCTTTACTTGCTATGCCACCGCACCGGCCCCCTGTGTATCTTATCACATAGGATACTGGAAGAGACATTACAGGAGAGGTGTGAATCTTCTTAAGGAAAGCACCCCCATTGACTCCCAGTACCTGGCTGGACTAGGAGGAGAGCTGGGCAGTAGATCATCTTTAATTCTGTAGATTGCCTATTACATTTTAGAATATTACCAACTTGAAACAAAGAGAACATTTATCATCCAAAAATAGAAAACATTAAATTGGGATTCATATTTCAAGTTGGAGAAAGACGTTCTAAGTGTGTATCTAGCACCAGAGAAGATAAAGGCAAGGGGTAGGCATTCACCAGAGTGATCAGCATGTGCTTGGAATACCCACATCCCATATCAGAGCTCTCCTAATTCTGGCTTCCTGCTAATGTGCACCCTGTGAGGCAGTGGTGACAGCTCAGGTAGTTAGGCCCCTGCCACCCACATTGAGTTCCTGGCTCCTGGCTGTGACTTGATGCTGCCTTGGCTTTGCTTGCATTTGAAATGTGAACCAGCAGATGGGAGTTCTGTCTGTCCTGTTGGTCTGCCTTTCAGGTAAATAACAAGTAATTTTTAAAAATTCATTTTTAAAAAGTTAACAAAATTTTATAAGTTAGACTATAATGAAAAAGTTAAGGCTGCTACATAGAACACTTACCATAATTAATACATATTTTAATAAAATTTGCTACATGTATGATGAAGAATTGATATATAATATTAATTATATGAAAACAAGGAATTGAGATGTTTATAGAAAGAGGCAAATGTCCCAATAGGAAAAAAAGACAAATTCTGTAGCATTTGTTAATAGGAAATTCATAAGAAAAAAACCTCTGGAAAACTACTAAGTAAAGAAATGCAGAATAAAACAAAGAGAATTCTGTTAAGAGTATTTAAAATGCCCAACATTAATGAAGGTAAGAGAAGATACACCTAATAGGCTGGTGCATACTGGATTGGTATTGAGAATAGCAGCTTTGCAGGCTGGAGTCACAGATAAGGTGTCCCACCTGAGAAAATGGAGATCATAACAGTGCACATCTCAGAGTATTTCTGTGAGAGTGAATAGATTTGATAAAGCAAAGCACTTAATATAAATTGTGGTACAGGTACACAATCAACTAAAAGGATACTACAAAAACTAATCAAAGTAAATTTAAAAAGCTTGCTCCCAGTCCACAATTTTGCACAATTTGGGGACATGAAAGAAAAAATCCTACCACTTACCTTTTACTGGTCTCTGATTGGTATTAAGCTTCATATCAATATTATTGTTTGCTAGAACACTATAGAAAATTACTTTAAAAATTCTTTTATGGTTAGGGCTTTCAGCCTAGAATTCTGCAGGTAGCCAGCTTATCAGCTAAGTATGTGGATAAAATAGACATGTTTTTTGATAGGTGCAGGCTTTTGGCCTAGTAGTTATGATACTGGTTGGGAAACCCACATCCCACATCAGAATGCCTAGGTGCAAGTCCCAGCTCTGCTCCCAATTCCAGCTTCCTGCTAATGTGCACCCTGAAAAGCAGCAGCTGATGGAACAACTAGTTGGATCCCTGTCCCCACATAGTAGACCTAGATTGTGTTCTGAAATTCAGCTGTTGCTGGATTTGGGGAATGAACCATAAGATGAGAGGTTTCTGTCTCTCTATCCCCACTTCCTCTCTGCCTCTCAAATAAATTAAGTAAATAAATTCTTAAAATGTGTGTGTTTTTTTTTTTCAAATGAAAAGACTTTTTAAATCAACAGATCCAGAGCAGAATCCAAGCAACAGAAGCCCCCACACAGGGCTGTAGTTAGAATCCAGGAAGACAACTATTTAGTAGGCCTAGGAAGCTTTGGTCCTCAGTCCACAGAGCTCAGAAAGAAGTATCTTCAAAGAGAAGGTAGGGAATATGATGTGGCACTGTTTAAGGCTTGTAAGCATGTGATTTATGTTACTTTTGTCACCAAGAAAAATATGATTAAAAACCAGGGAAAGTCTGTAGAAGAAATGCGTTCTCCCAAGTTTATAATAAAACAAAAATATGCCCTTGTTTTAAACAGCTGATGAGTGGAAAAAAGAATTCATTGGACACTGAAGCTTGGGGTATTTTCCTTTGAGCAGTGTAGGTTTAGTGACACAAGATGGTTATTTAAATGTATTATACTTCTTGTGTTCAAGCACAGTACTTGGTTTTCTTTAAAATGTGTGTACAGAATACAATAATTTAATTGTATTTTATCTTAAATTTTAAAGTAAAAGCATGACAAAATGACATGAAACTGAAAAATGAAACTTCAAAGTTGACAGTCTCGGGGCCAGTGTTGTGGCATAGCAGGTAAAAGCTGCCGCCTGCATCCCACATGGGCTCCAGTTCATGTCCCAGGCTGCTCTACTTCTTGTTTTTTGTTTGTTTGTTTTGTTTTGTTTTGTTTGTTTTTAAATTTGAAAGGCAGAGTTGGGGGTGGGGGGGAGAGACAAGGAAAGAGAAAGAAAGAGGTCTTCCATCTGCTGTAACGGCTGGGGTTGGGCCAGGCCAGAGCCAGGAGCTTCATCCCGGTCTCCCACATGAGTGCAAGGACCAAGCTGTTGGCTATCCTCTGCTGCTTTTCCAGGCACATTGGCAGTGAGCTAGATCAGAAGTGGAGCGGCCACGACGCAAACCAGCACCCATATGGGCTGCAGATGGTAGCATAACCCATTACACCACAGCACCAGCCCCTGCTCCACCTGTGATCCAGCTCCCTGCTAATAGCCTGGGAAAAACAACGGAAGATGGCCCAAGTGTTTGGGACACTGCCACCCATATTGGAGACCTAGATGAAGCTCCTGGCTCCTGGCTTTGGCCTAGCATATCCCTGGCTGTTGTGGCCATTTGGGGAGCAAACCAGTGGATGGAAGATCTCTTTCTCTCTGTCTCTTCCCCCTCTCTGTGTAATTCTGGCTTTCAAATAAATAAATAAATAATTTTTTTTAAAAATTTAATAGCTCTGGGGAGGCAGCCTATTGGGTTTCCCCCACCTGACAATAAACATTTTCCATTAAAAAAAGTTAATAACTCATTGTAAATGTCCTAGAACAATACAGTAGGTTTAAATTAAAAAAGTTAAAATCTCAATATAAAAGAAATGATATAGTTGGAAGAACTTAATAATAGAAGAGTGAACAGTGATACAGGTTAACTGATTTATCTGTTTTACATAGAATCAAAATTGACAGAGTAAGTAGTGATTAAAGCACATTAGAAGTTGTTAAAATACTGTGATGGGGGTGAGCTTTGTGGCACAATGAGTTAAGCCACCCCTTGGGACACCTGCGTGTCTTATTGGAGTGCTTAGTTCAAGTCCTGGCTATTTGATACTTCCAGTCCACCTTCTGCTAATGTGCTTGGGAGGCATTGGATGATGGCCCAATTCCTTGGACTCCAGCCACTTATGTAGTAGACCTGGATAGAGTTCCTGGCTCCTGGCTTTGGCCCAGTCCAGTGCCAGCTGTTGCAGACATTTGAGGGAGTGAACCAGCTGGTGAGATATCCCTTCCCCTCCCTCCCACTCCCCCCACTCTTTATCATACTTTCAGGTAAATAAATACATCTTTAAAATAAAATATTGTGATATATTAAATGGGGGCAAGGGAAAGTTTGGCATGGTGAGAAATAGGATAAAACTAGGCAGTTTCCTTACTTTTAATAGCAGGCATTCAGTTGTATGGGACCTAGCTGTAGTGAGTATCTCCCAGGATAACCAGAGCATTTACCTCTGGGGAAGAAACTTTGGCTGGGAGGATAAGGGATGGAGGCTTTTACTTTCATTACGTGCTGTTTATTCACTTTTAACTCACATATGTTTAATTATCCCCAATGAATTTCTGATTCTTAACCTTAAAGTGTCTTGCAAATCATTTGTAGCCAGCTTTTTCTTTGTTGATGTATCCTGATGGGTCTTGAGACTGCTGAAAATACTAATGTGATGACGAGACACATCTGCTGTGCAGGGGAGCGCGAGATGAAGGAGGTGACCATTTTTGTTCTTATGGGGGTAAGATGTCAACTCTGGGGACTAGCATATTTTTAAAAGATTTTATTTATTGGAAAGAGTGACACAGAGGGGAGAAACACAGAAAGAGATCTTTCATCTGCTGGTTCGCTCCCCAAATGGCTACAGTGGCGGGGGCTGGGCCAAGCCAAAGCCACGAGTCCAGAATTATATCCTGTTCTCCCAGTTGGGTGGCAAGGCCCAAGTGGTTGGACCATCATCTGGCTGCCTTCCCAGGTGCACCAGCAGGAAGCTGGGTGAGAAGTGGAACTACCAGGACTTCAACCTGCACTCCAGTATAGCATGCCAGTGTTGCAGCTGGCAGCCCGACCTGCTGCACCATACCACCAGTTCTGGGGTCCAGCGTAGTAATGACATTAGCGTGTAAATAAGATCAGGCACCCAGGCTGGTGACAGGGTCTAGAATCATTCCAGGTGAAGACTGGTAAAAGGAGCTGATGAAGACCATCTCGGGGGACCATCGTCACCAGCTCTAGATCTGTGTGGGAAGGAAGTGTATTCTGTGTGGGCAGACATGGGAGCAGTGGGTGGAAACCAGAGTACAGCATTATGAGGAGTCTCCAGCTACCATGCCTACATATGCGGTGGCGTCCTGCAGTTGTTCACACAGACCTTGAGCTTCTGAGACAAATTCTGAAGATAGTCTGAGACCTGGATTGCATTCTGGCTACAAATTCAGCCCCAGCTGGTGGCAGTTGAGGGCCTTGGGGGAGTGAATAAGTGGGTAGGAATGATTCTCTCTCTCTCTCTCTCTCTCTCTCTCTCTCTCTCTGCTTCTGAAATTTAAAAAAGCTTTTATGAAATAATCAGGGCTAGAATTCCAACTGCTCCAAAATTCCATGATTCTAATAGCTGTGTGTAGGAATTTCAAAATGTTTTGCAACCACATAAACATTATCTTTGAATTCCATTTTCCACAGACTTTTAAAAATTGCTCTTGTATGGTAATAATTGTTTTGCTCATCAAAATATGTTTAAGAGAACAGTCCAATTTTATAAAAAGTACTGTGGTGAAAATGTTTCCTCTAAGTGTAATTTTAATGGTCATTCTTTGAAGCTAAGTGTTCGCTAATGAGTTTCCTGAAACAACTTGTTCCATTAGTCCTTTTACTTCCTGTCTTTATGTAATACTCATTTTAAATGTTAGGCACAACATAGTATTTTGCATTAATTAGTATTATACTCAATTTGCAACATTATTAATTATAGAAAGCATTCTTCTTTTTAATGGCATTTTAGGTCACTGTTATGATTTTAATTCCTATATTTCTTTTGAAAGAACAGCTTCCTCAAATAGGACTTTAGATTTTAAGTTTTGTTCTTTTAGATCTGCATTTGGGGAGTGAACCAGCAGATGGAAGATCACTTTATCTTGGCTCTTTTTGTTACTCTGCCTTTCAAGTAGATGAAGAAACTTTTTAATACAATTTTATTTTATAAATAAATTTTAGTGGACATTTTCAAAGAATCAGAAATTCGTGAAGTGATTGTTTTTCTAACAAATGAACAGATGTTCCAAGAAAAATATCAGTTGGGGCTGAATTGAATAACCACTGTTCGTTTATCAGTGCAAGAAGTTTCAACAGATTTTTAGAGCCTTTTAAAAAATTAAAATCATTTAATAAATCAATCAAATTAGTGTTGGCTCCCTAATCATTGATGCTCCAAAAATAAATATGATTTGGTAAAGAAATGTTACTGCCGGCGCCGTGGCTCAATAGGCTAATCCTCCACCTTGCGGCGCCGGCACACCGGGTTCTAGTCCCGGTCAGGGCGCCGGATTCTGTCCCGGTTGCCCCTCTTCCAGGCCAGCTCTCTGCTATGGCCAGGGAGTGCAGTGGAGGATGGCCCAGGTGCTTGGGCCCTGCACCCCATGGGAGACCAGGAAAAGCACCTGGATCCTGGCTCCTGCCATCGGATCAGCGCGGTGCGCCGGCTGCAGCGGCGGCCATTGGAGGGTGAACCAACGGCAAAGGAAGACCTTTCTCTCTGTCTCTCTCTCTCACTGTCCACTCTGCCTGTCAAAAATAAAAAAATAAAATAAAAAAATAAAAAAAGAAATGTTACTATTGTTAGAAAAAAGCACTTAGCATTGTATGATTTTCTGTTGTACCATGGTCAACTCTATAAACTTCTCTGGGTTATGTGGTTGCACTTCATGAAAATAACTATATAAAATTTCACAACTTACTTGTTATTGTTTTCCTCAGTACTTAAGTTGAGCTACAGTTAGTCTGTGACTACTGAATTGTTTTACAAAATGTGTTTGTTTACAAAATGTTTGCATCATCTTTATTAGAACTCCTTTCATTTTTTTTGACAGGCAGAGTTAGAGAGAGAGAGAGAGAAGGGTCTTCCTTCTGTTGGTTCACCCCCCAATTGGCTGCTACGCTGCGCCGATCTGAAGCCAGGAGCCAGGTGCTTCTTCCTGGTCTCCCATGCGGGTGCAGGGCCCAAGGACTTGGGCCATCCTCCACTGCACTCCCGGGCCACAGCAGAGAGCGGGACTGGAAGAGGAACAACCGGGACAGAACCAGCGCCCCAACCGGGACTAGAACCTGGTGTGCCAGTGCCATAGGCGGAGGATTAGCCTAGTGAGCCGCGGCGCTGGCCCTGAACTCCTTTCATTTTCAACTGTGTAATAGTGAAAAACACTAAACTCTAAAACAAAAGATGGTATCAGCTGCTACCCTGGTATTCAGTGTGCATAATGACCCAACGAAATAATTTCACAGCTCTGTAAAAAGGGCTAATAGCTACTTTGTAGAGTTACTGTTATAAAAAGGTAATTTAATATTTGTGTCTAGCACATAGTAAGACCTGAAGGAAGATGATCATTTCTGGTGGTTTTTTTTTTTTTTTTGGACATATAGAAGATTTGCTTAATCCTTACTGGGAACCCTATCATTTGAGCAAAGCAGCAGTCAGTTAGCCATATGAAGGTACTTCAAAAAGTTAGTGGAAAAGGTAATTAAAAGTTCATTTGGGAAAAATTGAAATCCATGCATATGAGGGATCTTCAAAAGTTCATGGAAAAATGTATTATGAAAAACTGATGTATGGGTTTCAAAATTTTATACCAAAAATAAACAACTTTGTTTTTAAGATTATTTATTTATTTTAAAGGCAGAGTTACAGAGAGGCAAAGAGAGAGAAAGAGAGAAGGTATTCCATCTGGTGGTTCACTCCCTAAATGGCTGAAACAGCCAGAGTTAGGCCGATCCAAAGCCATGAGCTTCTTCCAAGCCTCCTCCTAAGGACTTGGGTCATCTTCTGCTGCTTTCTCAGGCAATAGCAGAGAGCTGGATTGGAAGTGGAGCAGCTGGGACTTGAACCAGTGCCCATATGGGATGCTGACACTGCAGGTGGTGGCTTTACCTGCTATGCCACAGTGCTGGCCCCTAAACTTATCTTTTAATTCCATTTTTCCACAGCTTTTTAAAGTACTTTTTTTTAAAAAAAAATATTTATTTATTTGAAAGAGTTACACCAAAGAGGAGAGGCAGAGGTTTCCAACTAATGGTTCACTCCCCAATTGGCTGCAATAGCCAGAGCTGTGCTGATCCAAAGCCAGGAGCTCCTTCTGGGTCCCCCACACGGGTACAGGGGCCCAAGGACTTGGGCCATCTTCTACTGCTCTCCCAGGCCACAGCAGAGATCTGGGTCGGAATTGGAGCAGCCGGGTCTTGAACAGCATCCCATATGGGATGCTGGTGCTTCAGGCCAGGGCGTTAACCCACTGCACCACAGCGCCAGCCCATAAAGTACTCATGTATAATTTAGCATGAGCCTGATGAAGACTGTTAACTACCAATTAATGTCCTTCAAATGCAGCAGACTATCATTTGGTAGAATTCTGTTCCTCAGTAGAGTGAAGGTTTCATCTCAGTTGCCTAGTATACCCTCATGTCTACAATAAGTATTACTCCTTGAGCCTTGTTAAAATGCTGATTCCTCCCTGAAGCTGTCTGCCTACCCTCAGGCTGCGCAGCCTTCCTCCTTGCCCCAGCCTGGCTTGTGACACTTAGCACTTATTAGCATTATTTATGTCTACATCTTATCTTCCCCATAGGCACTATACATACATAAAAGAGAGTATGTCTTTTCTTTGTAATGTCCTTACTATCCAGCTTATATGAGTCATGTATTAAGTAAGTTAAAAAAATAACATTAAAATTTTAAAAGAAATTATCCGAAGCCAGGTGCTTCCTCCTGGTCTCCCATGCAGGTGCAGGGCCCAAGCACTTGGGCCATCCTCCACTGCCTTCCCAGGCTACAGCATAGAGCTGTACTGGAAGAGGAGCAACTGGAACAGAATCTGGTGCCCCAACCGGGACTAGAACCTGGGGTGCCGGCACCGCAGGCGGAGGATTAGCCAAGTGAGCCACGGCACCGGCCAATAATTTCTTATTATTTTTTTAACCCAGTGTTCAAAAACATTTCAGTGTTTAATCTGTAAAAATCATTAGTGAGACGTTTACACATTTTTGTGCTAAATCTTCAAAATTTTGTATTTTATTCTTATAGCACAGCTCAGCCTGAACCAGACACAATTCAATTATTAGTAAACACTTAACTAATGACTGCTGTAATGGACAGCAGAGATCTAGTTTATTATAAGTGATTTGTAAAGAATATCCCAAGGCAAACTTTAAAAATAATTTTTTTTTTCCCAACAGGCTATCATGGCTGCAGGAGTCTTACCTCAAAACCAACAACCATATTCCATGTTGGTGAATAACAGTGGGTATGCTGCAAACATGGAAGGTAATATCTCTTTAATTATTTTTTTTTGGAACAGATTTTTATTTATTTGAAAGGAAGAGAGCTCTTCCATTCCCCAGTTTACTACCTAAATGTATGCCACAACCAGCTGTGGACCAGCTGAAAGCCAGGAGACAGAAACTCTAGCCAGGCCTCCCACATGAGTGACAGGGTCCCAATCCATTGGGCCATCTTCACGGCCTTTCAGGCACTTTAGAAGGAAGCTGGATTGGAAGTGGAGCCTCTGGGACTGCAGGCTTAGCTCACTTCACCGCAACACTGAACCTCTTCAACACACTTTCTATGCCTCTAAGAAAAGTGGTGTTTAATAAAAGTAACTCTGAAAGGACATAAAAGGAAAGGCTCTATACCTACTGGATCTCAAGTTGTGGGTATTATTTACAGGTTTTTGTTTCTTTCTGCCTTCCTGTTTTGACCTGTTAGAATTCCTTTTCAAATCTCTGAGAAAGTAGGGGGCATTTATCCTCACGGTCAAGATGCTCACATCCCCTATCAGAGTACGTGGGTTTGAGTCCCAGCTTTGGCTTCTGACTCCAGCTTCCTGCTAATGCAGACCCTGGCAGGCAGCGGCGATGGCTCAAGTGGTTGGGTTCCTGCCACCCAAGTGAGAAAGTGGGATTTAGTTCCCAGCTTTGGCTCTGGCTTCAGCCCAGCCCTGGCCTTTGCAGCTATTTGAGGAATGAGTCAGTAGGTGGGAGCTCTCTTGATCTCTGTCTCTCCCTCTCAGTTAAACACATTTTTTAAATTAAAAAAACCCTGAGTAATGATGCTGTCCTGTTAAGAGGAATTGTTCGCAATGCTGTTTGTCTCCTGCATTATTTTAGACTGAGATGAAGTATGTATTTCTGCCTCAAGCACCTATTTGTGAATCCAGCTTTTATTTCTTTCTCTTTAAATTACTTGCAGATGGCCGGCGCCGCGGCTCACTAGGCTAATCCTCCGCCTTGCGGCGCCGGCACACCGGGTTCTAGTCCTGGTCGGGGCGCTGGATTCTGTCCCGGTTGCCCCTCTTCCAGGCCAGCTCTCTGCTGTGGCCAGGGAGTGCAGTGGAGGATGGCCTAAGTGCTTGGGCCCTGCACCCCATGAGAGACCAGGATAAGTACCTGGCTCCTGCTATTGGATCAACGCGGTGCGCCGGCTGCGGCAGCCATGGCGGCCACTGGAGGGTGAACCAACGGCAAAGGAAGACCTTTCTCTCTGTCTCTCTCTCTCTCTCACTGTCCACTCTGCCTGTCAAAAAAAAAAAAAAAATTACTTGCGGGTGCCACTTAGAAAGCACATTCAGAACCTCTGAAGCCCTACTTTTCCTGTCCTCAGGTGCCTTCCCACTGTTTTCATTTTTCTGTGGCATGGTAGGCAAGGAAGCACGCTTGGACTCCTGTTGCCGCACTTGCCCCTCTTTTCTGCTGCAGTCTGAGCAGGGAGCCACCTGATTCCACTTGAGCAGTGCTGGTCTTTCTGCCACCAGCAGCCGGCGGCCAGCATTGAGTAATTTTTCTTGGCAATACCCTTTGCAGTACCTTCTGAACGCTCAATCTGGGCTTTACCCAGGTTCACTTTTGTTTTACTGTATAGGGAACTTTGAAGAATTCCTTGCCTAAAGTATGGATCAGATCATAAAGGAAGAGTAAAGCATTAAGCGTCAAACTAGAGGTATTGGAGTTCAGCACTGGGAACCATCGGTTGTCAGTTGTGTTCTTGTTGGGCTCTGACCACCCCACCAGAGGGAGCTCTCTTTCTTCAAGAAATCCAGTGTTTCCCCATTGAGGAGCCTCATAGATTGTCCTTCATCTGTCTTTGCTGTGTCTGACTCTGAAAGTGCTAATACAGCTGATGACTACCATTTGTGTACATCTTTTGTGTGCCAGACTTACTCTATCTTGGTCTTCTGGTCTCAGAAAGAAATGCTGTCTAAAACAAATACAGTAATGATGTCAACTTGCTGCTTCCCTTGTAGAATAATGTACATTTTCCCCCTGAGTAACACTCCAGACTTTTTCCCTCTTGTACCTTCTGTTAGGATGTTCCTTCTTAGGTGGTGATTCTCAGCAGGACCCTGTTGGTATTTGGGGTGAGTAGCTCTTCCCTGAACTTCAGAGACCTCAGTACCAAAGATATTCCTGTCCCTGGCCCCACCCACTAAATTCAGCAGTGTCCCCAGGTACCAGTGACAACCAGAAATCCTTATACCTTTCCATATAACCCCAGGAAGGTTGTACCACTTCTTCCATTGTGATCCACTAGAAAAGCTGATTTTTTTTACCTTTCCAAAAATCTTAATTAAAATTTTTTCACAGTATAACTATAGCTGACTTTTAACTAGGGAACTTGGAAAAATAAAATTTACTTTGTATCTTACTTTCTTAAAATATATTTCATCTACAAAGATAGTCATTTATGCTTTATTAGGTTTGAGGCTAGACGGTAGTTTTTGTTTTTGTTTTGTTTTGTTTTTTTGAAGATTTTATTTA
The DNA here is from genome assembly GCF_051225735.1 of Oryctolagus cuniculus. Lineage (NCBI taxonomy): Eukaryota > Metazoa > Chordata > Mammalia > Lagomorpha > Leporidae > Oryctolagus > Oryctolagus cuniculus. The sequence continues at coordinate 145,169,366 of NC_142867.1, read as the reverse complement.
TTTATTTGAAAGTCAGAGTTACACAGAGAGAAGAAAGGCAGAGAGAGAGGTCTTCCTTCTGTTGGTTCACTCCCCAACTGGCTGCAACGGCTGGCACTGCGCCGATCTGAAGCCAGGAGTCAGGTGCTTCCTCCTGGTCTCTTATGCAGTCGCAGGGTCCCAAGCACTTGGGCCATCCTCCACTGCCTTCCCAGGCCACAGCAGAGAGCGGGGCTGGAAGAGGAACAACCAGGACTAGAACCCAGCACACATATGGGATGCCAGCACCACAGGTGGAGGATTGACCAAGTGAGCCACGGCGTTGGCCCAAGACAGTGTTTTTTTAATGTTGGCTAATGGGGAAATGTAATTGGGGCAGAAAATAGGAAATTTATCAAGTTTTAGAATGAGACAGACATAGATTTAAATAATGGTTCTACTGCTTAAAAAACATTTTTCATAGGGCAATTTCAAATGTTACTGAAGTATACAGAGTAAAATAAAGATCCCTGTGTACATATCATTCCACTAAAATGTGCCATCAGTCTGCTTTAGCATCTCAGTCACTTGCTTCTCCACTCACTTCCCTACCATCCATATTTTGAAGCAAATTCAAGGCTTTGTGTCATTTTATTTGTTAAATGGTTACATAATCATTATAACAACTAAAATAATAATGAATGATTAATATCAAGTACCTGCACGGTGTTCAAATTGCTAATTATTTCGTAGTTATATATCATAGGCCTAGTTTATATATGGTGTATTTACACACACACACACAGAATACTTCAAAAAGTTCATGGACACATGGAATGAAAAGTTTTAGTGCAACAATTTTTTCATAATACATGTTTTCTGTTAACTTTTTGAAATACCCTTGTGTGTCTGAATTGGGATCCAAAAGAGGCCAGTATACTGTAAGTGGTTGCTGTATAGCGTAAATCTCTTAAACTTAGATTTCCCCCTCTCTTTTTTTCTTACACTTTATTTGTTGAAGAAATTAAGGTGTTTTTGCCCTGTACAGTTTGCCAGGATCTGTTTTACTGATTATATCCATGTGGCATTTCCTATAAATTGGTAGACAGATGTGGAGTCTAGTCAGACTGTTGGGTTTTTTTAATTAACAAAAATATTTTGTGGGTGGCGCCATATTATCCCATCAGGATGCCCCTGCTGTCTGGCTTTCTCGTTTTTGGGATGTGAACTTCTTGTTCTGAAATGATTTTTTGAACTTACAGAAAAATTAGAAGAAAAACACAGTGCACACACACACAAAAAACCTATAGGTCATTCAGCCAGAGACTCCCATTCAAGTTTTTTTGTTTTGTTTTTTTGACAGAGTGGGACAGTGAGAGAGCGAGACAGAGAGAAAGGTCTTCCTTTTCTTTTCTTTCTTTTTTTTTTTTTTTTGACAGGCAGAGTGGACAGTGAGAGAGAGACAGAGAGAAAGGTCTTCCTTTGCCGTTGGTTCACCCTCCAATGGCCGCCGCAGCTGGTGCGCTGTGGCCGGCGCACCGCGCTGATCCAATGGCAGGAGCCAGGAGCCAGGTGCTTTTTCCTGGTCTCCCATGGGGTGCAGGGCCCCAAGCACCTGGGCCATCCTCCACTGCACTCCCTGGCCATAGCAGAGAGCTGGCCTGGAAGAGGGGCAACCGGGACAGAATCCGGCGCCCCAACCGGGACTAGAACCCGGTGTGCCGGCGCCGCAAGGTGGAGGATTAGCCTAGTGAGCCGCGGCGCCGGCCTTTCCTTTTCCATTGGTTCACCTCCCAATGGCTGCTACGGCCGGTGCGCTGTGGCCGGCACACCACGCCGATCCGAAGCCAGGAGCCAGGTACCTCTTCTGGTGTCCCATGTGAGTGTAGGGCCCTAGGACCTGGGCCATCCTCCACTGCACTCCCAGACCACAGCAGAGAGCTGGACTGGAAGAGGAACAACTGGGACAGAACCGGCGCCCCAACCGGGACTAGAACCCAGGGTGCCGGCGCCACAGGTGGAGGATTAGCCTAGTGAGCCGCAGCGCCGGCCATCCCATTCAAGTTTTGACAGCTCTCTTAATAATATGCTTTATTAGCAAAGAATTCTCATAAAGATTTTTCAGTCTCTTTCAAGGACCTTGATTGGTCCTTTCTTGACCTTAATGACTGCCAGTTTTTAAGTTTACAGGCTAGTTATTTTGTAGCATGTTCCTCATTTTGGGTCTGTCTGCTGTTTCCTCATGATAAGACTGAGGTTATACATTTCTGGTAAAAATGTCACAGAAATGACCATGCTTTTCTGTCTGTATCACATCAGGTGACCCAAGATGTCATTTTGCCCCATCAGTGGAAACGTGAGGTTTGACCACTTCAGCAAAGTGTATCTGCCAAAAGTTATCCATTATAAATTATTATTTTTCTCTTCATAATTAATATTTTATGGAGATATGTTTTGAAGTTCTGTTGATATCCTGTTCCGCAGCCAACTTCCACCTAGTGATTTTATTTTTTATTTTTTAAAAAGATTTATTTATTTATTTGAAAGTCAGAGTTACACAGAGAGGAGAGGCAGAGAGAGAGAGAGAGGTCTTCCATCTGTTGGTTCACTCCCAGATGGCCGCATCGGCCGGAGCTGCACCGATCCAAAGCCAGGAGCTTCTTCCCAGTCTCCCACACAGGTGCAGGGGCCCAAGGACTTGGGCCATCTTCTACTGCTTTCCCAGGCCATAGCAGAGAGCTGGATTAAAAGTGGAGCAGCCAGACTCGAACTGGTGTCCATATGGGATGCTGGTACTGCAAATGGCGGCTTTACCTGCTGTGCCACAGTGCCGGCCCCCAGCCACCTAGTGATTTTAGCATCCATTGATGTTTCTTGCCCAAATTAATTATTACTATGATAGATAACTAAGTGGAAGTTTTCTAATTCCATCATTCCCTCTGCATTTATTAGTTGGCATCCTACTATACAGAAGTATTTTCTACTCATTTGTTCAATTATTTATTCCAGTGTGGACTCCTGTTTTATCCAGTGGAATGTAATTTTCCCACTGTCATTTATTTTGAAGCTTCCCATATTTGGCTAGTAAGAACCCCTTTAGGCTATTTGCAGTGTCCTCTTGCCCCATTCCTGCATTCTCCACTTTCTTGTACAGCCAAGTCTTCCACCTCATCTTGTTCTTTCCCTGCCCGACCCTGAAATCAGCGCTTTCTCCAAGGAGCTCTGATTGTTTTTAATGGGGGAACAAATGGTACTTAGGAACTAAGATTTGGGCATATTCAGTACTCCAGACTGTCATGTTCCAAGTCCTCTCAGGGAACAAATCTAGGAAATGAATATTATACATCTGTATTGATGTGATAGTCCAAAAGTTTTGGATTTCAGAGCATTTCAGATTTTGAATTTTCAGATTAGGGATACTCAGCCCGTGAATTCTATGCAAATATTCCAAAATCCAAAACAACTCTGAAGTTGGAAACACTTTTGATCTTAAACATTTCAGATGAGTATTCCCAGCTTGTTCATATGTATCTGTCCACTTTCACATGTGTATTTATTTCTCTGTCAGTTTACATCAAAGACCCTGAGTTTGGGGCCAGTGTTGTGGCCTAGCAGGTTAAGTTCTGCCTGCAGTGCTGGCATCCCATATGGGCACTGGTTCAAGTCCTGGCTACCCTAGTTCCAATCCAGCTCCCTGCTAAGACCTGGATGGAGTTCTAGGCTCCTGGCTTTGGCCTGGCCCAGCCCCAGCTATTGTACCCATTTGGGGAGTGAACCAGTGGATGGAAGAGCGATCTCTCTCTCTCTCTCTGTATCTCTGCCTTTCAAATAAATAAATAAACTTTAAAAGAAAAAGAAAACCCTGAGTTCATGTTCATATTTCCAATTCTAATCCAACATTATTTTACTATAATTCCAGATTTTCCCAGTCTTACATTTATAATCTCCAGGAATAAGAAATTTGGCTCTTACCATTCTTAGTATGTTTACCTATTTACCCAGTCCTCTTTTTCTTAACCAATCTTCCCCATGCTTCCCAGCCATCACTCAGCTCAGTGTTTTTCCCCATGGGGCCTGTACCCTGCGAGACAAACATCATGTACCCCTAGTTGCTTTCTCTTCCTTGGCCTTGACCTCCAGTAGGTGGCCTTGGCTCAGGCCTGCCTAGCAGCTTTTTTCTTTGATTATATTTACATTTTTAGTTAAAATGTTGAGATTATTATGCTTTCACAGGGAGTTGTAAGAAATAATACAGAGGGATCCTATTTATCTTTACCTGGTTTCTATCAAAAATAACAACCTGAAAAACTATATAATAATAGTAACATCGCAGCTAGAATATATTAACATTTTTATGGGCCAAATGCAGAACGGTTCTGTCAGCACAAGGTCCTTCCCATTTCCAAGCCCACCTGCAGCTGTGACTCTGGTCATAAATGTGTTCCCCGGATGTAATTTTGTCATTTCAAGAGAGTTGTGTAATGAAATTTTATAGTATGTAACCTTCTAGAGTTGGCTTCTTTCAGTCGGCATAGTTCCTTTCAGTTCTGTCCAGGTTGTGGTGCATATCAATGGTGTATTCCTTTCAGGTGCTGAGTGAAAGCATTCCATGGTCAAGGACATACCAGGGTATTGGCACTGTTATGAGTAAAGCTTCTCTGAACATTCATGTACAGTTAAGTTTTTATTACTGTGGGATAAATGCCTATCAGTGTATTTCCTAGATCATATGATAGTTACATGTTTAGTTCTATATGAAACTGCCAGACTTTTCCAGAGTGGTTTTGCCATTTTTCATTACTACCAGCAGCATATGAGTGATCAAGTTTGTCTGCATCCTCACCACCATTAGTATTGTCATTATGTATTTTTAGCCTTTCTAGCAAGTGTGTAATGGTATCTCTTTGTGGTTGTAATAGGCATTTCTCTAATGGCTAATGATGATAGTCAGCTTTTCATTTGCTTATTTGCCTTGAAAGTGTCTCTATATTCTCTTTTTATATGTGTCTGCATATCTCTTTTCCACTCTGGTTGGTTGGACTTTTTTTTTTTTAAGCAGTTCTTTATATTTCTTTATATAGTCTGTATGTTAGTTTTTTCTCCGATGTGAGGTTTACAGATATATCCTCTTAGCCTGTAGCTTTCCTTTCTATACTCTTCATGACCTTTTTTGAGAAAGTTTTTAATTGTCTTCAGGCTCAATTTTCCTTTTATAGATTATACTTTTAGTGTCAAGTCTTAAGAACTTCACATGTACCAATGTCTGGAAGTTCTGTGGGGACTTTTGTAGTTTCTCTGTTCCCTTTCATTGATCTGTATATGTCTGTCCCTCCACCAATACCCCCAATGTGATTACTGTAGGTATGGAATAGGCCTTAGTATCAGAGTGATTCTTACCACTTAATTATTTTTCAAGATTATTTTAGCTAGGACCTAAGGCTTTCCATATAAATCTTAGAATAAGCTTAACTATATCCACAAGCAACCTTGCTGGGGTTTTTGATAAGAATTAAACCTGGAGTGGGTGTTTGGCACAATAGTTAAGATGCGCTTGGGATGCCCACATCCCATACTGGAGTCCCTGGGTTCAGATTCTTGTTCCTTAATTCTGATCCAGCTCCCTCCTGATGTGCACTCTGAGAGGCAGCAGATGATGGCCTGAGTACTTGGGTCCCTGCTATGCATGTGGGAGACCTAGGTTAAGTTCTGGGCTCTTGGCTTCAGCCTAACCCAACCCTGGCTATTGTGGGCATCTGGGGAGTAACCAGAGAATAGAAGTTCTTTCTTGTCTATCTTTGTGTATCTCTTTGCTTTTCAAGTAAAATTAAAATAAATAAATTTAAAATTTTCAAATCTATGATCATGACAGCTCTTCATTTCTATTTTTAAAATTTATTTATTTATTTATTTGAAAGGCAGAGTTACAGAGGGAAGGAGAGACAGAGAGAGACCATTATTTGCTGGTTTACTTCCCAAATGGCTGCCCCAGCCATGGCTGATCCAGTCTGAAGCCAGGAGCCAGGAACATCCTCTGGGTCTCCCACATGGGTGGCAGGGGCTCAAGCCCTTGGGTCGTTTTCCACTGCTTTCTGAGGCACATTAGCAGGGAGCTGGATCAGAAGCAGAGCAGGTGGGACTTGAACCAGTGCTCTGATATGGGATGCCAGTGTTCCAGGTGGCAGCTTAGCCTGCTGCACCACAATGCTGGCTCCTTTTATTTTTATAGGACTATTCAGATTATGCCATTCATCTTGGTTGAGTCTTGGTTCAAGGAATTTGTCCATTTCTTCTAACTTGTCAAACTTACAAGCATAAAATTGTTCAAACTTTAAATAATACTTTTTAAAATTTATTTATTTTATTGTGACAGGCAGAGTGGACAGTGAGAGAGAGATACAGAGAGAAAGGTCTTCCTTTGCTGTTGGTTCACCCTCCAGTGGCCGCCACGGCTGGCGCACTGTGCCCATCCGAAGCCGGGAGCCAAGTGCTTTTCCTGGTCTCCCATGTGGGTGCAGGGCCCAAGTACTTGGGCCATCCTCCACTGCACTCCCGGGCCACAGCAGAGAGCTGGACTGGAAGAGGAGCAACTGGGACAGAATCTGGTGCCCTGACCGGGACTAGAACCGGGGTGCCGGCGCCGCAAGGCAGAGGATTAGCCTATTGAGCCACGGCGCCGGCCTCAAACTTTAAATAATACTTTAATAATAAAGTAGTGATACTCCCTGTTTCATCTCTGATATTGGTGATTTGTCTTTTTTAAAGTTTTTGCCAGTATTGTTAGAAGTTAGTTTTATTGTTACTTTTCATAGAGCCAGTTTTTTATTTAACTGACCTTTACTGTAATTTTTCTGTTTTTAATTTTACTGATTTGTGTTCTTATTTTTATCCTTCCAGAGCTTATTCTTATTTTTTATTTTCTCATTATTTTCCTAGTTTACTTAGGTTGAAACTTACATTACTGGCGTAAGGCATTTTCTTTTCTCTAACATAGCATGAAGTGGTATACATTTCATTCACATGTCTGCTTTTCCGTGTATTTTATGTATGTTTTATTTTGATTCACTTCTATGGATTTCATAATTTTCTTTGAGACTTCTTCAATTCATGAATTATTTATAAGTTTGATGTTTAATTTTCAAGTCTTTGGAAGTCTTTCCTGTTCTCTTTCTGCTACTGATTTCTGGTTTGATTCCATTATGACTGAAGAGCTTTCTCGTTCCAATTCTTCTAGAAACAGTGCCAAAACATTATATTTAAGATTCTTATTATGTAATTTCAACATTTGATTTCTATTTTAATGACTGTTGATTGTTTTTTCTCATTGAAATTGTAATTTTATTAGTTTTTGGTGAAACACATGATTTTCTCTGTATTCTCTACATTTTTAGATTCTGTTTTTTCTTATTTAGCAGATGTTGCAGTGTAGCTGGAGAACCAGGTGAGTGTGTATGCTCACCTTCCCCCTCAGCCTTACTGACGGCATCCAGCAAAAGTGGGTGCTTATTCTGCCTCATTGCATATGGGCAGGATGGAATGTCAGCTCTTCCCCCAGCTCTGTTGACTGTCATGGTGAAAGTGGGGCGTTGCTGTACACTGTCATGAGCCGTTGAGTGGGAGTGTAAGGTCAGCTCCCTGAGAAGGAAAATGATCTGGGCCCAGTGACACCTGGGAAGGGGAGGTAGAGGTTGACTCATACCTCCTTGTTGTTGCAAGGTACGGCTGAACCTCATTTCCCTGCTGGGCTCTGCCCACCTCAGGGGAAGAGCAGGTGGGAAGCATAATGCCAGCTGTTCTTCCTGCCACCTCCTTCCTCATGGGCTCTGGTAACACCAGTCCATGGCTGGGGGCATGTGGCTTTTTGTGTTTCATTGAGGGCAAGTAGGTGTCGGGGCCAACACCTCTGGGCTCCTCTGATACTGAGGACATCTGGGGGAGATGAGAGTCTGCTAGCCCTGCCTCACATGCTGCCTTGTTCAGCCTCATTGCTGCCAGCTGGATATGGAGGTGTCTGCCCCCACCCTGTCTCACTGAGACCAAAGCATGGGGGAGTAGAGTGCCTGCTAGCCACGACCTGCCCTGCCTTGTTCACTCTTTCGTTATTTGAAAAGCAGGGTTACACAGAGCACCAGGACAACTCGAACTGGCCCTCGTCAGATGCTGGCACTCGTATCACTTGGTGGCTTAATCAGCAGTGCCACAGCGCAGGCCCTGGTTCAATCTTCTTGATGCTAGGTAGAGATGGAGGTTCTGGTCCCCTCTGATGTAGGAGAAGGCAGTGTTGATAGCCATATTAAGACCTATGACTGCCAGGAGAATGTGGAGGCTTAGGTCACAGCTGGGCCCCATGACACTCTCCTGGCATGGGAGTTGCAGCACTGCTCACTTCCACCTCGGGAAATGGGCAGCCATCCTCTGCTCTGCCCACCGACACCACCCTCTGCAGGAATCAGCCCGCCTGCTTCTTCCAGATGGGGAGGAATTGACTCCTGATCAGCCCCACCGGTGCTGTGCAGGGGGGGAATCAGGACACCATAGGCTACTTCTAGGCAGAGATGGGAAGGTTAGCTCCCTGCCTTTACCTCTGGCACCATCTGATGAGAGTAGAATCCACTTTCTCTTCTGCAGAGTAGAAGCATTTGGGAGATCGGTTCTGTTCAAACCCCCTGAAACCATGGGTGGAAAAGATATGACATTTGCATTGGTACTTGACTGCAGCAGCGTGGGTATTGCCAAAATTATTTTACGTTATTAGGTCATAATCACCTTTTTCCCCAGACCTTTGGCTAGGGGAGAAGGCTTTTCTTGTAGCTTGCTCTGGGTTGAATCTTCTGTAGCACCCTACTTGGGGTATACGGAAGGCTGTCAGGAATCCCAGGGAGCTCACAACCTCATTGTTCTTCCAGTCCTGAGGTCTCCAGACCAGCAGTGGTGAACCTTTTTTCTCTCAACTGCCATGTGGATATTTATAACATCATTTGCAGGCCATACAGAATTACCAAGTTAAATATTAGCCTGCCATTGGATTTATTGAATTTTGACTCCCGCCTGCTGTTACTTTGGCAGGGCGGGACCAAATGATTTGCATGCCTTATACTTCCCACAGGCCAGATGTTCCCCATCCCTGCTCTAGATGCTGGCCCCTTGAAAGTCCTCCTGTGTTTGTCTGTTCTGTTGTGTTCAGAGTATTTTAGTTGTAAGAAGTTAAAGCTGGGGTCAATGCAGGGGCATAGCAGGTAAAGCTGCCACCTGCAGTTTTGGTGTCCCATATAGCCACTGATTCAAGCCACAGCTGCTCCACTTCTGATCCAGCTCTCTGCTATGGCCTGGGAAAGCCCAAGTCCTTTAGCCCCTACACCCATGTGGGAGACCCAGAAGAAGCTCCAAGCTCCTGGCTTCAGGTTGTCCCAGCTCCAGCTGATGTGGCCATTTGGGGAGTGAACCAGCAGATGGAAGATCAGTTTCTCTGTCTCTGCCTCTTTGTAACTCTGTTTTTCAAATAAATAAAAACAAATCTTTTTTTTTTTTTTTAAAGAAGTTAAACCTGGGAGGAACAGAGGGCTACTTTGTCTTGACTGAATGAGAAATATATCCAGTGGTTTTTTGATGTATTTATTAAGGAAAAGAGAACAGGAAAGAAAGGAGGGAAAATTTCATTTCATTACTTGGTGGTATAATTCATTTTGATTTGCCACTTAGAGGTTACAACCCACTGTCTTTAAATATGTTTATAGAGTTATAGAAGCAACTCCACAGTTTATTTTTTGAGAGTTATTTATTTATTTGAAAGTCCGAGTTACAGAGAGTGGGAGAGAGATCTTCCATCCACTGGTTCACTCCCACAAATGCCCTCAGCAGCCTGTGGCTAGACTAGCCTGAAGCCAGAAGTCAAGAACTCTTTCCAGGTTTTCTGTATGGGTGTCTGGGAATCAACTACTTGAGCCGTCACCTACTGCCCCGCAGGATGCATATTAGCAGGAAACTAAGGAGCAAGGGAGCCAGAACACAAACACAGGCACTCTGGTGTGGGTGTCCCAAGCAGCATTTCAGCCACTGTGCCAGATGACTGCCTCCATAATCAATTTTAGAACACAGTTACCACCCCAGAAAGCCCCTGTGTGTCCTCCCCCTCCCCATTAGCCCTAAGAACCTGTAGTCTGCTTTGTCTCTGTAAAGATTTCCTTTATCTAGACATTCCATATAAATTGAGTCATGCAGTAGGTGCTTTTTTGTGTCTAGCTTCTTTGCTTAGCATAATCTTTTTTTGAGATTTTTTTATGTATTTGAAAGGCATGCTGGGACCAGTATTGTGGCATAGTTGGTAAAGCCACTGCCTACAATGCTGGCATCCCATATGGGCACCAGTTCCAGACTTGTCTGCTCCACTTCCAATCCAGCTCCCTGCTAATGTGCCTAGGAAAGCAGTGGAAAATGGCTCAAGTGCTTGGGCTCCTGCACCCACGTGGGAGACCTGGGGGAAGCTCCTGGCCCCTGGCTTTGGCCTGGCCCTATCTTTGCCATTGTGGCCATTTGGGGAGTGAACCAGCAGATGGAAGACATCTCCCTCCCTCTTTCCCTCTCTCTATAACTCTGCCTTTTTTTAAAGAGAGATATATTTATTTATTTGCAAGTCAGAATTAAGCAGAGAGAGGAAGAGACAGAGACAGACAGAGAGAGAATCTTCCATTCACTGGTTCACTCCCCAAATGGCCACAACAGCCTGGAGCTGGTCTAGGCCAAAGCTAAGAGCCTGGAACTCCATCTGGGTCTCCCATATGGGTGACAGAGGCCCAGGTACTTGAGCTATCTTCAGCTGCTTTCCCAGGTACATTATCAGGAAGCTGGGTCAGAAGTGGAGCAGCTGGCACTTGGACCTGTGCTCCTATGGGATGCCAGCATTACAGGTGGAGGCTTAACCCACTGTGCCACAACACTGGACCTAGTATAATCTTTTCAAGGTTCACTCATGTTGTATAATGTGGCAGTACTTTTTATGGTAGAACTTTTACATTATATGGATAGTCCACATTTTCAATACATTTATCAATTGATAGATATTTGGGTTGTTTCCACTTTTTGGTTCTTATGAATAGTGTTGCTTTGAACATTTGTATCCAAGTTTTTGTGTGGATATACGTTGAATATTTCTTGGTTAGTTACCTGGGAGTAGAACATTGGGTGGTATGGCAACTCTTTGTTTAATCCTTTGAGGCTTCTCCAAAGTAGCTGCACAAGTTTACATTCCTAGCAGTAGTGTGTGAGGCCAACACTTGGTATTATCTGACTCTTTGACTGTAACCATCTAATAGATATTAAGTGGTATTTTTTTTTAAGATTTATTTATTTGAAGTCAGAAGTAGAGAGAGTCAGAGGTAGAGAGAGAAAGAAAGAGAGAGGTCTTCCATCTGCTGGTTTACTCCCCAGATGGCCACAATGGCTGGACTGATCTGAAGCCAGGAGCCTGGAGCTTCTTCTGGGTCTCCCTTGCAGGTACAGGGACCCAAGGACTTGGGACAACTTCTACTGCTTTCCCAGGTTATAGCAGAGACCTGGATCAGAAGTGGAGCAGCTGGGACTTGAACCAGTGCCCATATAGGGTGCCGGCATTGCAGGCAGCGGCTTTACCCGCTGTGCCACAGCACTGGTCCCTATGTGGTCTTTTTTTGTTTGTTTGTTTTGTTTTGTTTTGTTTTGACAGAGTGGACAGTGAGAGAGAGAGAGAGAGAAAGGTCTTCCTTTGCCGTTGGTTCACCCTCCAATGGCCGGGCCGGCGCTGCAGCCGGCACACCGCGCTGATCCGATGGCAGGAGCCAGGTGCCTCTCCTGGTCTCCCATGGGGTGCAGGGCCCAAGCACTTGGGCCATCCTCCACTGCACTCCCTGGCCACAGCAGAGAGCTGGCCTGGAAGAGGGGCAACCGGGACAGAATCCGGTGCCCCGACCGGGACTAGAACCCGGTGTGCCAGCGCCGCAAGGTGGAGGATTAGCCTATTGAGCTGCGGCGCCGACCCCTATGTGGTTTTAATATGCTTTTCTCTAATAACTAGTGATGTTGAGCATCATTTCATGTGTTTATAGATCATTTTTATATCTGTTTTTGGAGAAATGCTCATTCAAATAACTTGCCCATTTTAAAATTATTGAGTTATAATCTATATACCACAAAACTCATCTTTTCAAAGTAGTCAGTGGCTTTTAGTGGTGTACACACAACTGTGTAATCATCACTGCTATCTAAATCTAGAACATTTTTATCAGACAAAAAGAAGTCCTGTACCAATTAGCAGCCAATTCCCCTTCCACCCTCTGCCTAGTCCCTAGCAATCACTGGTCTACTTTCTGTACCTCTGAATTGGCCTATTCGGACATTTAATATAATAGAATAATACTGTGTGGGGCCTTGTGTCAACTTTGCCTTACATAGCATAGTGTTATAATGTTTTCAGGGTTCATCCGTGTTTACTTATTTAATGATCTATTTATTTGAAAGGCAAAATGACACTCAGAGAGAGAGAGATCTATCTGCTGGTTCACTCCCCAAATGTCCACAAAGGCTGAGGCTGGTCCCGGCCAAGGCCAGGAGCCTGGGTCTCCAACATGGGCGGTAGGGGCCTAAGTATTGGGCCATCTCCCACTGGTTTCTTAGATGCTTTAAGCATGGAACTAGATCTGAAGCAGAGAAGCTGGGACTCAAACTGGCTCTCACATGGGATGCTGGCATGGCAAATGATGGCTTAACCTGTGCACCACAGCACCGGCTCCAAGGCTCATCCATGTTTTAGCACGTATCAATACTTCATCTGTTTTATTGCTGAATAATATTCCATTGTATGGCTACAACACATTTGGTTCATCTTTTTGGATTGGTGTACACTTGAATTGTCTCTGCTTTTGGATATTATGAACAATATGGTTGTGAACATTCACATACTTTTTTTTAAAGATTTAATTATTGGGGCTGGCACTGTGGCATAGTGGGTAAAGCTGCTGCCTGCAGTGCCAGCATCCCACATGGCTGCCGGTTCTAGTCCCAGCTGCTCCATTTCCAATCCAGATCTCTGCTATGGCCTGGGAAAGCAGTGGAAGATGGCCCAAGTCCTTGTGCCCCTGCCCCCACATGGGAGACTCAGAAGAAGCTTCTGGCTTCTGGCTTCCAGTTGGCCCAGCTCTGGCCATCAAGGCCATTTGGAGAGTGAACCAGCAGATGGAAGACTTTCTCTCTCTCTCTCTCTCTCTGCCTCTGTGTAACTCTGATTTTCAAATAAATACATTTTTTAAATATTTAAAAGTTTAATTTATTTACTTGAAAGAGTTATAGAGAGGGAGAGAGACAGAGACAGAGAGAGATATCTTCCATCTGCTAGTCCCACCCCCCCCCCAATGGCTGAAACAGCCAATGCTGAGCCAAGTTGAAAACAGGAACCAGGAATTTCATCTGGGTCTCCCACATGTGTAGCCGGGCCCAAACACTCGAGCATGTTTCAGCTGCTTTTCCCAGCCCATTAGCAGAGAGCTGGATTGGAAGTGGAGCAGCTGGGCTCCAATTGCTGACCATATGGAATACAGGCGTCACAGGTTGCGGCTTTACCCACTGCACCACAGCGCCAGCCTCCGTTGGTGTATTTTTAATTGCTCTTGGGCATACACTTAGGAGTGCAGTTGCTAGGTCATGTGGTAATTCTATGTGTAACATTTTAAGAAACTGCCAGCATCCCATGTGGCTGCCGGTTCTAGTCCCAACTGCTCCATTTCCAATCCAGATCTCTGCTATGGCCTGGGAAAGCAGCTGAAGATGGCCCAAGTCCTTGGGCCCCTGCCCCCACGTGGGAGACCCAGAAGAAGCTTCTGGCTTTGATTTTTCATTTCCCTAATTACCAGTGATATTGAGTATCTCTTCATGTATCTGATGGTCATTTGTACATCTTCTTGAAAAATAAATTTATTCAAATATTCACCCTTTTTATTTATTTATTTATTTTTAAAGGTTTATTTTATTTATTTGAAATACTGAGTTAGAGAGAGAGGTAAAGACACAGAGAGAGGTCTTCTTTCTGCTGGTTCAGTCCCCAGATGGCCACAATGGCCAGAGCTGCACCAATCCAAAGCCAGGAGCCAGGGGCTTCTTCTGAGTCTCCCACGTGGGTGCAGGGACCCAAGGACTTGGGCCATCTTCTACTGCTTTTCCAGGTCATAGCAGAGAGCTGGATCAGAAGAGGAGCAGCCAGGACTAGAACCGGCGCCCATATGGAATGCTGGCGCTTCGGTCCAGGGCTTTAACCCACTGCGCCACAGCGCCGGCCCTTACCCTTTTTTAAATTGGACTATTTTTTTGTTGTTGTTTTAGGAGTTTTCTATATACTCTAAATGTAAATTTATTATATTAATATGCTTATTGCTATTCCTGGTTTTCTAAATTTGTTCTTGTAAATTTGAGTCATTTGTGTTTCTTCCTTAATCTGGTATGACTACATTCTCATGTACCTCTTTTGTACTTACTGTCATATAGATGATATTTTACATGTCATAGGCCCAGTAGTACAATGACATGCATATTGTTCTGTACAGTCTTTTAAAAATAACATTAAGGGGCCAGCACTGTGGCATAGTGGGTAAAGCCGCCTCCTATAGTGCGAGCATCCCATGTGGGTGCTGGTTTGAGTCCCGGCTGCTCCACTTATGATCCAGGTCTCTGCTATGGCCTGGGAAAGCAGTAGAAGATCACCCAAGTACGTGGGCCGCTGTACCTGTGTGGGAGACCCAGGAGAAGCTTCTGGCTCCTGGCTTCAGATGGGCGCGGCTCCAGCCATTGTGGCCATCTGGGGATGGAAGACCAACGGATGGAAGACCTCTTTCTCTCTCCCTGCCTCTGCCTCTCTGTAACTCTGCCTTCAAATAAATAAATAAATCTCTAAAGAAAAAAAATTAAAAAAGAATACACAGCTGGCGCCATGGCTCACTAGGCTAATCCTCTGCCTGCGGCACCGGCACCCCGGGTTCTAGTCCCGGTTGGGGTGCCGGATTCTTTCCTGGTTGCTCCTCTTCCAGGCCAGCTCTCTGCTGTGGCCCGGGAAGGCAGTGGTGGATGGCCCAAGTCCTTGGGCCCTGTACCGGCATGGGAGACCAGGAGGAAGCACATGGCTCCTGGCTTCAGATCGGCACAGCGTTCTGGCCGTATCAGCCATTTGAGGGGTAAACCAACAGAAGGAAGACCTTTCTCTCTCTGTATCTCTCTCACTGTCTAACTCTGCTGTCAAAAAAAAAAAAAAAAAGAAAAAAGAATACACATTTATACTGTTTTATATAATTACTACATTTTATATTTTATATTATACCACTAGTGATGTGATCTACCATTTTTTTTTCCTCTTATGAATTCACATTATCATCTTGGGAAACTTGCTTTCAACCTGAAAGACTGCCTTTAGTGTTTCTTATAAAGTGGACCTACTAGCAATGAATTCCTTTTTTTTTTTTAATCTGGAAATGCCTTTAATTCTCCTTAATTTTTGAAAGATAATCTTGCTGAATTTAGGATTCTTGATTGACAGCGTCTATTTTAAGCAATTTGAATATGTCATCTCTCTCTGCTTTTTGGTCTGTGGTGTTCTGAGGAAAAATCTGTTAATCTTATTGAGGTTCCCTTGTACATGAGGAGTCATTTTTCTCTTTGGGAGTTTTTTTTTTACTATGTGTATCATGGTTTGGGTTTCTTTTTTGTTTATCCTACTTGGAGTTTAAGTCTGTAGATATGTAGATTTATATTTCTCATTTGGGAAGCTTTAAGCCATTTATTCTCCTAATAGTTTTCTACCCCTTCTTTTACTCTCTTGGTACATTCATTATGTGTATGTTGGTCCACTTAGTGGTGTGACACATGTATATCTCTGAGACAGTGTTCAATTTTCATCATTCTTTATTCTCTCTGTGCATGAGTATGTTGTGGGGAGCAATCCGGACTATACTGAGTTACTGGAATTAAGACTTATTCTATGCATCTGCTCTCCCACAATATGGTGCTGGGAGAGAAGTAAACAGCTTCCGCACAGCTGCCTCCAGTTCAACCAATAAACTGTAGGACTTGCTCCTGATTGGAGAGCAGCGTACTCGGCGTGTGGGCAGCCGAGTTAGGATTGGCGGAGGAGGACTATAAAGGAGGAGAGAGACGGCATGCACCAGGAACATCTATGGGGAACATCTAAGGGGAATATCTGAGGGAACACCTGTGCAGCCCCCAAGAAAGCCGGCCTGCGGTGTGCCGCTCCCCTGCGGAAGTGGGGAATGTGGCCAGGGGGAACTGCCCTTCCACGGAGGTGGAAGGGATAGTAGCCAACCCGGGAAGAACCAGCAGCAAACCCGGGGAGGGCCGAGCAGATGAAAGAACAGCGCAGGGTCCTGTGTCGTTCCTCCACGAAGAGGGGGAGCGACATAATGGTGCCGTGACTCGGATAGGAAACTTAGGACGGAAAGGAAACTTAGGAGGGAAGAAACGGGAAGAACTGGGAAAATACCGGAGAGAGAGACTAGCAAACAGCCTAGGGAAAAGCCGGACGAAAGAGGTGCCGGAGGAAGCTGTTGAAAGCCTAGGCATAGACTCAGATACAGACTACGGACTACGGGGGGAAGCTGGGAGAAATCTAAGGTCGAAAGCGAAAGTGAAACCTAGAACAAACAGGCTCGGATGCGGACTGTGGGGAGAGGCCAGGAGAAATGAGGGAGGAGTATTGTTGGAGGAAAGTTTGGGGAAACATACCGGGTAGAGAAAAATGTTAGGGAAATTGAAGCCGCGGGGGGCAGGCCAAGGCGGAAACGAAAGCCACTTTGGGATTCTCAAGTTAGCCTGGGAATAAGGGGCGAAAAGTTGAAACCAGAAGCTGAAACGTAAGCCTGGTTGGGATCCGTCTGATTAGCCCGGGGAGCAAAGGACGGGAAGCCAAACCGTGGGGCGGAGACGTATGCTGGGTTGAATTCGCCAGGCTAGCCCGGGGAACTTGGATTGAATGCTAGTGGTGGAGACGCAAGCTACGCTGTGTGACTCGCGGAAGCCGCCGCGTGCAGAGAGAGCACGGGGCGTGAATAGATAGGGAACGGGGCTGGCGCGAGGCCGTGGTTCAGACGCGAAAGGGTTAAGTGCGAGACCGCGGAGTGTGCGCGCAAAGCCGAGCCGCGCAGATGAGAGAGACGCAGGCTGAAGCAGGTCAGCCGGAAAGCCACCGAGAAATAGCCTCGGGGTGGAGCCTGCCGGCAGGGCGAGGCGCCGGGAAGCCGCAGGGATAAGAGAAACAGAAGTTTAGAAGTAAAAGAGAAATAGGAATGTTGGCAGACAGAAGTAAAATGGGAGAGATAGGAATGCCCGGAGATAGAGAAATAGAGAAATAGAAAGGCCTCCCCTCAACATGGCAATGAGAAAGCTTGGATTCGGTCTGCCTGATTAAGTGAGGCGATGAGCACCTGCGGGCGGCTAGCAGCTTATGCGCCGCAGGTCACCGAAGACAGGCACGAATTAACATCAGTAAGGCCTCCCCACAATACAACAATTAGGAGGCTTGGATTCGGTCTGCCTGATTAAGGCGGTAAGCACCAGCAAGCAGCTCGACCAGAGTATGAGCTGCAGGTCACCGAAGATAGGCACGAACCAACACTAATAAGTCTCCCCCACAATACGGCAATGAGAAGGCTTGGATTCGGTTTGCCTGATTGTTAGGGCTTGTAAGCCCCTGCGGGCAGAGCAGAGCATGCGCTGCAGGGCACCGAATACAGGCACGCATCAGCGCCTAAAAACCTCCTCACAACATGGCGAAGAGAGGACCCGGATTCGGTTTGCCTGATTGATAGGACTTGTAAGAACCTGTGGCAACTCTAGCAAGCAGAGCAGAGTGTGTGCCGCGGGACACCGAAGACAGGCGCGTATCAACGCCAAAAATAAAAAGAAAGGGGGATCTGTGGGGAGCAATCCGGACTATACTGAGTTACTGGAATTAAGACTTATTCTATGCATCTGCTCTCCCACAATATGGTGCTGGGAGAGAAGTAAACAGCTTCCGCACAGCTGCCTCCAGTTCAACCAATAAACTGTAGGACTTGCTCCTGATTGGAGAGCAGCGTACTCGGCGTGTGGGCAGCCGAGTTAGGATTGGCGGAGGAGGACTATAAAGGAGGAGAGAGATGGCATGCACCAGGAACATCTATGGGGAACATCTAAGGGGAATATCTGAGGGAACACCTGTGCAGCCCCCAAGAAAGCCGGCCTGCGGTGTGCCGCTCCCCTGCGGAAGTGGGGAATGTGGCCAGGGGGAACTGCCCTTCCACGGAGGTGGAAGGGATAGTAGCCAACCCGGGAAGAACCAGCAGCAAACCCGGGGAGGGCCGAGCAGACGAAAGAACAGCGCAGGGTCCTGTGTCGTTCCTCCACGAAGAGGGGGAGCGACAGTATGTAAACTCTATCCGATTTCTATAATTCTTTTTCCTGCCACTTCACATCTGCTGTTCAGTTCCTCAAGTGAATTTTTCATTGTTTTTCTACTTTTCAACTTCAGAATTTTCATTTGTTTCCTTATTTTATTGCTTCTTCCTCTTTATTGATCTCTGTCCAATGAGGTGTTATTATCACAGCTTCCTTTACTACTTTGAGCGTATTTATAATGGCTGCTTTGAAGTGTTTGATATAATGAATGCCTGGTTCCTCTCACAGATAGTTTCTATTTGTGCTGTCTTTCCTGAGTATTTGTCTCATTTTCCTGTTTCTGTGTAATTTTTTGTTGAAAGCTGGCTGTTTTGGGCCAGTGTTGTAGTGCAACAGGTTAACCCACTACCTAGACACCAACATCCCATATTTGAGCACTAATTTGAGTTCAGCTGCTCTGCTTCCAATCCATCTCACTGTTAATGCACCTGTGAAAACATCAGAAGATGACCCACATGCTTGGGCCTTTGTCACTTGCATGGGGGTCTTGAACAGTGTTGTAGGCTTCTGACTGTTCTGCCCCAACCTCAGCCATTATGGCCATTTGGAGAGTAAACCAGTAGATAAGACTGTATCCCCCTCCCCACTCTCCCTCTCCCCCTTTCCCACTCTCCCCCTCTCCCTCTCGAATAAGTAAAATAAATCTTTTTTTTTTTAAGAAAACTGGATATTTTAGGTAATGTGTTTGTAGCTCTAGGTACTTACTGATGCCCTCCCTACCCAGACTTGTTGTTTGTTTAGAGACCTAACTAGACCATATCAGAAAAGTCTGTTTACACTCCATAGTTTGAAACCTCAATGTGACCCTGGCCTCGGTCAAGTCGACATGGTCATCTGGAGTCTTTTACTAATAATCTGTCTGTTAAGCTGTCTCCTTCAGTTCTCAGCACATAACCCATTGTATGCTACTAATTGCCTTCGGGTCTCTCTGTTGTGCTGGACAAAGCCCTCTAGCATCTATTGCTCCATAGTCTGATCCAATGAAGTCTGGGTGCTAATGGTTTTGAAGTCACTCTGAGGTTTGTCTTACTCCCTGAGAGTCACTCTCATTGTCTTTCTCTGGGTCTCTGGGAAGCCAGC
This sequence comes from Oryctolagus cuniculus, assembly GCF_051225735.1. NCBI lineage: Eukaryota > Metazoa > Chordata > Mammalia > Lagomorpha > Leporidae > Oryctolagus > Oryctolagus cuniculus. The sequence continues at coordinate 145,149,872 of NC_142867.1, read as the reverse complement.
TGGCCCACGGGTTGCCTTGTGGCTCTCTTGAAGCGATCAAGAATCCTCTCAATTGCTTGACACCAAAGCCTCTGTTGGTTTTGAAAGCATCTTTAGGCTTGAGGTTCCCCTACTGTGTTTCAGGTAAAGAATTTCTTTGGGCAGAAATTAGTTTTTAAGGTCTGCTTCTCCCTGTGGGCAAAATTTCCTAGCCATGGCTCAGGACTTTGAGTCAGGGATACCAGCCCACTTCTCTGATTGATATTTTTGCTTTGCTAGCTGAGTATCTGCTTGCCCAAATGTGGAGCCTCTGACCTGCAAATGAAGTGAAGCGAGGGCACTTGGGGCCTTACTATTTTCAGCTTACTATCTGAAACTCCAGGTCATTGCTGAAGGAAATCAAAGATCTAAATAAATAAATCTAAATAAATAAAAATAACCCCATGTTCATGGATTGGAAGATGTTGTTTGGATGTCAGTACAACCCAACATGATATTCAGATTCAATGCAATCCTTGTTTAAACTTCAGCAATGGTTTTTGCAGAAATAGGAAATAATCCATTCCAGGATTTTTTTTTTTAATTATTTTTTTTTATTTATTTATTTTATTTTATTTTTTTTTATTTTTTTGACAGGCAGAGTGGACAGTGAGAGAGAGAGACAGAGAGAAAGGTCTTCCTTTGCCGTTGGTTCACCCTCCAATGGCCACCGCGGCCAGCGCGCTGCGGCCGGCACACCGCGCTGATCCGATGGCAGGAGCCAGGAGCCAGGTGCTTTTCCTGGTCTCCCATGGGGTGCAGGGCCCAAGCACCTGGGCCATCCTCCACTGCACTCCCTGGCCACAGCAGAGAGCTGGCCTGGAAGAGGGGCAACCGGGACAGAATCCGGCGCCCCAACCGGGACTAGAACCCGGTGTGCCGGCGCCGCTAGGCGGAGGATTAGCCTAGTGAGCCGCGGCGCCGGCCATTCCAGGATTTATAAGGAATCTCAGAGGGCTTCCAAAGATCCAAGCAATCTAGGGGGATAGCTTCATAATACTGGATTTGGCAGTGATTTCTGGAACGTGAAACCAAAGAAAGAACAGATAAATTGGGTTTTATCAAAATTAAAAAACTGCATCAACGGACACTCAATTCTATATCAGTAAAATGACAAGGCAACCTACAGAATGGGAGAAATTATTTGCAAATTATATCTAATGAGGTTAATATATATTAGATATTATACACTATATATAATATATAAAATGCCTAAAAATCAATAACCAGAAAAAAAAAAAAAAGCCCAACTCAAAAATGGGCAGTTGACTTAAGTAGGCATTTCCCTTTAAAAGACAACCACATTCCATATCAAAGTATCTGGGTTTGAGCCCTAACTCTGCTTCTGATTCTAGTGGTTGGGACCCTGCCATTCATGTGTTACCTGGATTGAATTCCCAACTTTGGCTTGGACCAGCTACAGCCATTGCAGACATTTAGGAACTGGATCAGTGGATGGGACCACTCTCACACCTGTTCTTTCCCTCACCCTCATTCCCTCTCTCTGCCTTCTAAGAAAATATTTTTTTTTTCCAGTAAGGAAGATTTAGTTCAAATAAGGAACATCTTGGAGAAGTTCCACCAGTATTTGAAAAACTCATAAGTCAAAGAGATGCTTTATGTTACATTTTCAGAGGGAGAAACTAGAACCATTATGTGTAAAGAAATGGATTTTGAGTCACCATTAGAAAACATGTTGAGCAGGGGCAGGTGCTGTGGCGCACTGGGTTAACGCCCTGGCCTGAAGCGCCGGCATCCCATATGTGCCTGGTTTGAGATCCAGCTGCTCCACTTCCAATCCAGCTCTCTGCTGTGGCCTGGGAAAGCAGTAGAAAATGGCCCAAGTCCTTGGGCTCCTGCACCGGTGTGAGAGATTGGAGGAAGCTCCTGGCTCCTGGCTTTGGATTGGTGCAGCTGTGGCCAATTGGGAAGTGAACCATCGGATGGAAGACCTCTCTCTCTCTCACTCTTGCTCTCTCTCTGCCTTTCCTCTCTCTGTGTAACTCTTTCAAGTAAAATAAATAAATCTTAAAAAAAAAAAAGAGAGAGACAGAGAACATGTTGAGCAGGATGTACCACATGGCACTGTGGTACAGTAGGCTAAGCCTCTGCCTGCAGCACCAGCATCCCTTATGGGTGTCGGTTTGTGTCCCAGCTGCTCCTCTTCTGATCCAGCTCTCTGCTATGGCCTGGGAAAGCAGTAGAAGATGGCCTGAGTGCTTAGGCCCCTGTACCCACGTGGGAGACCCAGCCAGAAGAAGTTCCTGGCTCCTGGCTTTGGATCTGCCCAGTTCTAGCCATTGCAGCCATTTGGGGGGTGAACCAGCGGATGAAAGACCTTTCTCTCTGTCTCTCTCTAACTCTACTTCCCAAACAAATATCTTTTAAAAAAAGAAAGAGGACTGGTGCTGTGGTGCAGCGGGTTAATGCCCTGGCCTGAAGCACCAGCATCCCATATGGGTGCTGGTTCAGGATCTGGCTGCTCCTCTTCCGATCCGGCTCTCTGCTATGGCCTGGGAAAGCAGTAGAAGATGGCCCAAGTCCTTGGGCCCCTGTACTTATATGGGAGACCCAGAAGAAGCTCCTGGCTCCTGGTTTCGGATGGGCGCAGCTCTGGCCATTGTGGCCAATTGGGGGGTGAACCAGTGGATGGAAGACCTCTCTCTCTCTCTCTCTACCTCTCCTTCTCTCTCTGTAACTCTGGCTTTCAAATAAATAAATAAATCTTAGAGAGAGAGAGAGAGAGAGAGAAAACAAGAACACGTTGAGCACTCTAACAGTGGAATAACTATTGCCTTGTGAGAAGTGAGCATCCTGTGACAAAAAGTGGAAATCGTGAAACTGAAAAACCAGGTTCCAGAAATGGCTCCTTGCAGACTTCAGAATGCCAGTTGGTGGGCCCCAATTCCCACTGCATTCTTGGGTCTGTTGTGTATGAGTTTGTCTGAATAGGCAGTAATAGCCCTTTCTGAAATCTTGGGTATAGAAGGAAATTTCCCATTTGTGATGTTCCTTGTCTGCTTAGGATTTCAGTGTTTGAACAGTTCAGTTATAGAAGTGAAAGGGGAAAAAGCTGAATTCTCACAGATACATTTCAGTGGACTTCTTTGCTGTGTTTATGGTGTTTATTACAAGTATGGGTAATCTCACATTTGTAGTGATTGGTGTCTCATTTGGTTCCTTAAATATTATTCTGAATTTGGTCCTGTTTGATTGTTCTTCTGCAAACAGGCCAGTGGCCCCAAAGGTGTTGTGTCTATGGAAAAGCTCAGTACCCATCAAATTGACATTTCAAATGCAGTGATTACGGAAGCCCAGGGAGTATAGGCTTTGTGTGCATATTACCTTGTGTGGCCTTCAAAAAATTATTATGAAAAAAGATTATGAGAAAACTATGTGTGGATCAAAATTGTTTGCACCAAAACAAACTTATCTTTTAATTCCATTTTTCTCACAAGCTTTTTAAAGTGCCTGCATATTATTTTCCTACTTTTCTTGGAGCATGCACTTTTTATAGAGACAGCGTGTTTAGAGATGGGGAGAAGAGAGTAAGATAGGAACCCTAACTCCATGATTTTATGTCCATGAAATATAGAAAACTGAGTTTTTGTTTGTATGTTTCTTAATTTTTTAAAAAAATGGATGTATTTATTTGAAAGAATTACAAAGAGAGGGAGAAACAGAGAAAGAAATCTTCCATCCATTGGTTCACTTCCCAAACGGCTGCAATAGAGCCAGGAGCTTCTGGGTCTCCCATGTGAGTTCAGGGGCCCAAGCACTTGGGCCATTCTCCGCTGCTTTGCCAGGAGCATTAGCAGGGAGTTGGATTGGAAGTGAAGCAGCTGGGACTTGAACCAGCACCTATATGGGATGCTGGCACAGCAGACAGCAGCTTAACCTGCTGTGCCACAGCACCAGCCCCTTGTGTGTGTTTAGAAAAATATGGTCATAGGATGAAAATGATAGATCAGTTCTTAGAAGGTAAATGGTAAAATAGCAGTGGTGTTGGTTCTAGGGACCTATAGGTAAGTTCTACCTGGAGGAAGGAGGAGAAACCAGATAGTGAACATAGTTACTGACAGTTCTTCTTCTTCTTCTTTTTTTTTTTTTTTTTTTTTTTTTGGACAGGCAGAGTGGACAGTGAGAGAGAGACAGAGAGAAAGGTCTTCCTTTGCCGTTGGTTCGCCCTCCAATGGCCGCCGCGGCTGGCGTGCTGTGGCCGGCGCACCACGCTGATCAATGGCAGGAGCCAGGTACTTATCCTGGTCTCCCATGGGGTGCAGGGCCCAAGTACTTGGGCCATCCTCCACTGCACTCCCTGGCCACAGCAGAGAGCTGGCCTGGAAGAGGGGCAACCGGGACAGAATCCGGCGCCCCGACCGGGACTAGAACCTGGTGTGCTGGCACCGCAGGCGGAGGATTAGCCTAATGAGCCACGGTGCCGGCCTACTGACAGTTCTAAAGATGTTTTCTGTGGCCTCTGTAAAAGGCCTCTAGGGCAGGTGTTTGGCTCAGCATCCACTGGTTCATTCCCCAAATAAATGGCTGCAACAGGCCAAGGCTGGCCAAGTTCAAGCCAGGAGCCAGGAACTCAGTCCATTCTCCCACATGGATGGCAGGGTCCCAAGCACCTGGGCCATCTTCTGCTGCCTTCCCCAAACACATTTTTCAGGGAGCTGAACTGGAAGCAGAGCAGCTGAGACTTGAACCAGTGCTGTGATATGGGAAGCCAGCGTAGTAAGAAGCAACTTGACCTTTTTAAATAAAAAGATTGATATTAGTCTAAATGTTCAGCAGCTAAGAAATGAGTAGGTTAGGATATATCAGCTTTATGTGTCCTAATTGTGCTTCTATTAAATGAAAATTATGAGAAGACAAAAGAGAATGGGAAAATGTTACTATAGTGACTGGAAAAATCAGGAAAAATCTATTTGCAATATGATTACCAATGTATAGAAAGTCCAAAAATAAATAGACAAGGACAAGAGGGGAACTACTGTAGAGTTTTGGTGGGACTGAAGGCAGATTTTCCTACTGTAAAGCTTTTTTGTGGCACAAATTAAAAACCAGTTTTTTAAAAATGAATTGTGGGGGTGAGTGTTTGACAGCATGGTTAAAACACTGATTCAGACTCCCTTGCATCACATCAGGTTCCCTCGGTTTGATTCCCAGCCCCAGCTCCTAGTTAGTTTTCTGAGAATGCAGACTCTCGGAGGCAGCAGTGATGGCTCAGGTAATTGCCACCCTTATGGGAGACCTGGATTGAGTTCCTAGATCCTAGCTTCAGCCCTGTACCAGCCCTAGCCATTCCCAAATGTGGGCATTTGGGGAGTGAACCAATGGGTAGGAGCTCTTTCTGATTCTGTCTCTGTTTCTCTGCCTCTCAATTAATTTTTAAAAAGTTTTTAAACTTATTTTAAAGGCAGAATTACACAGAGAGACATAGAGAGATCTTCAATCCACTGGTTCACTCCTCAAGTGGCCGCAATGGCCAGAGGTGGGCCGATCCAAAGCCAGGAGCCAGGTGCTCCTTCCAGGTGTCACACATGGATTCAGGGGCCCAAGCTCTAGGGCCATCTTCCACTGCTTTCCCAGGTCATTGGCAGGGAGCTGCATCAGAAGTGGAGCACCTGGGGCTGGCGCCGCGGCTCACTAGGCTAATCCTCCGCCTAGCGGCGCCGGCACACCGGGTTCTAGTCCCGGTTGGGGCGCCGGATTCTGTCCCGGTTGCCCCTCTTCCAGGCCAGCTCTCTGCTGTGGCCAGGGAGTGCAGTGGAGGATGGCCCAGGTGCTTGGGCCCTGCACCCCATGGGAGACCAGGAGAGGCACCTGGCTCCTGGCTCCTGCCATCGGATCAGCGTGGTGCGCCGGCCGCAGCGCGCCGGCCGCGGCGGCCATTGGAGGGTGAACCAACGGCAAAGGAAGACCTTTCTCTCTGTCTCTCTCTCTCACTGTCCACTCTGCCTGTCACCAAAAAAAAAAAAAAAAAAAAAAAAAAAAAGTGGAGCACCTGGGACTCAAACTGGTACCCATATGGGATGCCAGCCAGCACTGCAGGTGAAGGCTTAACCTACTACAGCACAGCGCCTGCCCCAAGTAATTAATTTAAAAATGGATTGTTCTGCGATTTGGTCATTTAGGCAACATTTGTTTTGGAGCCCTTCAGACACAGGCAATGGGGAATTCTGTGCCTGTCTGTCAGGCCCAGAGATGGACAAAGTCACACTTTGTCTGCCAGATGGGTAAGAGTTTTATTCCCAGTGCTTTCACCTGACAGATTCCTGTTTGTGTTGGGCTCCACTTGCTCAGCTCTGACACAGGGTCACTGACTGTGTAGTAACTGGGTCAGCTCAGTTCTCTCTTTATTTGAGATCAGCCTAGTTCTCCATATTTCACAGTAGAAACTAATTTTTTTTTTTTACAGGCAGAGTTAGACAGTGAGAGAGAGAGACAGAGAGAAAGGTCTTCCTTTCCATTGGTTCACCCCCCAAAAGGCAGCTACAGCCGGCGCACTGCGCTGATCCGAAGCCAGGAGCCAGGTGCCTCCTCCCAGTCTCCCATGGGTGCAGGGCCCAAGCACTTGGGCCATCCTCCACCGCCTTCCCAGGCCACAGCAGAGAGCTGGACTGGAAGAGGAGCAACTGGGACTAGTACCTGGTACCCCAACCGGGACTAAAACCCGGGGTGCCGGCGCCGCAAGGTGGAGGATTAGCCTAGTGAGCCACAGCGCTGGCTGAAACTATTCTTGAGGTAATACGTAACCATCCCTTCTTAGCTTAGTCCAAAAACATCTTACCTGTCAGTACAAGTGGAAAGAGAGCCATTTAGAACTTCCCTCTGTGACATCATTCTATGCCAGTTCTCTGGACATCACTCATTGACCAAAAGGGTTCCTTGTTACTGCTTTAACTGCCTTGGTCTGCCACGGAGCTGTCGATTGCTCTCACCCTCTGTGTGAGGTCCAATGTGAACAGGTCCTAGCATCAGCTCCAGCACCATGGCAGTTCACGGCTGACGTGTTCCCCATCCCTGTGGCCACTGTCCTCATCAGGCCCCCTGCCTTTGTGTCTGCAGTGCTGTCCAAACAGCACCCTCTCAGAGGCACTGAGATGTGCCCAGGAGGCTCAGACTTCCATCGCCACAGGGCAGTGCACAGCTTCCTAGCTGAGCATTTGGTGCTGTTGCCATCAGGTGCCACTGTGCTCTCTGCACCACTCAAACCTCTGTGAGCTGCTGTTCCCATGTGGCCCTTAGGGGCCCTGCCTAGAATACTGCTCAGAGCATTCCTCCAGGCAGAGAAGCTTTCTGAATTGGTGATATTAAAAAAAAAGAAAAGAAAAGAAAAGAAAGGAACTCTTCTTCCGTTGCTGTGTACCAAATAACAAGGGCATAATACTACACATGGAGTAGGAATTTGGGCACCAACTTGGGCTTCTGTGTTTCTGCCTTGTTTGACAAAAGTATATATTGTTGGGGACACGGGGGTGGCATTTTAAAAGGCTTGCTTATCGCATTAGTAATTGTTAAAACAGAAGAGGGCTTTATCTATGGCAGTAGTTTGTTCCATCCGCACACGACTAAAATACCGTTTGTTCAGAGAAGGAGTGAGTGAGAGCAAGCGCGGGCGCAGCCTGACATTAACCAGGGAGGAGGCGGACAATGAATGCATTGGCGGTTGTTGCAGTTTCTGTTTTCTTTATATCCTTTATACTCAATTTGCAACCTCCCCCTCATCTAGTTCCTTAAAAAATGTGATCCTTAGTGAGTTTTGTTCATATACATCCGCCAAGGCATTATGGAAGCAGCTTCTTGCCTCATAGCAAAAAAAGACAGGAAGTTGTGCTTGAGTTTGTGAGAGGCTGACTGCTCTCAGTTACTCAGACTCACAACTAGTAGCTGTCATCCGGCAGAGACATTACCAGGAATTGGGTTTTCATGCTCCGAAAATAAAAATATGAAATTAAACGTCTTCTGCTAATGCATGCCCTCTAAAATGTCCTTGTTCTACCCAAGTGTTTCTTTAGGAGTTCTATCAAGAAAATATAGAGTGTATTTGGTTATGAAAATTCTATTTTTTCCTAATGTTGTAAGGCATCAAGCATATCCCACTTTATTAGAATTAACTTTTTGTCCACTCTATCCCAGGGAGGACTAGGAAGAATCTTTCAAAACTATCCAGAGAATAGCTAGGAAAGGAATAACAGAATTTAAACCTATTCATAGGTGTAAAAGGCAGTGATTGCGTCATGAAAACATTTCTTATTTCATTACAGTCTTTTGGAGGTAATTCTGAGTGGTCAGAACTCTTTAAGTATGTTTGAGAAAGAAAATAAAGTAGTCTAGATTTGGGATAATCTACTTAGAATACACATTACTCTTCCGTATATTTGAACAATTTGTCCAAAACACAATCCGTTGGTGTAGAATTTTGCCTGTTCAGATCTAAGTGGGAATCAGTACTTTCTTTGTTTGTCACTATGGAAACGAGTCAGCCTATCCTGAATAGCTCTTAGATCATACAGAGCGATGCCCGTGTCTCCACACACTTCCTCGCTGAGCAGCCGGGGCTGTCTTCTCCCTGCCTCCAGCTCTCCCCTCCCCGGGGCCAGCGCCATGCAGGTACAGGAGGCACCACGGCGGCCCTCAGCTGTGCACTTCCTCAGTGCCTTTTTGCAGGGTCGCCGCCACTCTACCTCAGACCCAGTTGTGCGGCTGCAGCAGGCCCGGCGGGGCTCCGGCTCTGCCACGAAGCTGCTGTCCTCGTCCTCTCTGCAGGTGATGGTGGCTGTGTCCTCTGTGAGCCGTGGTGAAGGGAACCCAACTTTCCCGGAGAGAAAAAGTAAAGCCGTCTTTCTTCTTTTACATTGTCACACCTTTGTGTCTAAATTTAAGGGAATGGGACTGGGCTGTGTTGTTTTTGCCTTTCTAAAAATTGACAGGTGATTCTATTGTATACTTCTTACTTTCTGTTGTGCTAAGAATTTTAGTGAATATATAAAAGGAGGTAAAATGATTGTTTTCTGTTTTCTCATTAGAAATGTAATTTTTGAACAAAATATCCTCTTTTAAAAGATTTCCTTCACAGCTTCTTCCTTCTCACCACCAGTGTAATGTTTGGAGATTATTTAGTGAAAGCTTTTTTTTTTTTTTTAATAGATAATGCGCTTAGGTGAAAAGGAAACAGTTTTCTTTTCTTGATTTGATGAAAGGGACTTACCACTGGCTGATCATCTTCAATCCTGAGATAAAATGGAAGCTGTTTCCCATGTTGCCATTACATTTGGAGAGTGGAATTTGGAATCTTTCCTTCCTTGTATGTTCTAGGAAATTCAGGACGCCCAACACCAAAGTACACGAAAGTGGGCGAACGTTTACGGCATGTCATCCCCGGACATATGGCGTGTTCCATGGCATGTGGCGGCAGAGCGTGCAAGTATGAGAACCCAGCCCGTTGGAGCGAGCAGGAGCAAGCCATTAAGGGGGTGTACTCATCCTGGTGAGTGAGTGGTCATGTGGGTGCCTGCAGCCACACGCGATAAAGGAGGTGAGGGAGGAGTGTGGGAAGAGCCAGGCAGGCCTTTGGAGTCAGGGGTCCCGCCTCCATCCCTGACTTTGCCGCCAACCAGCCATGTGATCCTGAACTACTGAGCCCCAGTTTCCTTATCTGTGAAATGGAAATAATGAAACCAAAACTAAAGGTTTTTTTAGTTAAGTGAAATGTGCAAATATCTTAAATGTACAATTACATAGCTCTTAAGTTTCAAAAATTGCTAGAAATAGTAAAACTTTTGTGATGCAAGTTAAAGGGAACGATAAGGTATACGTATAGTTTTCCAGTTACATTCGGGTGAGCTTTAGCCTTACTTCTATAGTGTTCCTGTGTTCTGTACGAAAGGGCACATCTTCACCCATTATGCTTCAGTTTGCCTTTGTACAAGTTGCCAGCTTTTGTTGGAGATGTTTCTTGGTCAGTTTATTAGCTTGTAACTTGTACTTTTTCATATTGGATTTGCTGGATATATCTGCAGGGGTGCAGTCTGGAATCTGCCTTCATTACTGTTCTCCACAGATCATATTCTGGTCTATCACTGTTACAGCAACGGTGTAAAGAAGCAGATATTATTCCTGAGACATAATTAGACAAGTACATTTCAAACAATGTCACTCAAGATCACATTAATCTTTCTGCTTTATTGTTGACCAAAGTGTGTACAGAGTCCTTTTCACCTCTGCTGCTTCATATCATACCCTCCTCATCTTAAGCTAAGTACTATTTAGTTTGGGGGGTCCCAAACCTTTCAGGTCAGTCCGTACTAAATTTCATGAGGGGGAGGTGTCTTTTGTGGTCTGCCATGCTAACCTGATGTCTCCATTATTCCTCTGAGATTGGGTGACCCACAACTTCCTGTAGACCACCTTCCATTTCTTTCTCCAGACTACTGGTTAGAAACTTAACCAAAGTGCAGCCAGAGCCCAGAGGCCTAGTGAGAATGGCAGCCCTTTATTGGGCCTCTGTCATTAGCTTGGTAAACATCCCTTTGGCTATCAGCTGGGCACTGTACCAGCTGCTTTCAAATTATTATCTCTCCTCTTCATAAAATTCATAGGAGTTGTTACTGCCATGTTATTGGTGAAGGAATTGAGTTCTAGAGAAAGCAATTTGCAGAGTTTCTAGAAAGCAGCATTTGAAGCACTTTCCTTTTACATTGTATCGAATTGTCACACCCACCCTGGGAGGCGGCAGTAGTATCCCCATTTAATACCACCGGTAACAGATGCAGTTAGTTGAGTAATTAGAAGTGCACCTTTGGCCTTTTCCTTTGGTCGCGCTGTTAGATGACTAATCCAGACTATTACCTTTGCCACCACCTGAGCTTTCTTTTCCTTTTTTTTTTCTTAAAGATTTTATTTTTTTATTTGAGAGGTAGAGTTACAGACAGTGAGAGGGAGAGACAGAAAGAAAGGTCTTCCTTCCATTGGTTCACTCTCCTAATGGCAGCTACAGCTGGAGCTGTGCTGATCTGAATCCAGGACCCAGGTGCTTCCTCCTGGTCTCCCATGTGGGTGCAGGGGTCCAAGGACTTGGGCCATCTTCTACTGCTTTCCCAGGTCACAGCAGAGAGCTGGATTGGAAGAGGAGCAGCCGGGACTATAACCAGCACCCATATGGGATGCCGGCACCGCAGGCGGAGGATTAACCCACTGCACCACGGAGCCGGTCCCTTCTTTTCCTTTTTAAAAGATTGATTTATTTATTTGAAAGGCAGAGTTACACATAGAGGGAGAGACAAAGAGAGATCCTCCATCTGCTGATTCACTCCCCGAAAATGGCCACAGTGGCCAGGGCTGGGCCAGGACAAAGTCAGGAGCCAGGAACTTCATCCAGGTCTCCCCACATGGGTGGCAGGGGCCCAAGGACGGGAGCTGGCTTCCACTGCTTTCTCAGTTGCGTTAGCAGGGAGCTGGATCAGATGTGGAGCAGCTGGGCCTCAAACCAGTGTTCATGTGGGATGCCAATGTCACAGGTGGCAGCTTAACACTCTGCAGCATAATGCCAGCCCTGCAGCTAAGCTTTTTAAATCATCATGTCTGCCAGATTCTCTTGAGAGTCCACAAATACTTCAATGTCCTGATTTTTTTTCCAGAGATTTAAGAAACTGGGGAATATTATTACAGAGTTGTTAAACTCCTAGAAAAATTGGTTCTCAGTGCTGGTAGCTGGAATAGGTTCTATGGTCCTCACCCGGCCCTCCCCCTACAGGGTCACTGACAGCATCCTAGCCATGGCCCGCCCATCCTCGGAGCTCCTTGAGAAGTATCAGATCATCGAGCAGTTCCTCAGGTGAGTGCCTGTCACCACACACTGGAGAGACAGACTCATGTGTCTCTTTCTTTGCTTTTGACTTCAACTGAAGAACTTATGCAACTAAGAAGTAGCCGTTTTGAGAATACTCAGTAATGATTGTTAATGCCAAAGATGATTGGTTTCTCAGCTCCCAGTATGACTCATTGCTCTTCTTCCTTTAAGCCATGGCATAAAAACAATAATCAACCTGCAGCGCCCAGGAGAGCATGCGAGCTGCGGAAGTTCTCTGGAGCAGGAAAGCGGCTTCACATACCTTCCTGAAGCCTTCATGGAGGCCGGCAGTAAGCTCCTTCCCAGCCCGTCTGAGGATTATCAAGATAGCACTCAGAGACTTGGGTCTGCCTAGCTCTTAGGTTTTAAAGGCTATAGAAATAGACACCCAGTGCATAGCGAGGGCTCATAAAACTGAAGATGAGTTAGCTCTGACTCTAAATAATGCTGCCATTCTTCTTTAGCATGACTCTTCAGGCACAGGTGTTCTGTTTTCCTGGAAGGGGGATGTTGGAAGAGACCCTGGAGTAATAATAGCTCACGTTCAGCTATTGCATGCAGTTTGTGGGACACTGTTGTCTTGCTTGTCCTTGAAGCAGTTAGTGACATATGTGGTTGTTACTTCTGGTTTATTCATGAGGCCACCACGGCTCAGAGAGATACTGACTCGTCACAGGTCCCACTGCTCAGAGGTGGCAGGATTGGGTTGGAACCTAGACGTGTCGTGCTTTTACTACAGCTAGCCTTGCCTCCAAAAGGCACCCCAGGATTCTTGAGAAAGCCCCAGGGTCAACTCACTCCCAAGATCTTTGGGATGGAATCTGCCCACACCTGTCATTCAAACCAGGCTAGAAAGGATAATCATGAACTCTTGGAACTTCTTTTTAAGAAAGTTGTATCCAGCTTTTATTATTTTTAAGATTTTTTTATTTACTTGAAAGGCAGGGAGAGAGAGAGGTCTCCCACGTGGATGCAGGGGCCCAAGCACTTGGACCTTCTTCTGCCGCTTTCCCAGGCACATTAGCAGAAAACTGGGTCAGAAGTGGAGCAGCCAAAACTTGAACTGGCTTGTGGGATGCCAGCATCACAGGTAGCAGCTGAGTTGGCTGTACCACAGCACCCCAGCCCCAGCCCTAGCTTTTTTTTTTTTTTCTAACACTGGATAGAAAATCTGTAAATGCTGTCATTAGCCATTTATCAGTCATCTGGACACATTTCCATGCTTAAACAAGAGTATATGGTTTCCCACCTTAGCTAAGTAACTTTAGTGTGGATCATTGATACTTTATTAACTTGTAATTTTACTTTTTTCTGGCTGAGTTTCAGCAGGAAATGTCTCAGGTAGTGTAGAATGTGTGCTGTGAGAAATATTAACCATAAACCTAGTAGAAATGTAATAAACTTGTTATTTTAGGCCTGTATATCCAATGAGATATATGTACCTTTTAGCTTTATACTTTTCATTAATTCATTTGTTTTTCCCAAGTGTCTTTGCACATATTTTTCCTGTGTGTTGATTTTTTTCCTTTTCTCTTTTTCATTGCCTAGTTTATTTCTACAATTTTGGATGGAAGGATTATGGTGTGGCATCTCTTACCACCATCTTAGACATGGTGAAGGTGATGACATTTGCCTTACAGGAAGGAAAAGTAGCCATTCACTGTCATGCTGGGCTTGGTCGAACAGGTAAATTCTACGAGCTGGTCTTACTGCCTTGTGGGTGTATTTAAACATGCTTATTTAAATAAGCTTTCCTGATACTAAGGGTAAGCGTTTTTCAGAATGCTACCCAAATGGAAGAAGTAAATGAAAGATATTTGCAGTATCTTAAACAGGTAGTTTACAGTGACCATATGTTGGTAAGAGTATTTTTTTAAACAACTTAAGACTGAAAACTATCATATTTGGTAAACAGGTGGATTTCTAAAACTAGCTAAATAACCTGGTTTTTTTTTATTTTCGTGAAAAGGGGAAAAATCAATACCTTTATTTATTTTTGAAAAATGCTCAAAAAGTTAAAGTGGTGTTCACAACTCTCAGTCATTCTGTTATTGTCTGATGACAATCTGTGGGATTAAAACAAAAACATCAAAAGATAAATCATTCATATTTTCTTAAAATATTGGAAGGGTGAGTTAGATATCTGAGCACAAAGTTGTACAGAATGAAATTTATGAATTTTACAGCTTCTTTGTCTCTGAATGAAACAGGGTGCTGTGATCTTTGAGGAGGGAAGTAAAAATAAACAAATAAAAGAAGGGTAAATTAAATTAAAAGAATACAGGGACACAGGTACATAACAAAATCTAGACTGGTTATCCAGAAAGCATAATGAAGTGGCTTAAGCAGTAAATACACAAGCTAAGAGCCATAAAGAGGCAAAGTGTTCTCCATGTATCATATTTTTTAAAAATATTTTATTTATTTATTTGAGAGGTAGAGTTACAGACAGTGAGAGGGAGAGACAGAAAGAAAGATCTTCCTTCCATTGCTTTACTCCCCAAATGGCTGCAATGGCTGGAGCTGCGCCGATCCAAAGCCAGGAGCCAGGTGCTTCTCCTAGGTCTCCCACGTGGGTGCAGGGGTCCAAGGACTTGGGCCATCTTCTACTGCTTTCCCAGGCCATAGCAGAGAGCTGGATCGGAAGTGAAGCAACTGGGACTAGAACTGGTGTCCATATGGGATGCCGGCACCACAGGCAGAGGATTAACCTACTGTGCCACGGCTCCAGCCTCATGTAACATATTCTTATAAAATGTCTGAGATAAAGTGTGCCGAGTTAGATAAACATGCATACCCATAAATACACACTCACACATATACAGAAACAAATTTAGTCACTAGGCTGGTGAATGTTTTAGAGAGTGTCCTATTGCTGGGTGAGATACATATAGCAAGCCATAGAAGAAACATACAATTCAGTTTTTGTAAATATATACACGTGCTAAGATCTTAGATCTGGAAATTTAAACATTATTAGCATTCATGAGAAATATTGCAGCTCACTGACTATTCATATCTAGCATAGGATTAGGCTTTACATATATATGTTCTCATGAACCTAAATATAACCATGATTTTTTCTCAGCTTTTCCTGCATAAATGTTTATTCAGAATTCTTAGCTAATTTCCTATTTTCTTGGCTATGCCTGAACCTAGATCTTATTTAATTCTAAAGGGCCTCTAAAATAATAGCTGAAATACTGTTCACCAGTGTTTTCACAGTATTTTACTACATATAACATGTGCTTCAAAATGTCTGCAGCTTTATTCTAATTATCTAAATCTAGAAAATCTTGACATTTTGTGAATAAATGTGGCATTCATATTTTTAAACATAAATTATAAACAAAGCTGCAGATAACAAATCACACAAATGGCAGTTCTACATTTCAAGAGGTCAGCTCTTCATAGAAGAATGTCAACAAGGAATTTTACATAAAATGGTATACACAATGCACATTTAGGAACATCCAGGAATTTCAGTAACTGTGTTACTTTGATTAGGGTAGGCCATTGTGTTACAGGTTCCAGGACAACACAAGCACAATTAAATCTAAATGCCCAAGAGATGAGTAACTGAAATTGTACATTTTAGCAAACATCAAATATAGAATTACAAACAACATTTTATTTTAAATCTATACTCAATACCTCATTTTAATATATTAGTATATATATATAAAATATATGTATATATTTAAAAGTCATCTCTAGTTATTTGAAAAGCACAGTTTATAGGGGCGGGAGGGAGAGAAGTCTTCCATCTGCTGGTTTACTCCCCAAATGGCCACAACATCAGGGGCTGGGCTGGACCAAAGCTAGAAGCTAGGAGCTTCCTCTGGTTCTCCCACTTGGGTCTCCCTCTAGATCTCCCACTTGGGTGTAGGGCCCGAAGTACTTGGGCCATCTTCCACTGCCCTCCTGCAGGTGTATTAGCAGGGAGCTGGATTGGAAGTGGAGCAGCCAGGACTTGAACCTCTGCCCACATGGGATGCTGGTGTCATTGGCAGCGACCTTACCCACTATGGCGCAATGCCGGCCCCACGTTAGTATATTTTAAAATGAACTCTTCCTAGCCAGAATAACGATGAAAGAAGCAACCATTATTTCACATGTTGTGTTCTGAATACACTATGTTTGCTATCTTTTCAAATCTTCAGCAACTCTGAGTTGAAGAAACCTAAGTTTGAGAGAAGTTAAGTAATTTGCCACATTTAGTAGATGACAGCACCATGATTTAAACCCATGGCTGTCAAATTCCAAAGCCCATGTGCTTTCTACTCTGGGAAGTGTAAGGAATTTGTGAAAGAGTTTTATCTGTACCTAGAATTCTGTATAAAAATAAGTGATTTTGGCAGGCGCCGTGGCTCACTTGGCTGGTCCTCCGCCTGCGGCGCCAGCACCCCAGGTTCTAGTCCTGGTTAGGGTGCCGGTTCTGTCCCGGTTGCTCCTCTTCCAGTCCAACTCTCTGCTGTGGCCCGGGAAGGCAGTGGA